>NC_031769.1:13696017-13793240 GCF_001522545.3 Parus major | reverse complement strand
GAGGAAGAACACTCCTATGGTTGACTTAGGAAGAGCCAGGCAGTGCAAACTCAGTGAGAAGGGAAGGTGGGAGTCAGTGCCCATGGCAGGAGGCTTTTAAACTGCTTTTGTTTGTACTAGATTCATAGTGCAGATGCAGCCCCCTGAGGGAGACAACATATCATCTAAATCCCAGAGTTCTCCAAAGTGCTGGATATTTAAATGCACAATTTGCAATCGATTAATGATTTGTAATTTATTCTCAGTTTGGGGGGCCTTTGTTTCCATTGGTCTTTTGTGAGCTGGTGTTTTTATGGTGTTCACCCAGGGCCAAAATTCACTGGAGTTATTCATACAAAGGTCCTGTCAACCTAAGAGATTTCTGGGAATAAGGCCATTGGGATTTGGCTACTGTTCAGAAATTTACTAATGCCATTAAGTGACAGTGGGTCTCCATTAAGAAGGAACTACTGAGGGTCTATTTTAGTACAAGACAATGCTGTAGTGAAAAAGAGAAAAGATGTAACAAAGACATCAACAAAGATCTACAGTTACCCACTGCAACAGTTTAATTCTAACTAATGTTAGCAGCAGTCTTGTTATTACACTGATTTCTGGAATAATTGAATGCATTGGGATTTGCGCTTTCGTTTAAAATTAAGCTCTTAATTCTCTGCTGAACAAAGGAATCTGAAATGCAACATACCTTAACCAATAACATTTCAAAACCCATATGCAACAAAAGAATCATTACTATTTTAAAATCTTAGTATCCTTCATCTTATCACATGCTCCTTGTATTTTGGTTCATGTTTTTTGAGTACCTAGGACTGTCAGAACTGAAGATCTGAACCAAATAATTGCAGATTGTATCTGCACTTTTATCTATACAGCTCCAGTGAGAACAATAGCCAGATCTTTAGCTGCTGCAAATGAGATTAGGCCCTTTATACAAATGGATCTAAATCGGTTTACACTGATATATGGCTGAAGAGGATGCAAGTGTGACAGAATATTTTACCTTGTATTCACTTAGTTCTATTCTATTAATACCAAATAAAATCTGGAAAATTCTTTAACAGAAATGAGAACACCAGGATTCACTTTTGGAATGCATGTAACATTGTCATGCAGAAAATGAAGAAGAACCAGAGGTTACGGACTAGGTTTTGACATTTTAGCATTACAATGTCCTAAGGGAAGTAAAAGCAAAATTCATCTGCTAAGGTCTTCAGCACATCTATCTGCAAAAAGCATTTCACCAATGAAAAGATCTGATCTTGAAGTTACAGTAAATTCCACTGATTTCATTGCTTGCCACATACTGTAATAAATTATAATATAATGATCCCAGTATATAAAAATGAAAACCTCTTCTGGGAAGAAACATTTAATTTTAAACCTCTTCAGTGAGAAACTTCAGTTCATAACTTTCTGACATAGAAAAATGCTATCTTTTCATGGAAAAGGTTTCTGTCTGTCAAATAAGACAAATTTACAAATGCTTGACTTCCACTTTAAGTGGGGGAAAAAGAAACACTTAGCAGTTTAAAGACTTCAGAGAGGAAGGAGCTTTCTAGTGTCAAACTGGTGAAGTTTAGTATTTATAGGAATTTCACATGCCTCTAATTACTCTAAACTCAGTTCCCAAGTAAAATATGCCATCTGGAAGATATTAGAGTCATTTACAACTTGTTCACTTCCCTATTTCACTGCAAAATCTTACCTCTTGCCAACTTTCCAGTGTTCTTCACAAGATGAAATGCAGTCTAATTTTTTCTGGTTGCTTAATAGTTACTTTATCTATGTTGAGACAGCTAAGGGTTTTAGAAACTGGAAAAAAGTTACATTTTTAAAAAACTAACTTTCTTATTATTCACTGTACCTCAAGCTTTTCATGTGGATGTTTCAGGTGTGAGGGTTATGCCTCGGCTTAGTTTAGCGTTTAGCCACTAATTTGACATGGTTAGATTTGGAAAGATATCCTAGGTGATAAGAGAGAGAAGAAAGATGACACAAACAGCCATCGCATCATGCATAAGAATAGGCTCTTGTAAGAAAAAAAAAATAAAAAAAAATCCAAACCCTCAACTATATGGTTTTGTTTTTGTTTCTATGACCTCCCAAGAGATGCCCATCAATCAGAAAACTTCTTGTTAGTATAGCAACTTCATCCAAGTATGCCAATCTGTTTATAAGTGAAGCTTTGCGACATTCCTCTGAGGTAAAGTTGTCATTCTCATTTTACATATGTGGAGATGGGAGAGAGAGACTGAGTGCCAGCAGTCTTACAGAAATTTTGCAAACAGCAAGGAACAAAGCTGAGATAGCCAGATACTGTGTTTTAAACATAAGAGCCCAGTCTAGCTTCTCCTGAAATAATGGAAAGATTCCTAGTGGCTTCTGTGGGTTTCAAATAAAGCTTCTTAACAGAGACTTGAAACTTGGAAGTTTTCCTAAGCTATAGAATGACTGAAAGAAGGGGCTGCGAAGTCTCACACAGAATCACAAATATATTTCTGTAGGAGAACTAGACTAAATAACTTGCATACAGAGACTCATGCATATATACACACTCACACTCACTGTACACCTCTATATCCATCAAACATTGTTTTCATGTGCCTAACAAGTTTAATGATTTGTGGCTGGATTAGTGCTCTGTGCATGTAGTGCTGAATTCACTAAAAAGCCTGCCTAATTGGTAAGTTATAGAAGTCTTGGATTTGCTTCCTCGAATGCCTAAAGAACAGAGAAAGAACTGTATCAAATGGAGATCAGAATCGGTTGTGATTTCTTTTTCTTTCCATGAAAGGGGGAAAAAAATGCTTTAAAGTTATGGCAACCTTATAGCACTCCATTTGGGAATTTTGAACCGCTGATTAATTTGTAATTATCCTTTGGGGATCTATGTAGTATATTAATCACAACCTTAGGAACTCAACTTTTAAAAGTATAAGGTAGATGTTAGTTTTTCACAGAAACTGTGAAAGTTCAGAACATAAAATAAGTTCCACACTTCAGGAACTCAGATATTTGTCCCTTGTGGGCTGTCTACAACCTCTCTGACCAATACCTATAATTAATGAAACTAAAAGAGGCTAAAGGAGAAAGGAAATTACAGACATACATATCAGCTTTAGATCAGAAGTTATGGCAATTTTTTTCCATAGCAACCATGTCCTGAAGCCCTGTAAATACAGTGAAATGGGCATTTGCACTTATTTCCAGTTAGGAACTATATAAAGGAATATTGAGGATGCGGTGTTAGGCACTTAGAGCTCCATATTTCTCAGTGTTGCTCCCTTTGTTGTGATTTCTTCATTACATGTCCTGTGGGCAGACCTTGGGCCAAGTGAAAAATCCACTGTGGGATTAGCGTCTTCACATTCTTAGTCTGTAGTGATATAAATGGCTGCTGTCACACTTCCTTGCCTGGAAGTGTGACACATGCAAATTATTGGATTTTTTTAATTGATTTTTTGCTGAGACTGTATCTCAAACCTGTATATAGCCACACGATTAAGCACATGTACAAACAAGTGGAGTTATTGGAAAATGTCCAGCTTTGCTTTTGAAACTTTCGGCTTGTCAGTGTTTCATCATCTGCGTGTATTAGAGCTTTTCCTGTGGATTTTTACTGGGGAAAGGGGGGTTGGACTCTCTTGAGCTATCACCAAAGAAAAAAGAGTTTGAACTACAAAAAGGAGATCCAAACTTTCAAGTCTTTTCTATATTGAAAACAGAGTCCTTAAGAGTGTGAGATACATGGCATTATTAAGTAAATATTCTCATAATGCTGAGAAGAGCTTTGGCAGACTATTGTAACATCTAGATGAAAACCATCTCCTTATTTCTTTCTTATAATACAAACTTGGAAAGGCAAAGTGTCTGGCCATAACATCTAGGAGTGCTCTCTGGCACAGGAGGCACACAAAGCTGAATAAGAAACATTTGTAGTTCACAGATCAACCCACTTCCAACGTCTGCATGTTTCCTGGCGAGCCGTTATCTCAGCACAAAATCATTTGGTTGTGTACATTGCCACTTTAACAAACAACCCTTAAGCACATGAGTAATACTTAGGGTTGGCAACTTTAAAGGGGCCCTAGCTTTGTGAAATCTGAATGATATTTCCTAAGAGCAGTGCAAGGAACATTTACTCAAGGATGGTGCTTTCAAATTCCAGACTTCTGATCTGAGTAAGTGTGGTTGAAGAGCTGCCTGAAAAAGTCCCATGGCTTGTCTTCTGTTTTGCAACTGGGACATGTACGCACGTATGTGTGTGTTTCTGTGTGTGCTTATTTTTATATTCTTTATACAAGAAAAGACCTGAATAATTTCAGATATTTCTTCCCAAAGTTCATTCTCAGCCAGAGAAGCAGCCTGGGAAACTCAGCCTGGAAGATGTTAATTTTAAAACCACTAAAGCAGATGAGAACAGGGAAGCAGAGTTTCTATGTAGATTTAAACTATAGTAATTGCTACCAACACTTTTCTATTAATTTGTTGTCTAATTTCAGTAGAGACATTATAAATAAAATTCCTGTTGATAACTTATGCATATCCTTATAGGTGTAGTTTGGTTTTGCACACATTAGTGCGTCAATTCAACATGAGTGCAGACTTCTCCCTGAGATTCTGCTCTTGAAATCTGCATTAGGAAATTCAATACTACCCTCAGAATTATAATTTTCTCATAAAGTGCATGATTACTTAATGTTTATTGCAAACAGATCACTATTTAAACTGTTTCAGAGTAACTGTTTTTGTAATAGAGCTCACAGTTAAACTGTATCAATTTGAAACACCAGTATATAAAAGTTTGTCCCATTGAGCAACTTTAATGCCATTTTATCCTGTGTATCCTAGGACTGAAAAGTATATATAACTGAAATAAATGTATTTATCTTATGATAAAATATATCATAGATGTTTAAAGCTGTTAAGCTTGAATTTAGTTCATTTGTATCCTGTATCACAGAGAATGTCACAGTTTTTATGTGTTTTGTGACCTTATGATTTATATGGGTCTTGAGAAATAACTATGTGTTTAGAAAGGAGGAAAACAGTGGCCAATAAACATTCCCAGTAGCCTAAAAACAGGAACAGCTTGTTAACTGAGGTCAGATATATGACCCAGTGCCCAGTGAAACTGCATTGTTATAGCTGGAATGTGGGGCAAACCAGCCATGCAAAAAAACCACCCCAGCGATCCACCTCTCATAAAAATGTCTTTCTTAGAAAGAGAGGCATGTGATAATGACTTACAGGAAGGAAAATGTGCACTACAGATCAGCATCATCTCTGGTACTGATTTACAGAGTTTTGTGGCATTGCATCTGGGCTGCATTGCCCTACACTAATTTAAAATGCAAAAATAAGTGGAAAACCTACCAGAATTCACAAGTGTTTGCTAAAAAAATTGCAAAGTTTTCTTCTGTTACTTAATACTTTGGAAAGCAAGCTGGGTAATGGACATACACACAACACAAACACATACACAGCTCATGGGCTTCAGAAGCTGGGACCATACTGAATACATGCGTGACAGCTCAAATCCCCAGCGGGAGCTGCGCAAATGTCAAGGAAGTATTCATTAAATGGGACCAAATTTGTCTTCTTTCCACTTCCTTTTCCTCCCTCATTGGTGCAACTCCTTGAGATACAGTCTTTCTTAAATCTGCTGAGCATTTGGACCTATACTCAGTGGACGCTAAATCTATTTTAGAGCGGCATGGCTGTAAGATGACCCCTGTCTTTGAAATCAAGGCAATGGAAAACCTAAGTCAGGACTAGCACACTCACAAAGAAATTGCTGCTTTTGAGATCAGAAGTAACATTGTCCTAGAACTACTCTCCCATCCTTGTACAGCCTGCTTCAACCGCTGTAATCAAGAAAAAGACACTCTTCAGGAAAGAGCTGTTACTGGGTTCAAGAAAGTATGGATAATGATGTTGATATGTTTTCTGCATTTCATGGGTCAGGCTTCTGCCCTTGCTTTCTACTTAGAGAAATGGACAGTGTGACATGCAGCTATAATAATATATTACCTGACAGACCAAGGGGATCTGCAAATAACTCAATTAATTGCAAAGAAAAATGGTGCTGCATCTTCTTTTCTTTTGTAATCCATAAGGAAATAGTGTTCTAAGTCTTCTTTAATTAATTACAATAAATAAGCATTGAAAGACAATAAACCATTATACAGCTGATGAAAAAAACACCCTGCAATTAAATGGATAAAATCCTGATTAGATGGCTTTTGTTTAGTTTACACTTTCAGTAGGTATCTCTGAATGCTTTTAGTTTTGTTTGTCTACTTTGTGGTGATAAGCACATCAGAGCAACCTGTGTAAGACTGTGTGGTATTAAGCATTGATTCTTTCCTCTCCTTCACTCCTGGCAAGCAGCACACTAACTCAGACAGACAAGCCGTGAAATGTGTTTGGGCCAGATCCTCTTGTACGTGCAGAGAATCTGCGTGAGATAACGCCAGGCTTTCCTTTATGGTTTAATAATGCAAAAGACAGGCTTTCACACACCAGGGAGAACAAGGTTTGTTTGCCTTATGCATTCTTAAAGGTATAAATTGCCCAAAACAGTAGTAGGAAGTCTGGGAAGGAAATGAGATAATACACCATCCCTTTCCTCACTTTGAGCCTCCTGAGCAGGCTCACAGAGATGTCTGACTTGCACAGAGGCACTCGGGGACTCCTTTTGGCAGCAGAGCCAAACTCTCCCCGTGCTGTGTGTGAGGTGGAGCAGACCCCAGTGTGCTGCACTGCAGGGCACACAGTGCCCCTCTGGAGCTCTCCTTGCTGCCAGACACTGTCACCTTGCAGTGTGGCAATGAAAGACAAGCCTGTGGGTTTGCTCTCTCACTATCCAAATAACCAACAGCACACCCAGCTTTGAGCCAGGTGGTAAATGCATCCTGTTCAGCCCCTACTCTGAATAAAATTGTTTGTACCTGGCAGGGGAGGGGCTGTAGCTGGAAAAGTCCCAACCTTTGTGTCAAAACCACTTGCTTTTACCTTAGATTGAAACATAATTTTCATAATTTTTAAATACAAGTCCTTCCTGTCTGAACAGCTCATGGGTTTCATGCTGCTGAGCCTAGGTGTCCCTGCTAGTCCCCCTTTAAAATTTTACAGCGTAACATAACCTCATTTTGTTACACTGTAAACATTTCCAATGTACAGGATCCTATTTTATGTTGGGGGAGGGGGGAATGGTAATAACCCCCCTTTCCTGAAACATGCAGAAAACACCTTCAACAATTAAATGTATGCATTCCTCATTAGCTTTAACCCGGATTTGGTCTCATGGGCACTGTAAAGCCAGTCCTTCCATCTCTCTGAACAAAGGGATGTTAGGAGACCTACAGACCATTGGAGAGGCACAATCCTGCCTGACTCACAGCACCAACATGTTGTGATGAACAGACTCCTGAAAAGGCTCCACTGAATTTAATTTTCAGATATTTGGCATATAACATCCTGTTTTTCAGCTTTTCCTCAACTACTGCACATTTCTCCTCAAACATATACCACAAAGTGTCCTCTGTCCATACATGATTGCTGCATGGCTACTATAGGAACCATTCCAGCCAGACAACTTTGAGAAAAATTTCAAACCTAAGTCCCTTTCCCCACAAGGGAATTCACAAAAATCAGAACTAGCAGATGGATAATAGACAAACTGATGAAGGATTACCTCTTTTTTCCCCACAGGGATAAGAATCTTGGAAACATGTCTCATGCCAGCAACAAAAGGATATGTCAGCTGGAAAGAACCTGAGTAAGGTTTCTACACAGCACTGTGCTCTGGGAAAATCACAGTATTGCTTGTTAATGGTGCTGCTCAGAGCAGTGATAAACTCTACCAAAATTTGCAATCCTTGCATTTGGAGATGTGATTACAACACATGTCTGAACCATTTCTATTTAACTGGCTGAGGTACTTATAATGTCATAGACTCTGCTCAGTGCTGAATGTTCCCACCAGGAACAATAAATCCCGTGCCACCACAGCTTTGCCACTAACTGGGTAAGAATCTGGCACTGCTATGGATGCCACAGTCACGTCCCTGACTGCAGTGCAGATGCAAATACCCAACCTGCTGCAGGTTGGAAGCTGGGAGCCATCCTGCTCTCATCAGAGCCAAGGTCTGGGAAGGCAGGAGCATTGGAAAGGAATTGGGCTGCCCAGGGGCTGCCTGTTCAGTCAGCTGTATGCTTCCTGGTTTGTAACAGCTCTGTTCTGTTCACACAGTAGTTAGCAGGACCATAAAGCTGTGAGATTAGCGAGAGAGTTGAGATTTTTAGATGCAAATGTGAGCCTAGATGACCCTCAGTATGACTGGGTTTAGTTAGGTCATTTAGGGAGATAGGAGCTGATGGGAGAAAGTGAGTAGGCACTGGACTGGAAAGCTGAAAGCAAGCTCTTTACATCTGCCATGGCTATTCAATGAAGCCAAGTGTCAGCTAACTTCCCTGTGCCACAGCTTTCTGGATTGGAAAATGAGATATTGATATTTCGCTGAAAGAGTCTGAAGGCACAGGATGAACTGAGATGGCCACAGTATTAGTGACACTGTCATTAATTTTGTGATTCAATACATCTCTTGTAAATAGATATATTTTGTTGACAGTTCTTCATTCTTGCTTCTAACCATTTTTAGCTGTGATTTCAAATTTTTACCCTTGAAGATGGACAATAAGAACAAAGAGAGCTAAAATAATATGTATTTTTTGTGAGTTTCCATTCCAAAACATTCATAGTGAAATGCAGTGTTTTGCTACTCTTGCCACTACATCAAATGTTCTCCTATGAAGCCCATTATAACAAGCAACAACATTTCTTTATAACCCAGACATAATAATTAATGTAGCCTTGCCTAGATGTGCAGGGATTTAGACAATTAATACTCAGAAGTATTAATAAGCCTTCTGCCTAAATCCCTAGGTGCGGAAGAGTCAACCATGTATCCTTAAGCTCCTTAGGGTAGGTACTTAGAAGGAGCCTGGAAAACAAAGGATTTTGGGCTGTATTTTAGCAGAAAATGATTGTTTGACATCTGAGGAGATGCTTTGAGTTACCCTGAGTGACCTGTTGCTTTGGAGAACTGGTTATCTGAGGGACATGCTCTGGCGTGTCATGGTAGGGTGCCCCAGCAGGTTACCCACTCCTGTTTCATTCTTGACTAAACACATTGGGCAAGTGGATTCAAAGCATTTCTGCTTTGAAGAGGAGTATTTCCAGTACCTGAGCTCAGGTGTGAGAGGTTGAACAGCTTTCCTCCAGACTATCTAAATAAATGATGATGGTGATTATACTGCTGTCAGTAAAATAAAGTAGGAGAAAAGGTGTGCTACCTCCTTCATAATCCTGGCAGGATTTTCTGTTTGAATCTCATCTTATTAGGCTTTTTTTACTCTTCAATAATCAGCTTACAATACAGTAATTTTGCTGTGAGGTGGAGCCCTTTCACATAAAGTTATTGCAAAAAAAACCTCTAGCTGCATAAAAGCCTTAGCTAAATTGTATACAGGATAGATTGCATACACACCATGAAGTTGTCAAAACATTGTGATTTGATTAATGAGGCTGTTAATTTTCAGACTTGTCTCCCATACAGATCTTGAGCCTCTTCAGTCACATCAAGACTCGTGAGGTTAACGATATTCCCCGCCAGCCTTAGCATGAGTCTGTCACGTTATAAATGACTCTCCCTTCATTTGCCATGTAGGAATTGCCTTAGATACCTGGGGCAACATGAGAGGATGAGAGCACATTAGCAAACACTTTGCTATGGCAAAGCATTCTGAATGTGAAATGCCTTTCACCCAGTATGACCAGAGCCCTTTACACCCAGAAGCTTGCTCCTCTTCAACATGCATTTTGTCTCCTGTTGCTTTTAATCCTCAGGGGTGCAAGTCCCTAACCTTGCTCAGCTCAATTTTGCAATCTCCTGCCCATCTGCATTTAGCCAAGGTAATTGTAAGAAGACAATTGGGGAGCTGCTATAAGGTAAGTGAACATGGTTTCATATGAATTGGATCCTAAAAATAGCCTGTTCTGTTTTCCTAAATCCACAATACCTGTTTTATTCTGTAAAGAATCCCAAAGGCATTAACATAAGTAAGGAACACAGAACAGTGCTGAGATCTTTTTTGCTCTTGTTTCAGCCCATCCTTCATACAGACAGACATGCAAATCCATGGTTAGGAGACACAGTTAAAACTGCTTTTAAGTGTGGTCATTAATCATGTGTATATTGATGACCTTCTATTTGTATTTCTTCCATTTTAAGCACGTAAGTCTTGACTGATTGGTGCTTTTTAAAATCAGTACTATCCACTACTCATACGATTTAGAAACATGAATTACTCACTAAGCTAGAGAATTTTAATATTCAGCCAGTCTCACATTCAGGCCATATGCTCTACCATACAAAATCTGAGATAAAAATGACAGCAGCAAGAATTTATATGAAGATGACTTATTTTAAGAATTAGACTGTGCAGCCCTGCTTTTGCTGACGTCAGTGAGACTATTCATGCACAAGGATTTAGATAGAGGTTACACATAGAGCTTGGGAAAAAGGTTTTAATGTTCCGCAGTATGACATCAGGTTGGGACTGTATCTATCTTTCTGAAATAAAGCCAATCCAAATAACAAGAAAAAAATCTCTGCTTATACGGTTTTAACAATTTCAATTGTTGAAAACTCAAAAAAGGCTTTTAGCATATGTATGTGAATTAGAAATGCACCATTCTTAAGGTTGAATCACTTAACAGAATTACAGATAAGCCCTTCTGTGTTCCCCAAGTGCTTATCAGCTTCACCTAAGGCAGGTTTCTGGGTTATTTTTTATCAAATAAGTTTTATTTCAGTCAATACTGGTTAAGGACCTTTTACAAATCCTCCAGTTTCTGTATGATTCAAACACCTTTGAATGTTACACTGTTGTAAAAAACACATTTTCAAATGGTGTCCAAAGTGACGCTGGAGAGCAGAAATACAATTTCTACATTGCAATTGTACCAGCCTGTCAAAATCAGCATAAAGGAAGAGAAGAAAACAGGCTATGTGATATGTTTTGCTACTGTCAAACCCAAGAGGACATCTCACTTAATAATTTAAATGAGATCCTGTTGCCTGACATTTTTAAAGCCTTTTGATCTCTTTCTTCTGGTTCCCTGGGTGTGGCTCTGTAGGGTGCAGTAGACAGAAATCTGTGGATTAAACACCATGTTGCCTATTACCCCCCTTCACTTTTGCCAAAACCCCTGTTAGTGGACAAAATGAATGTCTGCTTTTGTGAAATGCTACTCTGCTGGAGATGGTGGAGAACAACCTTTACTAAAGGTTTTTAGACACAGGCCAATCTATAAAACTGCCAAGTTCAGATTTTCTGTTATTATCAAGGCAATAATTCTTAGGCTCTCTGTTGAGAAGATTTGAGAATTTTGTTGGCTCAAATTAGGGACTGAGATTAATCTGATTTTTAAAATCAATTAATTACTCACTTGATCACCAAAATCATGTAGAGGCCTTTGTTTTGCAATTTGTTGCACTTGCATATAATGCTAGGAAATGACAACTTTTATCTTTCCAGAACAAAAACAGAAGGAAAGATACCTTATTATCACTGGTTCAGTGAGAGCAGATAAGCCTGAAGAATTTGAAGATAAAAAATTTAGCAGAACATTTAGAACTTGAGCCACACATCTAACTTATGCATTTTCTCACTGAATGCAATGCCAACATGATCATTAACTTTGATAGAGGAAGATATTGCTTAAAACCATAGAGACATTAAATTACAACAAGAATTTTGTGAAAAAAATATGAAATAGGCGTGAGAAATCATAGTGATTGGGAGCAGACCTTTTTCCTGTTGTAACCCAATTAGTTTCTAAAGAATTATATGAAGCATTACTACGGACCCTTATATTTCCAGTGGGTCAGATTTAGTGTAAGAGATTGTAAATTGCTTTGTGGCAAAACAGCTCAAAGCATTTGCATTCAATTTACATTTAGAATATGTAACACAAGCTGAGAAGAGGTTGTAAAAGTCCTTTCAGGAAGCTCCATTTTATCTGTACATAAGCATTAGCTCCAAGCATGTCTGTGAGATCCGTCGGCTCCTTTGGTTTGGCAGAAGCCTCTGGGGGAGCGAGTGCCACTCCCCCTTCACAGGGAAATGCTTATTAATTATTCTCCCAACCAGCACTGATAGAAAAGTGTCACTTCCAGCCTTGACTGTCTCCCCTGACAGCCTGCTACTTTGTTTAAGTGATCTCACAGTTACAACATTTTTCATAATATTTAACCTAAATTTTCCTTGCTGCAGATTAATCCTACTCCTTCTCTTATCAAGTACAATAACTTCACGGCTTGCAGACAGCACTTCTAACATGAAACAGGGATCTAAGCAAGGGCTCCTTCTTAGAGTACGTGATGTCAAACTGACCTTTGACTCTCGCACTTTAAATACATCTCTTGGCATCCTGTGCAGA
Organism: Parus major; assembly: GCF_001522545.3. Classification (NCBI taxonomy): domain Eukaryota; kingdom Metazoa; phylum Chordata; class Aves; order Passeriformes; family Paridae; genus Parus; species Parus major. Next base: position 13,780,729 of record NC_031769.1, on the reverse strand, counting down.
AGAAAACAGACACCACTTGTTTCCTAACGATTTTACAACTGGCTTGGGCTAATTAATCAGTTCTCCACCACACAGCTCTGTGCTTACCTGGCTGGAGAAAGTGCAGATCACAGGAGCAAAGTGAAGTTTCTCAGATCTGTTGTTCTCCAGGTACTTCACTAATTACCAGACAAAGGGAAATCTCACGGCTGCTTCTTCCTTTCTGCCACTGTGCAGCAATCCCATTACCCATTTGACTATTCCATTATATGCAAAAATAGATTTTGGTTCCACGGCCTATTTAGACTCCTGGTGTAGTTTAGCCAAAGCCAGTGAAATTCCAGTAGGAACAGTTTGGCCCACTGTCTTTAAGCATTTAACCATCTGCACAAAAACCACAAAAGAGACGCCCAAACCAAAACCACTCATTTACATAATAAGGATGTGAACCTACTACAGCCATGTGAAACTACCATTTTTCACATGTGCTTGTGAATCTTTTCCCAGGCTTTTGCAGAGGGAGGGGCAATCTGAGGGCTGGGATATATGAAGCGAAGAGAAATGTGTGGGTGGGGAAAACCAAGAGTTTTAATTTTTTTCCTTTTATTCTTTAAGAAGTATGCAGCAATTACTTCTGTATTTTAAAGAAATGGTAAAAATACCCAGAGGTTATAGAATGATGCTTTTCCTTAATGTTTATACAAATATAAACATTCATCTAAAATAAATACAGAAGTAAATGGAATACACCCACCTCTACAATTACAAAATCACTTTCCCATGGGTAAATTTCATTGTATCCCCATCTGTTAAAACTTGGATTGTGCCATGAACCATTATGGCTGATATCCCTTAATTATTTTGTATCATATGAAATGTAATTGTGGATATTCCATGTCTTCATTGCAAATCCTTAATTTTCTTTTGTAAAGCTACCTATATACTTGGCCTAGTTCTGTGTTGTGGATATGAATTCCCAGGGTTAATTAGGTATAACAGAGTAAGCTGCAGTCCCAATCCCACAGTCTCTACGTAAGTTAAATTCCCACAGAGAGAAGAGAACTTTTTCCAGGCTGAGAAGAAAATAAAAAGGAAAAATACACCCGGCACTCTGCCCTGTGTCTGAAACCAGAAGCCCCAAGGGAGACGTGTAACAACTGTCCTGGGCAGAGGACCATGAAAGACACCTTGCCCAACAGGGAACCCAAAAAATCCACACTCTGCAACCACACTCTCCATTCTGGCATCTAGCCAAACTCTTTAGGACATTAGCAGCAGACGGCATGGCATCACAAAGGTGCTGCTGTCAGGAGGGGAAAAGATGTTACTGAATGGAGAATCTCAGCTCCTAAAGAGCAATTTGAGATCTGCAATTGGAAAATACATTCAAGTCTTTCTCACAGAGCTTTTCTGGTTCTGCTTGTAGGATGTGCATCCCATCCTGTCCCACCACTCCAGCTCCACTAGAGTTGAAAACTGACACAGACCCATTAGTTTAAGTGGAGGCAATTTAACCTGATGAGGTCTAGCCCATGGCAAGTCCTCCTAGTGCAACTATAAACATGTAACAGTAGGGATATTTAATAGCTCTATTTAATAGCTGCTTTTATACCTTGCAGCTGAATTGTGGAATTCCTTGAGCGAAGAATGTGGAATTCATAAACCGTGGTGGTTTGACAAAACTCATACATAAGACCAGAAACTGCAAACCTCCCTGTGTGTCCTATGAGAAACCAGATACCTTGCTTCTGAAGCAGATATGCCTATCTCCTAAGAGCAAGGGGAATCTATGCTCTGGGTTGGATTCCTAGAAGAAATAGTGCTTGTGATATTACCAGGCAGCTGATGGAAATAAGAATTGTGACTTTGACTTGAAGAGATGGATTTTATTTTTCTAAGAATGTTATTTTATGACTTTGAACTAATGCATGTTTAAAAGTTGTGCCAGTTTTCACATACCATACAGCTTCTTTGCCCCCTTGGTCAAAAAACAGGCTTATTATGGCAGACATGAAAATAATGTGAATGTATTTTCAAGATAGTTCAGCAGAAAGCTTCAGATCCTCAAGTTCAGAAGGTTGATACAAAAAGGATAGACAGCCTCTGTTTGAATTACAGGGCTCTCCTGACAGAAAAGAGGTAATGGATTACTTACACACAATTTCTCACTGGATATTAGATATCCTCTAATAGACTCACAATAAACTACAGCAGATGTTTGAAAAACACATAATTTACAATAGATTATACATACATATCACAAATCATACATTATACAAATAATAGTTTCTCTGTAATCATATTGCTTTTGTGAATGAGAGATTCAACTATTCAAGTATTAGTTGATTTTTTATAACTGGTCTTCGATAGTGTCCCAGCTTTTACTATAATAGAGTTGATGTTCTTCCTAGTGGGTTGTATAGTGCTCAATTTTGAATTTAAGCTAAGAATTATATTGATCTTTATTATTATAGTGATCTTGCAGTTGTTGCTGAGCAGTGTTTACACTAAATAAAAGACTTTTCAGTTTCTCATATCACCTGACAAAGGAGTTGGCTGGGGGTACAAGAACTGGGAAGAGACACAGCTGGGACAGCTGACCCCAGCTGACCAAAAGGATATTCCAGACCATACAGTGTCTCATGCTCAGTTTATAAACCAGAGTGAAAGTTGGCCAGTGGCTGCATGCACTTGGCTGGGCATTGGTCAGTGGTGGTGAGCAACAGCACTGTGCATCACTTGATTTGTACATTATTATTACTGTTACTGTTATTAGTATTTTCCCTTCCACTTCTCTCTTATTAAACTGTCTTTAGCTCAACACATAAATTGTACTTTTTTCTCCACATTCTGTCCCCCATCTCACTGGGTGGGGGGAGGATCAAACGAGCAGCTGTGTGGTGTTTTGCTCCCTGGCAGGTTTAACCAAGACATACAGGAAACTTAACTTTGAGGTACTTAGTACCTCCCAGCTACAGTGACTTTTAGGATATACATAAAAAAGCTGATCTGTGACTTCCCTGTGTGCAAGCATGCCTTTTACCTGCAAAATGAATCAGTCAGATGGGAGTAGCTGCGTTTGCATAATTTCACCTGCAATTTATTACTAAGCATGGGATCTATTCAGTTATATGGATAAGATGCAGTAAGAAAAAGAGAAGGTATTATGTTCTGCTGTCAGGTAAGAAGGAAAGGCAATATCAGGGTTTGGCCTCCAGGCACAAATCGGCTGGAACAGAGGTAGGAACCCAACACCATGAGCAGAGTGTCAGGCTGGAAGAGTAGGAAATAAATTTCCCCCCACTGGTTGAAAGCTGAAAATGGAAAGAAAGATTTATTCTGAAGATTTTGAAAAGAAGAATAGATGCATCATGATCATTTCAGTATTATTCAGCCACTTTGACATAATCTTTGTCTCCTTGGTTTATTCCTGTCTGCTTTCACATGAACTGAGAAGTGTTGAAAATATACAGACATTTCCACACAAAAGAGCACAAATACATCATTTGAATGTGAAAGAGGTGCTAAACAGTGTTCTCATTTAAATGATGTGTAAAGCCAAGGGACACACAGTCTAAGATATATGAGAATAAGACACAAAACCATCTCTACCATGTTTAAAAGCACATTTGTATAACTACTTCATGCTGAGATTACATTCAACATTTTTCCCTAGGCCTGGAGTTGCTGAGACAGACAGAACATAGCTGACCTTTGGAGTGGGATTTTTGCAAAATAAATAAACTGGATGGATGAGCATGAAAGTTACAAACCTCTTTAAATCGCCATATGTGAAAATCTTGTAAACAGTCCATAAATACCACCTGCTGGGTAAGATTTGCAGAAGCTGTTGCAAAATTTGCCAATAATATCTCCTCACCAAAAACATCGAACCATCTTGAAATGGCAATTTATTCTATAGCTTTCCTGTTTTCATGTGCCTATAATATGAAACATGTTATTGGCAGCTTTGGTCTGGAAGCAGCACCATCCCACAGCCTGGGATCAGGAGCACTGACACTTTGAAATGCTGGTAAGGCTGAGGCACCCATGGTGACACCAGCACAGTGTTTGTCTTCCTCCCTCTAGAGATAACTTTGCTGATATTATAGGTGACACTTTTAACAAGCACAGTGATTGTAAAAGTGAGCTCCTAGTTTTTCTTCCAGACTTCAACTTCCTGAGAAGGAAGTTAGCATTGATCTAATTCTCACTGAAACAAATGAGGTTTTTCCATTTGCAAGCCAGAGCTGGACCAGGCTCAATAGTGCAACTTTTTGTGACTATCTCTATTAGGACTGATTTTCTGAAATAACAAAACCACTTACTGATTTAAGGGCTATTTTATAATTGAGGTAATTTTTGAAGTAGATTTACTTTTCAGTCACAGATCTATTAAAAATGTTTGAAGAGCTTCTTTTTTTACACATGAAACTTCTTAAGTGTAAAAATTATGCCTTTCTATTTTAATAATTTGGGTTTAAATATTCGCTCAATGGTTGACTTTTATCCTGGGAGGGAATTTTTATGGCTGATATTTAAATCCTGGAAAATAGGGTCTTATAACAGAATCTCCAATGTGGTTTAAACTACTGTGCAGCAGTCCTGGCTGGCTCTGCTTTAGGTATCACTCCTTTTAATCTACTGTTTGAATATACAACTGAAGAAATACTCTGGATTTTAGTGGACAGAATAGTTATAGATCCTAGGATCTACTTGCCATGAGAAATGGAATTAAGAACAGTACATATAGTTTAATAGCTTTATCATTATGAACAGGCACAAAGGCTGACATTTGAAAGTCATTATCCTCTTGCACAAGCTGGTATAATTTTACTTTTAATCAAGAATTTCTAATTCTTTTGTAACTTCCTGTCTTTCCAAGTTCCTGAGATATACAGTTCCCATTTTGGCCTCATCCTGTTTTGCCCTGCTTCTTGTATGTTAAGGAGTCTCGCTCTACTGTAGGCTAGCATTTTTCAAATGCAGCAGCATGAAATAAACAGGAAAGATTCCCTTAGAGACACAGTTGTTTTTAGCTGATCAAAAGGCCATTCTGACATCCGCTTCTTGCTCAATAAAAATATTATTTAAAGAAAAAGCAAAACAACCCCAGATTAACATTGTGTCCATAGTCAGACTAAAGCCTCAGCCAAAGAAATTGCTGGTGTTGTTACTGCTTAACCTATTGGTGTTCAAGTCCACCCTATTTTAGTTACACAAGGTAGAGACAACAAATCAGACAGTAAGCAAAAATGCAGAGTCCTCTATTTTTCCTGAATTTTAAACAGAACCACTTATTACAGTTTAGAAAACATCACAAACTTAAGGACACTGCCCTGGAGGACACTGCCCTGGCAATAGGCCAGAAGCCCATGAACTGCATCCAGTTTGCATGTTTCAAATCTGTGGGAGTTTTGAAGCAACAGGAACTTCAGGATTTGGGTTTCATATATTGGTCTAAGACACTCATTGCTTTGACTCTGATTAAAAAAGAGTTTTGAGCTCAGACCCAAATGGATGCACATGAACAGTCTTCTGAACAGAAGCATTTCATTGTGCTTCATTGTCCATGTGGTGTGGTCTGTAGGGATTACAAATCTTAGCGTGCAGTGTTCCATCTTAATGGAAACAGTCTTGTTTCATGTGTTAAAGCAGGAATATTTTGGGCCTTAATTCAGGCCCATTACTAAGCATGTGCTTAATTGTAAGTTGGCTACGTTATATTAAGCAGGATTCAAGCATATGTTAAACAGGACTGAGTGTGTGCTGAGAAAAGAATGAGGAAGTCTAAGTGAATTAATGACATTTGTTGAACTAGGCAGCCTGTGCTGTGCACACTTATTCTCCAGTATTTTTCTTTCCATTCCCTTCCACTTCAGGGATGTTGCTCTTATCAGTGTGTTGTACCAAGTATTTTTGCTACAGAAGATCTCTAGCTGCTGACCACTGTGCCTGTGCTCTGCAGGAGTGACTTGGAACGGCACAGACCAGCGAGCACAGGTCTGTCTGTCTGTCCCACCGAGCCTCCCACAGGCTTTGAGCCAAGCCAGGGGCACTGCAGGTAACACTGCCTGAGCAAACATAGTCTGACAGGGTGACTACATCACCCTGTGATTTAAAAATTTTATGTGATTGCAACTGTTTCAGTTCTTGAGGAAAAGTTCACTTTTATAAGAGCAGAACGTAAAGGTCTTGTGCTCATTTTCTGTTTTAATTGTCACTTGTAAACCAATTATGCCTCTTGTTGTGTACTAAGCCTGTAACACAACAAAAATTTCACAACAGTAGCAAGAATCTTTTTACCTCATTGACATGGGCAATACTGTACCAACCCTGGCAATCAGCTGTGTCTGCCATAACAGAAATGAGTTCCAGCAGCTATCTAAGTCTGCCAGCTTTCCTGTCCACTTAGGGCAGCCATTTCTGAGGATTTTGGGTGGAATTTATTTCACCTTATAATAGTTGTCTAAAACCCAGGGAGATACTCTGAGCTAGTTATCCCTTGGTAGTCTGGGGAGAGAGATAAAGGCACCTGGAAAGAATGATTTATCCTGGTGATCAGTCTTAAGATGGGATTTATTTTTACTCCATAAGCCACAGAAAAACCCCACATACTCAGATTAGAGGACACACACATTTTTTTTGGCAGATGAATTAGGTGAAATAATGTGTCTTTCAATGCCTTGTCACCATTTTGATCATGATTATTTTTAAATGACACTTGCTTATCATTCCTGCTTATGACTTGCACATTCATCTATGCAGCAACTCTGCAGCAAAATACTCTGTGTTTATTTCCTACCCAGGTGCTAACACTGTTTTCTGCTACACGTTCCCCCTACAATGAAATTAGTACTGGGCAGCACTCCTTTTGCCAGGAAAAAGCCTCTTTGGCAGATGACTGTTTCTCAGCTGTTTAAAAGGGCCTCATTAAGAGCAGTTTTGAATTGCCAAATGAAGATAAAAAGTTGCAAAGGAACAACAGGTAGGATAGTTTCAAACATTAGCAGTGCTCTTCTGAAATCTAAATTGGAAATGCAGTGGTAAGTGTGGATGAGAAAGGTGTAACATTGGGGGAAGATAGGAAGTTCGGCTTATAGCTCTAATTTTCATGTGTGCATCATACAGTTATTAGACACCTGTGCTTGGGACTTGAAACTTGGCTGGTGTTGCATCCACGTGGTGTAAAATGGCATAATAGGACTTTGATCTAATGATATGACCTAATCTGGCAGGAAGGACAGCTCTGGTCCTGACACTCCAGGTCTGGGTGAGCTAGCAATTTTTGTGGATGAACATGCAGCAAGATCAGAGAGTTCAAAAGTGAGGGTAGCTGCTCTCGTGGACAGAGCCAACAAAGGCAGGCGCTTGGCAAATACAACCAATTCCTGCCTCTCTTATCTCTGACATGCTGCCACAGCTCTCCAAACACCTTTCAAAGGAAACGTGCTGCAGTCGGGCCAAAGTAGCACTGTGTGCTTCCACTGGCTTGGACTCACTAGGGTGCTGAAGTGGCTGTGCACGTAAGCAGGGAGGATGTCAGGCATTCCCAGAGGAGCACGTACTTTGCAGGCATCAAAGGAAGCTGAAACCCAGGAGTTGGCCCACAAACCATGTGTTCCTGCTGTTTGTGGCCTGCAAAATGCAGTGAAGCACTCCCAGACAAGCGAGGTACAGATGTGGGAACTCTGGTACATGAGACAAGATCCAGAATCAGCCTAGGAGCTGCAGAAATGTTTAAAGTCTGATTTATTGCAAATTGGCTGTTTTTTGGCTGTTGCGTGTGATCAAAATGGGTCATCCTTGCCAAAGAAGGCAAATGCAATTCTGTCAAATAGCATCTAAGTGCTTCCTTTGCTAAGTGGAAACAATTGCTTCTCTTCACTTTGCAGACTCCTCTTGGTATTTCCTTAGGTGGCACTGACACAGTTCACAGATCAAGCATGCCAGTGCTGCTAATATTAAAGAAATAATTGGAACAAAATGTAGGAATGTTGCTTTTTTTTATTTCCCACAGCAGAATTTCAACTTCTGCTAAGAAATATGCAATAATGTTACCATCTGTGTCGCTATATTCAGGCACATTGCAGCTAGGAGAGTGTTCCCATGCTGAAATACTGCATCATTATTAGCAATTACCAGTGTAGCTGTGTTATTAGCAATGGGATGTCTACAGCCAGTTTGCATCATGTGTGCTGCTCTTATTTATTTTGGAGAAGCAACGAACATAAAATGTCTCTGCAGGACGCTGACATGGTGTGTACAAAGGCAGATGTCTCCTGCAATCTCAGGGGTGGACAGGGAGGAGGTGTCCGAGGGAACTGCTCAGGCACTGAAAGACACTTTCATCAGTGTTTCCTTTGGAAAAGGCTGCTCAAAAAAATGTTAGGGGAAAGGTGGGAGGGCGGCGAAGAGGAGAGGGAAGGAGAGAGTCAAAAAAGCCAAAGATGAAAAGTATTTTTCTTACTGCAGTCAGCTCAGAAGCCTTTTTGACAGATAATTGCTAATTATTTGAGAGAGATGGGCATTTTTCTGCAGGTAACTGTCTCTCATGCCTTAAAACCCTGTAGAGCTAGTCTGGAATAGCCTTTAACACCTACTTAAAAAAACCCTAAAGACCAGCAGATAGCAAATGGTCTATTTTAACACCTGGGAAAAGCAGATACACTGTAAGAAAATATTAATTTCTTTTCAAAAACAGATGATTCAAGAGCGTATTTTTAGAGTGCCTTTTAACTTAGACCCCAATTCAGTTTTCTGGTTACTGGGTCAGGGTGCTTATGGCTGCGTCAGACACGGGACGATGCACGAGTGAAGTCCCAGGCTCAATGGCGAGGGAATGAGATCTGCTCTAACGTCTGAGCGCACAGTTGTGACTGCTTCTCTTCAGAATTTGCCAAGAATGCACATTAAAAGAAGCTGCAGGGTAAAAAACTACAGCTGCCTGACAGACAGGCAGCAGCCTCATTTTGCACAACTCTTGTCTGTACTCTGCTGAAATAAAAACAACAGGCTGATTCATAACTTCTAAATTAGCCATGTGAGAAAAGTGGATTTTCCCCTGCTATAATGAGAATATAGGAGCCTCCTTCCTCAGCACCATGCTGGGGCAATGCTCCATAGTCTGCCCCCTCACTGCAGCTGGTCCAGACCATACACACTACAACAGGCTCTAACAACTCATTTGCTAAAAGCCTTTCCATTGACTGTGCTTGATGCAGTCCTTAAGAGAAAGCCTATTTTGGATCCTTTTCTCCAGATCTCAGTCTTTTTTCCAGATACTCTGGGAGGGTTTGCCATGCTCGCTGCAGCCACGACCCCATGCTCTTGCCGTGGGTGGAGGTAAAGTGGCAAGTCCTCAGTACAGGGTGGAAATGGTCAGACAGCTGCAGCCCTGTGAGCTTTGGTAAAAACTTGCCTCCACCTGGACCAAAGCTGGCTATTTTGGTCCTAAGTCCTGCCTGCCCTGAGCCTTAACACTGAGGTGTCCCATCTTCATGCTTTCTTTAAAAAATGTTTTCTGAGCTTAGCTGAAGGGACACACCATGACCCAACAGGGCCCTGCAACTGCTGTGTAGGGACGTGCTTGTGGCCCTACCCCTCAGCCCTCCTCCTAGGGAAGGCCAGCCCCACGTGATACCTCCATGTATTTTAAAAAAGACCAGAAGGGAACCTTATTTTCAATAAAAACATATGATCTAAAATATTAAAATTAAGCAGAGCTAGTGATAAACTAGTATTGGCTAAAGCAGAAAGGCTGGGATAGTCAGTGAAATAAAAGTTCTGAAACATCATTACTAGATCTTCTTTGTTTTTATGGAAACAAACATTTGGTTTATATTGATTTCTTCATTTTATCTTTTGCATTAAATAAAACACAATTTCTTTGATTAGTAAGTTGGATGAGGTGACCTCCTAGTCCCTTCCAACCCAAATGTTCCTAGGGAGGGTGAAACAATTCTAATACAAATCAGTAAAATTATATTTTCATATAAGAATAAGAAAAATATCAAATTGAAAAGACATTTTATCATCAAAATTAAAATAAAAGTCATGACAAAAATTGAATTGAATACTTCCCCTTTGCTTTGTGGGGGAAGAGAACTGGACACTTGGAATTTAAGACATTCCAGAATCAGACAATAGACTTTGCCAGGTTTATACAGTAGATGTTTACAATAAAATTTCCTAATGTGGTTTAAGCTAGTTTTTCCCATGATAAAGATATTTTCTACAAAAATCTTCAATTGTTAGCAATTGTTGCAACTATGCTGCATTTTTCAGTGCAGCTCCCACCCGCCAACCCTGCCAGTCAAAACCAGACAGTCATCTAAATAACACTTTCTCTGATGCTGAGATGGAACTCATCTGGAAAATTCTTGTAGTACTTTCCTGCCAAAAGCTATCTAAGATCATACCTTACTAAAAAAGCATTTTCCCTCTGGGTTCCTTACTGGCAATACAGCAAAAAAGTGTTCCTTGGGATACAATAAATAAGCACGTGCATGCGTAGATGTGCAGATGTATGAGATTTCCCCAGCACAGAAACATACAATTGAGGTTACAGCAGTGACAGCTCCATTATAAACCCATTTTCACATGTTTGGAGCTTTCTGAGCTGTATTATTTTGTCACAGAGGTTTACATTTGGCCCCTAGCTTATAGGTGATATTTTTTTTGAGATTTTGCAAAGTCTATTAATCCATTTTTGAGTTACCAGAGGGTAAAGAAATGCTTTTCCCACCTCTTAGATTCTTGTAGCCCTGTTATGGCATTGATTTTTGCACAGAAGTCTCTGCAGAGTTTAATAGCAATCAGCAGCCTGATGTGCCTTAATGACTTCCTCTGTGCATTCAAAAAATGGCTAAACTTGACAAGTTGAAACCTTCCAAGGGGCCAGTGCTCACTGAGTAATAGCTCCCAGGCCAGTTTGGGATTATTATTGCAAAGCAGTAACAGAATAAAGATATTAAGATTTCCTTGAGTTTATAAAAACGTTTCAAAAATTAGTTTTGTCTTCAGAACAGCCCCTGAGTTTAGGGCTATGCATCCATTTCTCAGCTTGTGCACATCGGATTAGACCCACTGCAGTTATTGTAATTGCAGCAGGGAAAGATCCAAACCACCAAGGACATACAAAGTGGTCGGCCACAACTTCATTTACTTCACTAGAAACATGCTGACAAAAAAATGGTATAGTGAAGTGCAGGCTGGGCCCCTTAATGTCAGTGCTAGCTACTTTGCACCATATTTTTGTGTAATATCTGAATGAGAACAATCCCCTGCAAACATAACCCTGCACAACACATAAAAGAGCATGGCATAAGCAAGTTTCTTCTGTGTCAGTCCACCTCATTTGTCTGAAGCAGGACTGGCAGAAGACAGCTGTGGCACAGGAAAAGGATCCTGAAGCAGCCAGTGCGATCTTTATACCAACCATGCCAGCAATTTACAGATCAGGTTCCCCCTGAGCCAAAAGTCATGTCCTGGTATTTAATGGCTTTCAATCAAATTTTTTCTCATTGGTGTTATCTGGCTTTAAAGCCAAGCAAATATGTAGCCACCATAACGATTTGACTCCTAATGCTATTTCATGTGTTCTCAGAGAAAAGGATGTTAAACTCAGAACTATTTTTTTTTTGGGATGAATTTTGATTTCTGTAAATTTTGATCATACAGTGAGGGGAGAAGAAACATAGTCATGAAGTAAAATAAATATAAATGAACAATTCAATTTCCTTTTGGTTCTATTTTTCTTCTATAAATCTTCCCTTCAGTGTGAGTTTCAGGGCTATGACTGAGGACAGAAACAGCATCAGGAAGCTGTGACTTTAGCAAGAATCTAACATTACCAGCTCTCATTATTTTTAGCATGAGTAGCATGAAATTTGGTTGCATATTTTAAAGCATCAGCTGTTGATATCACGGTATTGCCAAATTTCTCATTTATGGCAGAGGAAAGCACCCAAAATATACTTGATAAAAAATGAAACAGGAACCAGCAGTTATTTTTGAGATACAAGGAATTTTATAAAGTTTCACAATTTTTTGAGGTCTGACTTACGATGTCCAGAATTTGGAGAGGACAAAATTAATAAAGAAAACGGTTGTGTTTTACTGAGGAGAGTCTGAGTTTTCACATTACTTGTAGAGAGGAGATAGGGAAGGACAAGGCATCAGGTGGAACAAGCAAACCATAAAACAGCCTAAAATGTTCTGAAAGGAAGTTAAGAAACAAGGCAGATGACCCAGCACAGTACCTCATGCATTATGTGTACTCTAACAGAAAATGGTTGTGGGGTGTTCTTTGGCTTTGTTTGTGGTTGGTTGTTTTTCGATTTTATTTCATTATCATTCTTGCAGTTCAAATGCCTTTGAATAGCGTGCATTGAAAGGAAAATAATGTCCAAACTGAGAAAAATCCTACAAGAAACGCTGACACCACTAAAGCGCTCTTTAAAAAAAGGGTTTTCTGGGGCCTAAACCAATTTGTTTCAGTCCAAACAAGACTGGGGAGAACGTTTGTCATTGACTTGGAGGAAGTCAAAACATAGTCTTGCACACCCTACGTGCAAGAATGGGGAATGCTCCCCCCAGAGTAGACAGAACAGGTCCAAAATATTTTGTGTCATCTGCTTCCACCCAATAACAGCTTTATAGAAATAAGTTTAGAATGAATAACTTAACAGCTGCCCAAGGCGGCTCTAAAGTGCTGCTTTCCCCTGCTGCACATGAGAAGACAGCCATTAGTGCTGCTGCTGCGAGGTTCACTGCTCCTTGGGGGACTCTGCCTGTGCAGAATGGCCTGGTTTTGTACTGGCAATGTGCACACATCTGAAATTGCTTGCACTTGGATGCTGTTTACTGCACAGTTTTGACTTAGTGCCATGTCTGTTACAGATTCTCCTCATCAGGGATAATGTGTCTCTTGTGAGCATGAGCCCTATTCTTTATTTTTGTTTGGATAACATTTCTCTCTGAACGTCAGAAGATTGTCACATGCATTTTTACATAGCAGTATATTGTTAAAAAAAAATTAACAGCTAGAAGATGAACAACACAAAACAATGGCAAATTACTATTATACTGCTCTACATTTCCACCAGCAGTCTCTAAGGGTTTTGCAATCACTAATAAGCACGTCCTCAGATATTTGAAAACCAGAGAAATATTATGCTCTCTAAGGAAACAGAGGCACAAAGATGATGATTGATGGTCCCAAGATCAAGCAGTAGGAGAGAGTTAGCACTATAAAGAGTCCCAGTACCAGAGCATCCAATCCCACACATTTCTTTAAAGATGTTAGTGGAAAGAGAGGTTTGTACATATACAGAATTACTTTGGTCTTTATTTCATCTACTTTTAAGAAGACATACCCGATCTGCCTAAGTATTAAAGTGCAATCCTGACGAATGGCAAAACTTTAACTGACTTCACTCTGAGTTAACATTTATTCAGCTACAATACTGACCTTTCTTCTGAGAATTTCCAGGGAGCTGTGGAAGTGTAGAGTCAGCTCCTCAGTCAGCTGATATAAATCACTGGGGTTCTACTAAGTTCGGTAGAATGATCTTTAAACAAATTAGGAATACAGTCCATGAAAAACAGCTTTCTTTCTTTACATATTTAAATCAAAATTATCTGCTATCTCTCAGATGAGAAAGAGCTGAAGCTGCGATGTTGAAAGGAAGGATTTACTTTCTTTTCTATGCTGAGCATATGGAGACATGCAAAAGGTACCTGGTGATCAGACATTTATTTTCAGAGTACTCAGAGTTTGATTTCAGATCCTCAGATGAGCTATGGTTACACCTATGAGCATGTTTGTACTTTGTAATTTCAGGTATGGGGGAGGAATAACTAAGAAGTTTGCATGTCATATAGAAGATCACAAGGTGAGAGTGTGCATATGGATAATTTCCATGGAGTAAGTGAGGTGCTTGAAGGTCACACCACAGTAATTTATGTAGCTGCCTAGTAACACAAGTTCAAAAAAAACCTTCCTGGAAAGCATAAGTTACAGCAGGCAGAGGAACTGCTTAGCTTAGACACTTTGGCTAAGCTTTTGTTTGAAGACTAAAAGCTGGGAGAAAATGGATGTGTCAGGAAGGCCCTCAGTATGTACATCTATGTCTATATTGCTATTTGCAACTTGCGATCAGTAAGGCAATCCAATTAACTTTTGCTGACAAATGCAGGTAATGCAGGATCTCAAATCCTCTACTAGCATTGGTGACCAGTTATGTCACACAGAAGTAAGTCTATACATTGTTTTTACAGGCACTATAGCTTCACCAGTTTAGAAACCTTTATAGATAAAACAGTACAGTCATTACTGCAAACCACTGACATTACCAAGGTTTATTCTGCAAAACTACTGACATTAGACATCTTTATACTAGAATACATGTATTCCCCAGTGCATGCTGAATTGTTTTAACTATACATAATCAAAACCTTAATTGAAATCATTAAATTGGTGCAAAAATCAGTGCATGAAGACTAGGCTTAGAAGAGAAAGATTAAAATTCTAAGGAGTACACAGGTACAGTTAGTAAAAAAGTGTAAAAATGTGCAAAGTGTAAGTATTATGGTAGAAGGAGTCTAATTGGCAAATGTGAGACGGGTGCCTGGAGGTAAGTTTTAAGTTTAGTTTAGGGAGAGCTATTTGTGTGGGAAAGGATGAACAGCACTGGTTTCTTGAATAATGACTTACTATAATGAAAAGAATGAGAAGCAATTTGGGCACTATTAGCTACACTGTTCAACAGTAATAAGGAGCTTGAAAATTATGTCAGAGAAATGAGATAAAGATGACTATTATACTGTTGGAAGGCCATCATCTAGTGTAGCTGTGGAGAATAAATGAAAATGGAAACCAGTAAGGAACATAATACTATATACTTATGGTATTTTGTGTTTGAGCTATTAGCAGGTGCAGCTCTACTGGCATCAGTGGAGCTGTCTTCACTTGCTTCACAGCTCAATATAGCCCTGTATCTATTTTATGTATGTACATTTTATTGTCTGTGTGCTATAAGAACACATTGGAAAACTTTTGAAATGCATTAGAGCATTAGACTATGTGGAGTGGTTAAAATGTGTACCTGATTTAACTGCTTGCCATCTGGAACACAAGGAGATGAACCAAAACTGTCTGCTGTAATGCATGTAAAGAAGTTTTGGATTTAGGCCCAGATAGGAATATACAAATAGATAAAGTTTACAGAACTGTGACACAAAGTCCCATGGGTTTTCTGGGAATGTCAAAAACCACTCAGCAATCAGAACATATGCCTTCTATGTTAATATATCTTATGGCTCTGTCTCCAAAACAGATTATGGAGATGACTTTGAAACATGAAAAAAAAAAAAAAAGTCTTTATTTAAGAACTACCTTTGCATATTTTTTCTAGACTTAGCTAAAGCTACTCAAATGAAGCGACAGCCTAGGATTTCCTCTAAGAAGGGCTTTTAGCATGAGGGATGTAAGCCTCTCATTTTGCATCTGGCAAAGTGGTGTGATCACTATGGAAATAGGCAGTGTAGCCTGCATTTCTACATGGTGATCAAGCTAAACCTTTTCTAAATTGCTGATCTGCTTTCCTTGATACAGATGAATACATCAGAAGAAAGTCAGTAGAAGTTGTCTGGCTTAATGACAGATTGGCATAAGAAGGCAAACTTTGATTCCTACTCATGCACTTAGGAACTTGTCCAAATATTCACTAGTAAGACCTAGGGGCTGGAGAAGAGCTAATAACCTATTTATGGTGATCTACTGTAAATTACTCTGCAAACATCTGAAAACCACTGTTATAAAAAGCAATTATTAATTTGTGTAGTGCCAGAAATGTATGTCCTACTCATTAGCCCTGCTCAAGTGAGTCTGTTGTTTTAATTGACTTCACTGTGACTGTTTATGTGAATGAGCAAAACGTTGGCTTTGAGGGAGCATAGCTCAAAGCTCGAGGCAGAATAATCACTCTGCTGTGAATAGACCTCTAGTTTTCTCTAGGTTACCAACTTTCAATTTAATAAGGAGTGTTGTAAGAAAAAAAAAAAAAGAAAAAAAAAGGAAAAATACTACCAGTATATTTTTTTCAAAGAATGGCCCCAGCTCAGGGCTGAGATGTGAGCTCAGTCCTGCCCCACCTGCAGTGGGCTGCTCCAGTCCCACTCCCACAGCACAGCTCTGATGGGCTGTATCTTCATGACATGATGGGCACAGAGCAGCCCAGAGCACAAATGTGCTGGGACCCCCAGTGCTGGGAGCGTAGGGAAGGGATGAACCCAGGCTCTCACCCAGCATGAGGCTCAGCCCATCTGTATTTAGGGGAGGCGTGGGACGTGTGGCCAATGCAACTCCACGTCAGTGTGGAAGGCAGCAGACAACTGCCCAGTTTCTCCTGAACAACAGCTGGTTATTGTGCTTCTGGGATGTGCATAGTTTCTTCTGGAAGAAATCATCACATTAAATGGGTGTCTCTTCCACATATGGAGATACTTTCTCAATGGTCCTTTTGTGCCATCTAAATTCTTCATTTTATAGTATTACATAAAATACTTATAATGATATTAACCTGCAAGATGAGTCTAAATATGCACAATCTGATCATGTTTAAATAATTATAAAGTTCACACAGTGCATAACCAGCTCTGCAGATCACAGTTTCACAGTACCTTATGTGTGAGAAACAATCAGAAATTTGATTTCTGAGGTTACACTTTTAAAAACCTTTGATATTGCCCATGAAAATCAATTTCCTCCATGGAAGTTTAGGACTTGGGAAGGGGGTTATTCTCACATTTTTGTGAATTCCTACAGAAAAGCAAATGACCTATGCTCCCAAAAAGCTGGCAGGTGACTTATTAAACTTCTCTCAAATCTCCTTCAGGAAGTTCATTAAAAGTCTATTTGGAAATGGCCAGGTGCTTGCTTCCCACAGTGCAAGAGGGAAATCTGTCACCCTCTTTAAAAAATTGTTTGGTTACTCAGGATAAAGAAATAATCATTATACCAAGCTGTGTGGTTTTATGATGGAAAACTGTGGCTTGGTGAGAAAAGTACCAAGGTCAATGCAATGAAAAACCCACAGTGAACTCAGGCATGATTTCCAAAGTCAGTGGTGGATAGAGGCCAGGAGAACAAAGACTTTCCCGTGGTTCACTTGAAAACAATTTTTAAGATTATGGATAAAAATAACACTCTAGCTTGAGAGTTTTTAGCTTGAAAAAATATCATTAGAAAATATTTTTAAAATGTTTTGTAAGGATTGCTAAGGCTGACAAAATTACCTTGTTTGACACTGGATCCTGTCCTAAAATACTATGGCCAAGTCAACTAACAGGAAAATAGTAGGGCTAAGCCTTTTCCATTCTTTATTCTGCCAAACCACTGCCTCTTGCAATCAGGATTGATTACAAACACCCAATTAAGAGGCATTTGGAACATGATCTGAACACTAATCCTGTCTCTTTTTCTCTTTATACCTAATTATCAGCCTTAAGATGGGTATTAGTGCTTTAATTAGTAGATTTACTTTAGGAACTTCTGCATAAACTAAGGAATCTATAACACAGACATAAATACACGTATAAATGCACAGCCCTAAAAAGGTGCATGTAACATATGCTTATATCCAAGCAGTTGGGTGTGATATATAAGCCTAGACATATACATGTGAGTGCATGTATATCCAGCTTCAGACATAATTTCTTTCTTTGGAAATACTACAATAGAAAATAATTTAATTTGGTTTTTCATTAGCTGTAAAAAGATCTCTGTATCATAATTATCAAATAATTATCTGATGTTATAGGTTGCAATAAACTATAATTAAGAAACTAAGAAACTAACAGAAACACATAGGTTTTTGTTTCAATTAGATTAGCACGGGAGAGAAGGGTGGAGAGAAGAACAGTGTGGGGGTGACCAAAAACATGTTGAGAGTTTCATGGAGCTAACTCCAACAACTCTGGGTTTCAATTCAGAAAGGACTTAGACCTTTGTTCTGAATTTGTTTCTCTCTGTCCACAGAAAGGATGAAGGATTAGGCTTAAGGGAATCCATATTTGACCTTCAACTTTTTCCTGTCTGAAGGGCATCTGGTCATAGCACATCTAGACAGAATTCTCCTCACAGTTAAGTGTTCAGAGTAATAAAAAATATCCATATATGACTGGTTTTATAGTTTTCATGTGCTACTGTACAGAGACCCAAGTCAAGACTTCCCTGTGACAGGGGATGCACCTATACACAGAGTGCACTGGGCTCTGCATCCCTCCCCTCAGCTCTGAACACAGGCCAGCACAGACTCTAGCTATGGCCAGGAAGTTTGACCATGGATTTCCTAATACGTTTTCCTGAGAAAACCCAAACTCAAACCACTACTCTAAAAGAACAAACTGTTAAACAGCTTGACAATAGAGACTTTTGCAAGAGTTAACTGCTTGGATAAAAACCAAAGGAATTGTTTAATTACACTGTATAATCAGAAAAATCATATAATTTCCAACTTTTTCTAACTCTCATTTAGTCCCTACAATAAAATAACAGCATCTTTATCTTTAGAAACTTGCATCTGTGTGGGAAAATACATGTGGAATCTTGTGGCAAAGAGAACATTATATACACTTTCATAATGCAAAATCTTAAAATTAAGGAAAAATTTTTGGGATATGAGTGTTTTCTGCTTCCCTGATCCTGCACAGGGTCTGAGTTGATTCCTTTCCTTGACAGAAACCTTTTCTGTGGCCTTATGGAGGGTACCAAACAGCAGAGGTGTCCAGAAGGGCTGTCTGGGTCTAGCTGAGTGCTCCCTGAAAAAGCCTTTCATGTGCTTAATATAGAGCAGAGAAATGTCCTCAAAGTGCACCCAGAAACATGAGATACCACAAGGTCCCCAAATCTGCTGCAACAACTCATCCCAAACTAGGCCAAAACCACTTGTTTCTTGTTTTAGGAATAGAATGGAATATGGCCCACTTCATCCCTTTAGTACTTCCAATTAATCTCTTGGTAACCCCAAACACCTTTTGAGGGAGACAAAAAGGATAAATAAGATGCTGCCTCTTCAGCCCTGGTATGGCCTTCCCAGTGTATTGGTGGCCACATCCCACTCTGGCTTTGACAGAGAAATGTCCAGGTCACTGCCCACTGCCTGGGCAGTGCAGCCCAGGGTGGGGCGAGTCCCCACGTGGGCTGTGTGGATTAGTGAATCCAGTTCAGAGCAAGCAGGGGAGCATGGGCATCCTTCCAGCTGCCCTCAGCAGTGAGGAGGAAGCAGTCCCATGTCTCCTGGATACCCTGTCCTGCTGAAATCCACTAAAAGGCTGTGCTGAAGCTTAGTTGATAGGGCCAAGCCAGTCAAGCCATGTTCTGTTGGAAAGCTCAGAGGCCTTGGCTCTTTCAGACCTCTCTGCTCAGCAGTGGGCACACACATCCCCTGCCTTCCACAGACCTGGACAACTGTTCCTGTGCTGCTCTGCTGCTCACCCTGCCTTGTCAGCTGCAGGAACTCTCTGCCTGCCGAGCCCCATGGTGGCCAGGCAGAGGGAATTAGGAAGCTCTGACTGGCATTTGCTGTCCAAACAACTAATAGAGTCATTAACCAAGCTATAGGGCCTGCACTGAACCCTTCCCCACAGTGATCAAGACTGGTGGGAGGCAGCTCTGTGGAAGTGGAGGGCAAAGTTCCCACTGTTCCCACACCCAGTGGGGCCGCACCAGGCCCAGTGCACCTCTACCCCTGAGATGTCCTTGGGACAGTTTGTGGGAGCAGCTCAGGGCTGTCCAGGCTCCAGGTGCACCTGGGGCAGTCAGGAATCAGCAGCTGATGGCAGAACCCTTCTGACAGGCTCAACGGGCAGCCCAGCAGGATGGCCCATGGGTGGATCTGCAGGTGGGCAGCAAGGACATGGGCACTCCTACTCCCATCAACCCAAAGGGCTGGAACCATCCCTGAGCAAAAGGAACAAATGTGAGGCACAAGGCCTGTGCTAAGCAGACCTCGCTGCACGGCACAATAGGAACCAGGATTTAGACAAAAGCAAATGAAAGCTTAAACTATGCAGAAACTAAAGAAAGGCTGAGCCATGACTTTGCTTGCCCCTGTTTATTTTACCAGCCTGAGTTTGTTTTACCTACAGTTTTGTAGCATAAATCCATTGACATTATTTAGAAATAAAATGGATGGATGAATTTCTAACATCATTAAGGGCTATGGCAGTTATGTGGAGCTGTACTTTAACTCTGTAGGTCTGAATACCTATGCTTCCTTATCCAAGGATCTGGAGGAGCCATTTTCTTCTATATAAACAAACATATCTATGTTTTGTTCTGTATTCTATAACTAACCACAATTTCTGTACAGCTCTACTCTCATCCATGCAACTAATCCCTAGTAAATGCCATATGAAGAGTAATTATCTATGACAACTCTCCTATAACTTGCATTTTCCCAAAATGGGCAAATTTTCCATTCTGAGGGATTTGACAGCACTGTTGTATATAATCCACAAGTGTTAATCAAGAATGATACTTATTTTCTACATCTATAAATGATGGCCATTAAAATAATAGTGCTGTGGCATATCTATGAAAACCTTGTAAAACAATACAGTCAAGTCTAGCAACAAAGTTAATAATTTGTCAGTAAGGAAACCACTGTTGGGCTTTCTCTACCCAACCCTCCACCTTTCTTAAGCCCTTTTCTTCTGAAGCTTCACATTCATTTTCTTAATGTTTTTAACCTAGTGTCTGTGAAATTTTTATTGCTCCCTAGATAATGACATCTGATCTGAATGTAACCACACACCTCTTTGCTCAGCAACATTTGTCACAAACCATTATAAATTATCATGCTGATAGTGTGCATTGCTGGGAAACCGGAAAAGTTCCATAAATTCAAAGTACTGTATCAGTGACATTCTTGTTTATTATCTAGGTATAAAGTTTTACTAGATTCAAGATGGCTACATTTACACAGCAGGGTACTTCAGCAACACGAGATTTGTACAGCTTGCACCAAGTGCTGAAAAGCATCTACCACATGCAACAAACACTGGAGCATTTTAACTAATATGTGGCCATATGTTTTGTCTCTTCTATTCGTTTTAGCCATGTTCCTGACTCCAAGAATGCATGCTTATTATTGGGACTTGCTTGACAGAAGGCAAAATGGCAAACAGAAACTACTTTTCTCTTAAAGTACAACAATAATTTCTGTTTCTTGGCTTCCTGAAGAGGAACACTCATTAGAGTTAAATGTTAAAAAGAGACTGTGAATTTTTTCATTATATACATCCTTGATAACAATCTGTGGTCGACGTGTTTGTGTACTTCCTGTTGAAACCCAGTATTTCCATAATGCTGGTACAGTAGTCCTGTCTAGAAGATTCTTTATTACATGAACCTTGCTTGTGCAAACATATTTTTAATTATTTGCGTATCTTTATTCTTCAAAACTGTGAAAGTTGAGTCCTTTGGAATGCCTCCAGAGAAAAAGGAATTTTAACCATGTTTACTTGAAATTTAAAACAACTCAAATGGTTCTGATTGTCAGAAAAACATACATATATGAATTTTATTAGCAGTCATTTGAGAAATACTTATTCATTAAAGCATAGCATAATAAGTAGGTAAATCAAGGGCATATTCCTAAATTAATTCCAAACCCTAACATACAAAGAGACTAACTGGGAACAGCTTCAGTAACAGCTAATGCTTAAATGTGCTACTTTTGATTCTCCTCAGAGAATCAACCTTTCACCAGTTTTACATTTCAATACATCCAGCCCTCTATGTAAAGCAATATTTTTTAAAGTTAGGTAAAGCCTCTTGATTTTCTAGTTGGCACTATGGAACAAGAAGGTAACCTTTCCAAAGTCAAAGTGTTTCCCTTCCTGGGCTCAGGGGGTCCCTGTTATTAAAGCTGTTTTCAATGCTAACTAAGGTCCAAGTTGCAATGAACAGCATTATAAAGAGGATTTTGGGAGCTAGGCCAACAAGCTAATCTTCTCTAGTCTACTCTAATTGTATGGGACATTTTTTGTTCCCAGACATGAATTCCCTTATCTCTCATTTTCTATCTGCATTTCATATTTAAGTGGTTATTAATTTCCAGTGCTAAACCTTTCAATAAACTAGAGTGTAACCTAAATTACACATTTCTAGATTGCAGACTGAGTTACTAATAAGCTAAGCATATTATAAAAATAAGATGTACTTAGCTGGAAAACAAAAAATCTTGTGATACATTTATTACATTAATGGCCTGTTGTATTCAATACTCAGTAGAAGCAATGTGGATTTTTTAAGTAGATGCTGAAATTTCAGACCATGGAGATTTTTGACAAATTCCTGTTGCTGAAATAATTGTTCTGGTCCTAAGGCTTTGTGGGTTTTTTGCACAAATACAATTCCTCTCAAGTTAAAAAGAGCAATTTTCAATATAAATGAAGTAGCAGCTGAGTAATTTAGCATAGCCTAGAAAATTAGTGTTTCAGCAGAGACAAAATAATGGTAAAGTCATCACCATCATACACTGCAAAGACAATGCAAACAACCCTGTTGAGAGACTTCCTTCCACCCACTACCATCTCATTACTGCTTTGGGCTCCATTTCAGGGGCAGAAATAATGCAGCGGGGAGAGTGGACAATGAACACTGAGAAGGAAGCAACAGAGGGAGGGAGTCAATCCTTTCCCTGGACCCAGTTCAGCTCAGTCTAGCACTGTTTAGCACAACACTGTGACACAAAGATTACTTGTTCTTCAAATAATTGTATGCTGTACACCATTTTACTGCTGCCAAAGACCATGTTGGTTTTACAGAGTTGGAAAAAACATGCATTCTAGCAAGGGAGAAAAAGGATTTGACACTGAAATATGCTTGATTTAATTTCCTAATTTCTCTCTAAGAGGCAAAGGTTTTAATGACAAATATTTCAAAGCATTAGCAGTGTTCCACAGAATGAAAGCAAAACCTGTATTGAGAAGACACAGAGAAGTGAACCATTGCCTGAGTACAAGACATTAAAAATTAAAGAATGGGAAGTCAGCGTGTGAACATATGGTGTGAATACAAGCTGCAGTTCCAACACCACAGCAAAAACTCATTTTTGCTAAGTTTAATTTTATAAGCACAGGGTTTTCCTGTTTTATCACTCAACTATGGCACTGAAATGATGATCTATAAGTGGTTATAAAGTACCACAAAAATAAACTAAGCACCACAAATCATCATTAAAAACTTCATTTTAAGAGAAAACAATAATCGTGATCTAAGTAATAAATTCATTAAATAATAGGACAAAGGCGTGCATGGTAAAAATTAAGTGCTTGAATACAGTTGCTCTCTTTCCCTAAGTCAAACACTCTCATCTCATGGTCTATCACAACCACTCCCAATAAAGTGAGCATCATTTTCTGGGACCAAATCCTGTATACTCCCGTGAAATACCAAACACCACTGGCTATTGACTTTAATCTTTCTGACATGCAGAGAAAATCTTGATTGGTAGCATTAAAGAACAGCAACTCTATTGCAGTTATCAGTAGGGGATAAAATATTATGATATACAAGAATATTTAAGTAACTATGATACTCCAGAAATATTTAAATAATGAATCACTAAAATATTTTCTTCATTCAACAAGCAGGCTGAATTCAGAGGGCATGTTGAAGAGGGGAATGATCTGACCATATGTTGCCTTGTGCAAGCTGTGAGATTTACAGATTTGGGGAAAAGTGGAGAACAGCTTCTGGGAGGTTCTGATTCTCCTCCTCACTTTTGGAGCGGGTGGTAAAAGGGAATGCGAGGACAGGGGACAAAGGGAGCCTCAGCTCTCTCCTTCCTCCTCTCAGGGCACTACAGGAGAGCAGGAGGAGGGGAAAGAAAACCTACTGGCTAATAAAAGCAGAAAGAAGGAAATATGACTATCAGCTCTCCAGTCCACCGTCCCTTGAAGGGTGAGGGTAAACGCCAGACTAACTCTGCGTTAAGAAGATTTGGAAATTTATAGCCTGTCTTTTCCATGGGCTGTTTGTATTCGTGGGGGTACAAAAGGAAAAGGAACTCCTTTTCCAAACTCAAAGAAGAGACTTAAAAAAGCAAGCGGCCCAACAAACGGTGCCTCACCACAACCGCACCCCGGACTCGGCGCATCACCACCGCTGCCCGCTCTCAGCGCACCGGGCGCGGCTCAGGCGCAGCTCACAAACCTCGGCAAGCTGCCAAGACATTTTTAGCGCGCACACACAGCCCCGCTCGCCCCCGCTCGCCCCCGGCCGAGCCCGCCCGCCCAGCTGCCCGCGGCGGCCGGCAGGTGGCACCGTGGCGCTCCGCAGAGCGGCTCCAGCACTCACTTGCAGTCGCGGTCCTCCAGGTCGAAGTGCGGGTTGAAGTTGATCATGATGCGCTGGTAGGGCTCCGGAGCCTGGATCAGCCACTCGCACTTCTGGCTAGGGTGGTACGACTGCGGGTAGCCGGGAGACGTCAGGTACCCGGGGCTTAAAATTTTGATCGTGTCGCCACACTTGTCTGCGGAGGAAGCAAACGCGTGGGCTGGTCTCGGTGCCCCCGGCAAGCATCCGAGCGCAGCCCGAGGTAGCGGACTCGACAGACTGCCGTGGGAATGCTGCCGGGCCGCAGCCTCCTTCAGGCTAACCCAGCATCCTTCTGCTTTTAAAGACATCTGTGCTACTCTCTACCGGAGGGAAGAGTACTCCCTCTCCATCGCCCCTTCCTTAAATCTGGTGACCGGACAGGCAGCAGGTAGCAGAAGGCACCCCATTCCTAAAGAGTGTGCTTTCAAAAAACCTCCCCACTCCAACAGTGCCTCTTACAGTGTTAAGAGACTTTGCATCCTCATAACCGTGTTAATGTTGGCTAAGAGGGGTTCCTGGGAAACGATTAACTCCAAAAACTATCCTCTTCTTAAGTACAAAGTTTTGAGTGGGAGGAGATGTTAAGGGATGCCATTTGACCCCCTGCCCAGCTATGGGGTAAGTCTGGTCTGTGTCACTGACCACTGGGATTGTATTGGTGGATCCAAGCTCATTCGCAGGAGACCCTGCCTTTGTTTTATCAGTCCATAAATCTAGGCAGGTTGAAACTATCTGTGCTCTTCAAACCCAGGGTAGAAGAGAACAAAGTAGCTCTAATGAAGCAGAAATCATCCGCTATTTACTCTTTCAAGGAAGTTTGTTCATGCTTGGAGACTGCATCAAAGTAATGGAGCAGAACAACCTCCCTTCCTCTTCCCTTCATTCCTTCCTCCCCTGAACAACAACAAAGATTTATTTCTAATACCAAAAGAGTTGCAAAAGTTTCTAGAATCACAAAGGGTGCCTGTGAAATGTGGTATGCTGCATCTTGCTCCTTGGGTCAGCATTGCCAGGGTTGCATTTTAAGGTTTATAGGAAAAATAAAAAGGGACAAAAAAATCCAACCTACACAGTCACTCACTTCACTGTCCAGTGCAGGTTTGTGTTATCACTTTTTTTACTACTATGGGTTTCTTTCTGTGGATCTTCAGATAGGAAAAACTTTCTCCAAGCATTGGTTGTTTCATTTTGAGCAATAAAACATGTCAGTAAATTATGGACAGGAAGAATGTCCCCACTAAAGCAAGACTATATATCACTACACCTCAATAATGTTATATACAGGCTGCAGCGCTCTATTACATTCCCTGTGAAAGCAAAATGGCAATCCTTGCTCTCAGCATGAATTTATAAATATACAGGATTTTATTCTAGGAAAAACAGGTCAAATGGAAACAAATGGGGAAGTGCACATCAAAAATGCATAAAGCAACAGTCTTTATAGAAATTATTTGCCATAAATTAGGAGGGAAGGGGTTGATAGGTACTCAGATGTATGGTCAAGATCCAGATACTGCTAAGCACACTGCTGGGAAAGGCTATCTTATTATATTTCTGCTGTGCCTTTGCAAACCAGGCTATTTTCCTCTACCAGAACAAAAGGCATTGCTGCTCAAAGCTCAAAAGCTGTCACTGGTGATCTTGCTAATCCGCTGTCTGGGGCTCTCAGGGAATCTTGCCTTTTCCTCCCTGTGTAAGCATACTCTGAAAGTGATCTTGTCTCATTAAGCCCACTCCAGCCCTGCAAACAACATGGCAGAGTCTGGCATCTGTTAAATGCCTGAAATAAAGCAGTGCTGCTTCTAGTCACTTGACAGAGTCACTTCAGAGGGTACTGAGGTGGACTCACTACCACCAGCACTCCTTAATCTGCGACTTCTGGGAAAGTGACAGTGTATTAAGATAATGCGGTCTGCTAGACTCCTTGGCTCTGTGCAATCTCTCTCACACTTGATTAAGAAGAGCAGTTTCTAATGACTTTGGACCATTAGTTCCAAGTAAGGTTAATGAATTAATTTAGTGGACACTAATACTGCATGTAGGTGAAGGTGGCATTAGTAGGTCTGGTAGGTTACAAAGGAGGTTAATGGCCTTGGTGACTCCAGCAGGACCACCACATTAACCACTTATAGTGGAGGCTTCTGCCCAGCAACTTGCTCTCCTCCCCTTCTTTTCACAGGGAGAAATGATCAACAAGAGCTTGGGGGTGGCCCCCTTCTGTCCCTCAGAGGTACCGGGTGGCAGTATGGGTCTATATGGGAGGCAGCTGCCCACACCCAGAGCTGGGCTGGGGGGATGAGCAAAGCGCAGCTCTCGGAGCATCCCCACAGCAGGCTTGGTGCACTCCTCAAACACCAGTGCCACAGTGCTGGAGGAGGAAGCTCGTCCTGATTAAACTAAACAGCCTCCTCAGAACATATTGGGAAAGAGATTAACTTCCATCATAAAACATGCGATTTTAATACTCTTGCTTGATGCTCCACTTGTGGTCCCTTATTAAAACAATATACCAGTGTAAGTGGAGGGTGCTCTCTTCTTTTAATTACTTTGATTGAAAACCCAGTCAGGCAAAAGTAAATATTTAATAATTAGTTAATAATAATTGCTCAGGATTTGTCAGGAAAGGAAGACTCACATGAGCTGTTTCACGTGCAAGAGCTAAACGTCAAGCAGTCCCACAATTAGACCATCTTTAAAAATCCATCATGCAGTGAAATACTCACAGTGCCCTGGCATTGTTCGGGGAAGGAGGAGCACGCTGCTTTTAATTAGTTGTGTTTTCGAGGGCTGCCTGACAGTAAACTAGCCACACCACTCATTCCTTTAAGGAATTTCCCGTCTTGGAAGGGAGTCTCGAGCCTTCACAGAGAAGCTCAGCTCCCCTCTTGGCACAGAGTAAGTTGCACGTAAACTGCAGACTTGGGAAAGGGGTACTCTAGAGAGTTCTCTGTATGAAGACTATTCGCAGGTACACACACAGCTAGTAGGAGGCATAATCTAAAATTTTACGCTTTGGAAAACAGAAAGGGCGGGCGGAGAAGAGAACCTTCCCTTTAAAGCGTTCATTATCTTTCAGATATCGAAGGAGAGACGTTTAATTGCCTACGGGACGGGACATAATTAAGATAATTGGCTGTCCTGATCTAGTGAGAATGAGCAGCCTGCTTTATACAATAACCCGAAAGAGGAGAAAATAAAGTCGGAAGGCAGCGTCAGAGCGGGCGACCCTCAGCGACGTCTGTGCCGCATCCCTCCTCCGGCAGAAAGTTCCCCCCAGCCGGGTTTGTGTGGCTGCCGGTCCCACGGCCCGCCGGGCCCCACCGCCCCGCAGCTGCCCAAGCCGAGAGCCGGCGTCCCCGTGACACTCACCGCTCCGCAGAGCCCTGGCGAGGGTGAAGGTGAGGGCTGCACAGTGCAGGAGAAGTCCCCAATCCATTTTCCCTTCCGACAGCAGGGAAAAGAAGAAAAAAATAAAAATGCCCTCCACGCACAAGTGTTCCTTAAATTCTCCAGCAGGAATGAGGAGCAGAAAGCACGGTCCGCAGGGGCAGTCTCGGGGGCAGAAGGAGGCTGGCTTCTCTCTGTGCCTCAAGCAGCCCGCATCCTGTCATTTAGCTCCGGCTCCCTCTTCCTTTCCCCACACTTGTTCCTTTTCCAAGCGCCGCTGCCTCTGCCATTCCCAGCGAGACTAGAAAGCCAAGTGAAAACGAGGGGAAAAAATAACAAAAACAAAACCCAACAAACACACAAACAAGACAGACAAAAAATACTGGCGGCTGCCGGCACCTCCGGAGCGCTCTGCTGGGCGAGGGTGCTCTGCGGAGGGGAGAGAAGGAAGGGAAAGCGGCCGTGAGCCGGACGCCGGAGTTTGGCAAACTGCGTCCCCCCCTGCCCGCCCCGCTCTCCAGCGGCCGCGACTCCCGCGGGGCCGGAGCCCTGGAGCCCCGGGGCGGCGGTGCCCGGCGGTGCCCGGCGGTGCCCCGCACTCACCTGCCCCGCCGGGAGGCGGGCGAGCGAGCGCGCTGCCGCCGCGGGGACTCCCGGCCGGCCGGGGAAGTGGGAAGCGCCCGGGCGGCTCCTGCTCGCAGCCTGAGGAAGAGGAGCGCAACTCAGCGGCAATAAGAGAGGCCGAGGAGCCGCCGTCTCCCAAGCCCCAGTCCCCTCCCCCTCCCCGCCCTCCTCCTTCTCCTCCTCCTCCTCCTCAGCCCCCCAAGACATCAGCAGCGCGGAAGAACGAACAAACAAACACGGCAAGCCCCAGCTCTGGCACTCAGCCGAGGCGGGGACTGGCGAGGGGGAAGGCGAGGGGCGGAGGGGGAGCGAGAGGCGCCCCTCCACAGCAGGTAGAGGCGATGCGGGCGGCGGCACCACCTGCGCCCGCCGCCCCGCGGGCTCCTGCCCGGCCCTGCCCTGCCGTGTCCTGCCGTGCCCTGCCCGGCCCCACACGCCGACACGCACACACACACACACACACGCATCCCTGCCCACCTCCTCGCCTCGGGTACCCCGTGGGAACCCTGCTCCGTCCCTTCCCGAGCCATCCCCTCTGTCACCTTTCCCTCCTCCGCCCCAATTCCCCCCCTCCCAACACTCTCTTTTTGTTTCGTGCGAGAGTGCGTGTCCCTCGGAGTCCCCGCCGTTTCCCCAGTTGGACACCACAGTCCCTTCCTGTCCTAGGGGAGGCTGGCTGTGCTGATGTGGGGTGAGCTGCCAGGACCCCCCCGTCAGAGTATCCCCAGGACCCCCTCATCTGCCTACTGCATATCTGCATCTCGGGGGGAGGCCTCCCTGTATCCCCTCCCTTCCGACCCTTTTCCCACCTCCCTTCTCACCCACTCTTGCTGTCATTCCCGTCTCTCTCAGCTGCTGTTGCAGCTTTGCCCCTCTTAGTCTGCCTGTCTCTCATGAAGCCTCTTGAGAGGCTGAGGAGCTGCTGGGGTCCCCCAGGGCCGGCTCTGCCCCCGAAGGAGGCTGTGCAGCATGAAATCCCCGCTGGGGAGTGTGTGTCTTCTCCTGAGCATTCTCCCCACCACCACCACTGGCACCAGAGGACTGGAACAAAGTGAGGATATACCGGGCTCTGAATCCTGCTGCTTTGGCTGCTCACCAGCTGTGGGCCCTGTCTCTTCCTCACCCTATTGCCCTGCCTTACAGGCTGTCCCTGCACCTGGGGAGTGATCACCTTGCTGAACCTGACTGCTTATTTTATGTGGAGTACTTTGCACACCCTCTATGTGAAGGCACTCCAGTTGCTGGAGTAGGGGGTTACAGGAACAGCTCCAAGGCTGAAAGCTGAAACACAGTGTTAAATGGTCTCCAAAGATGCGTCTGTGCTAGGAAAATGACCTGCAGCCAGTGGTGGATGTCAGTCACGCTCATCTCCCAGGGCAGTTTGAAAACAATTTGTTACTGGTGCACAGTCAAGGCAAACTCTGTTAATGCTTCTTCAGGAAAATGGCCTGATAGAGGACCTATTCCATAAGGAGTTTTTCTGAAGGATGCAGTAGGAAAAGAGCTGGACTTTGCTGAGGACAGGGTCATCCTCCAAGTATAGCCATGCCAGTAAACCCCTGTCCACTCTGAAGATACAGCCATGTTTGAAATAGTTTTCAAACATAGTTGTCAGTCTGCAGCCACACAGATTAACTACAAATGTGTTACATCTGTGTACAGAAACCATGTACAAATCCAGCCTGCTCCATCCCTTTGTCTCTAGCCCCAAGTCTGAGATTTCTACTCTCACTCTCCCTCGCTGCCCTTTTGAAGCCCTGAATTTAAGGTCAGCTGAAGTCTGGAGATTAAGTCTGTAGGAAATCTGTCTGCTGGTTTCATACTGCACACTCTCTCACCACTACTTTCTGAGTTTTTTCAAGACATTCCCCTTCTCTTCTGTGATTACAAATCTCTAATATTGTACACTAAAATGAAGTTTGATCCTGTTATACTCTCACTTAATTCTTTCCTTTGTCAGCTTCTGCTTCTGCCCCTGCCCGTGCCCCTGCTCCTGCCCATGCCTGTGTCTGCAGACAGGCTAGAAACTAGGCAGGCTGGAACTAGTCAGATTGAGTTATTGGGTTCAGTCTCATTTCCCTGTCTTTAGGCAGTCTCTGGATCATAATTTGCAATACTTATGCATTTTCTTGATTGATTGGGATGTATATTTTATGGGTAGCACATTAAGCCCCCTTTATTTTTTTTCTTTTAGAGACATTCCCAGAACACGGGGGAAGGGGAGAGTTAACAGTGCTTTCTGATTATTAAAACTCATTCTGCTGGACAGTCCTTGAGATAAATGGGTTCTGACCTGATCATAGTTTGACTGAGCAACAATATAGCTTTTAAAATAAATCTAAAAAGTAAATCTATTTTTGAAAACAGAAATTACCTGCTGATGGTTGCTTACTAAGGGTTTGCAGAAATATATACATACATGTTTGTTTCAAAACCTGTTTCAGAAAGGAAGATTAATTCTCAAAGTGACAGATATCCAGAAAGCATGTACATCAAAAGATACACTTAGTGCATGACAGTGATGGCCCTCTTGCTTTGGGATTAGCATTGTCTGTCAGGTGACTTCTAGGAATCTGCAGAAAGGAAATAATCATTACCAGCTGTACACGGTAAAGATGCTCCAAACTAGCCAACCAACCAACCAGCCACTGTGTCTCATCCATTTTTTCCTATCTGATTAATAAGTTGCTTTTTGCAGATGGGGACATAATTTTTTACTAGCTAGTGTATTTTAAAGAAATTCCTTTCTCTGGAAGAAAACACTTAAATACAGACAGAACATGTATGTTAGGGAAGATGGTACAGTGCAATAAATTGTAAGATAATGATGAAAGCTGCCTTTATCACCCGAGCCTAGCCTGTAATCACTAATCTGTATACCAAGGTTTATTTCAACATGCTTATGTCTCAAATATCACTGCCTCCTCTTCTTGCAGAGATATGCAACAGTCTGCAAAGATAGCTGGACAGGAATGGCCTCTATTTGGGCTACCATGGCCCATGGAATAGGATTTCTGCCCTTCCTCAGCACCATATGAGTATTTTGGATTCCAAAATGGGACTTAATTTATTTATTTTTTCCTGTTGAAGTCTCAAGGCCTAGCAAATATATCAGAGTCTGCTACATTAATGTCCTTTCCTATCATAACATGAATGACACTAGCCTGATTTTTCCACCCATCCTTTTCTCTCTAGTTCATGGATATAATCACAGTTTTCTTCTATGTATGAATTGCCCTGGAATGGTGAGTGAAGACATTCTATCCTTGGTTTACATGTATTTACCTGAAAATGTTTAATCTTTAATAATCTTGAACATAAACTGGCATCAAATGAAACATTCAGAAGTCTGTTTTTATAATCCACTTCTCACATTTTAGTCACAGAATTTTAGTTCCTGATCCTTCAACTGCTTACACATTTGTTCAGCTCTCCATTTTCACATCAGTAATGGGATTTTATGGCAAGGATGAGTTAGTGCTACAAAGACTGAATCTGAATCCAGTGTATGTAAATGTTAATGGAGTGGCTAGCTTTGGGGTTTGGGTTCAAGCCCATCTTTGCTTCATAATTTGACTTGGTGTTTATAATGCTTTTTTGAAGATTGTCTGTACTTCTGTTATAAACCTGTTTCTCAAGAAGTTTATAATTCAGCCATAAAAAAAATATTTGCCTTGGGCTAAATCATGTAATATAAAACTTAAAATTCCAAAGAAAAAAAACATTTTCCCCATTTTAACAATAGCAGAACAGAGCAACTTTGATGTTTATTCCTTTATGTACTCACAAAGTACGTTTAATTAAAAACAAAGTTTGGCAAATGATTAATCAATGGTTGAAGACACCTTTATTTGGTATTATTTTGAAAAAGAAACACAACAAATTAAACTCATCCATAATATTAAAAGCCTGAAAATGGAGACTTCCTATGAGTATTTAGTGCAGTATGTAAATATATTTGCTTTATGAATAGTGTCTACTAGTATCTTCATATACAGTCTGATGCTCATTTATATCCCTTTCTCTAATGTTTTCCTTTGTTTTTTCCACTAATCTTCCCCAATAATCTCTCCAAAACTAGGCTTCTGTGTCATCTCCTCTTCTGTTGTTTTGGCCGTATGATTCACTACTTGGCTTCCTGTTGCTTACTGTACTGAACCAAAGCTATTTACCCTTATCTTTGAGATCAGACATATATTTTACCTTGTCTATATCTCTCCTCTCTCAACCCTTTTATCTCCTACATCTTTTATCCTCCTACTCAGTCTCTCACACCCAATGCTTTTTTACCCTGTCCTCTCACGTTACACCTCTTTTCCACACACAGCCACATACATCTAAGTGATCCTTCTTTCATTGCACATCTCACCCTTCTCCAAAGAACCACTGCAAATACACTTATTTTCATAAACTGTGCCATCTGATTTATACATTATTTAAATTTACATATGGCCATGTGTTGCAATATACACTCATATCCTAGACTCCATTGGTTAGAGATCAGATTCATTTGCTTTTACATCATCTCCACACTGACTACATTGTTAGGGTCAGATTCATTTCACAAATATCTTACCAAACTCTTTGGAATCACAACTGTGCCATGACATAAATGCCTTATCAATGTCCATCATCCTGTCTAAACACATTCCACTCAAAAAAATTAGCACAGCCCCAGGCTTTATTAGCTGATTATCTGATCATCAGAAGTCCAATGTTTTTATTTGTGTCAAAGGCAAATTATCTCACATATCATTATACTCCCATTTTCAATTTGACAACAAGCTCATCAGGTCACTCCACAGCCTAATTCCTCTATTGCTTGCCTTGCTATAGTTGCCAAAATCTAAACATGGTCACCATGTTCCTCCAAATGTCCTGGTCCTATTTTTTTATTTTCTTTTTCCTTTTTTCTTTCTTCAGTAATATTTGTATATTCTCAGAGTAATCTGCTTTTATCTGAAATGGGAAGTAGACAACATATACAACATATGATTTACAGTAGTGTTTTCAATAATAATGTCTGATCAACTCAAGGGGTTCTGAAGTAGCTGTTTCTGTGATTAAGGAAGTAATATATAGCAAATCCACCATATGGACTAAATATCTGACTATATTTCCATTGGTGGCAATGACAAAATCCCACTGACTTCAAAGGAGAAAAGCAGGCCCTGTATGATGATAATGGACTCTTAGATTATAAACTTGTTTTTATCAGCTTCAGTTGTTCCATTTGCTTGCATAATGGATATATCAGTGTCTGTGTTTACACTAAGATAACTGCTGCAAAAAACAAAAATAGCAGTTCTTTCAAAGTAAGGTTTTGCCAGACTGAAGGTCTATTATCATTAAGAAGTAGGTAAAAAACAGTGTTAGATGTACCTTTATATTTCTTGTCTTGCTCTATTTTTGGCTGGAAAATTAGTGTCCTGCTCATATAATCTATTCATGCGTAAAGGTCTGTGTGATTATATCATATTATTGAGAATTATGTACAGTACTTTATATGTGCTATATCTGATAAAATAATACTAGGAAGGGTGCAATGTTATTAGGGAAATGGAAGCTGTCACAGCAACACTGCATGGTTGTCATGCACCCCCTTTAGCTACAGTGCAGCAATCACAGTAAACAAGCAGTAGAACTGCATTCATTACAGATCAGATTCCCTTTCTCTGCCCTCTCTCATCTTCTTCAAGAGATGTTCTCTATCATAATTCTCTTTGTCACTTATTGCAGCTAATGTTAAATGGCTTTTCAGCTAAATGCTTGTTTGGGTTATTTATTAACTAGGGAACATTTACATTGGCATACTTTGATGTTAAACATGCAATGGAGAACCCATTTGTAGGCTATAGTGGATTAACGAGAAATTCAGGGAATCGTATTCAGAGGGATTAACTCTTAGGCAGTGGATTACCTCCAGTCGGTTAGCTTCATTGGAAGAGATGGAAGCAACCCCTGGCACACAGATCTGTATTCAGGTGATTACATATAATGATAGGAGTATTATTCAAACAAATAGAATATAATTAGTTTATGTGTCTGCTGCTCTTGTTCTTGCAGTGCAAGACTTTGGACTAAGATCTGGAAGGAGCTCTGAGGCTATACATGGGTAAATTTTGTTTAATATCAGTGCTTGGAAGTGTAAAGCAAGAAATACACTGGTCTGATCTACAGGGTTAATTTCCAGAATGTTGTTTTCTTTCAGTATTTTCTCTTTGTTTCTATGTTTTTTGGAATATTGCTCTTAAATGTCATGTTTCATAAAATTTCTTCGAAAAAAACCCCACCACTGTGTGGAATTTTGTTTTGTTACTTTATCAGGAAGACACAATCAAAACAGAAAGACATTTTTGGTATGGAATACATGTGGAAAATTTTTTAAAACTGAATTTACAGGGGTCAATAGAGAGATGTAAGAGAAACCCAGTGGGAGTGTTAGAAAATTGGATTGGCAAACTCCGTGGTATAGAATTAGAAAAAGAAATTAAAAGAGAATCTGAACAAGGAATAGGAAATTATATTTTAAAAGGCCTCACATTTATCAGAAATTTGTTGTGTTTGTCTTTTTTTCTTAAGCTTCATTTTTCTTAAGAATTTGTTTTGTTTGTCTTTTTTCTATTTTTTCTCCTTTAACCATGTTGAGACCACTTTGTTGCCAATAAAGTAAACTGAAGGACTCCTGTTTTGAGCTTTACCTACTTTTCTGGGGAAAAAAAGTTTGTTAAAGGAGCATCAAAGCAATAACCAAAGCAGTTTTCAACATCCTCACAATCTTCTCAATCTTATTTCATGAAAAGGGTGACAGAGTCGTTGTATTAGTTTGTGTTTTTTTGTCATCTCGCAGGTATAGTTTAGCATTTCTTATATACCTTTCTAGAATCTCTTTTTCATTGTGGGTTCAAGACTTTATATAATTCAGACAGGTTGTCATGAGGAGAAACACAGTTGTTCAGGTTGTCATAGCAGCTAAAACTTTCTTTTTGTGAAATTGTCACCAGGCCTTTGGCTTCTTGTAACCAAATCACCAGAAACATTATTAGTTTAATGAAGAAGCTCTCCAAAAGGCTGTTTCCAAATCTGTAAGTTATCTGTCCAACAAGTATGTCACTGCTGTGTGCAGTATTTTATTCACAAAGGCCATCTGGACAGCCTTGACAAAGGATTCATATCATTTGCCAGAGAACATCTTGTTTGCTGTGAAAAAAAAATTAAATTCAATGTTTTTCTAAATCTATCCAGAGACATTGCTTTTTTTGTTCTCAACTGCTCTGTCGGCTTTACCCTGTTGAAGCTTCTTTGTCATCATTGCAGAATTTATAATGATGACACACTCTCTTTTTTCATCCCTGTAGCTGAAGTCTTACACACACCTTTGTTCTTTAAGATTATTTCAGACTCTGATTAGTAACAGTCCTTGATTTATTCTAGTGAGATTTGTGTTTGGATGCAAGCTCTCTGACATTTATATGTTATGTTGTTTTTGAGATTTCCTTCATGGCTTGTTCATCATGCCATAGCATATCATAAAACCTTCAATTATTTTCTCCTCCTTTGGGGCAAATTCTTCCATCACAAACATCTTAATGAGTAATAAACAGACAAAAACCAGGTACCACATATAGACTAGAAAAAGGTCAAAGCCCACTTTACAGCTTGGCAATTGCTTGCAGTGAATCCAAAAGGTGCTTGGGTTTTATTGACTGGAATGAAGATGATTTCAGCTAGGCAGAAAATAACATGCTGTGACCAATGGCCAAGTACCCCACTTCAAATTAATCCTGCAGGATACTGAGCAATCTTATAAAAGAGTGAGTAACCTGAGCTGCCATACAACATGGAATAGGAGCTGATGTTTTTTCAGCTCCTTAGTAAAACACTGAGCATGTTGCTGGAGAACTCTGCATCCTTCCTGCAGAAAGTTCACAAGTTAATATAAATTCAAATGTTCTTTCACCTAATTACCCGTAATTAGAAAAGGGCTTCCAGACCTTTGTGATACAGTATCTGGATGAAACATGAGAAAATTAATGAAATTGATTTTTTTGACATGTGCAGTATCACTCCCTGAATCTAATTGAAATAACATTTTTGAGAACGACCAGAACTTACTGGATTTATTGAAAGGGCTTCTTTTTTATTTGCTGCCTTGATTTTGTCTTACAAGATAATTTTGTGGCATACATATATGATCCCATTGCAATCAGTAAAAAAATAACACATTTTGCATTCATCTGTATATTCAGAATCTCTCCAAGTCTCCACTGAAGTATAGACAGTCTGTTTTGAAGAGTTTAAAGTGAATTAAAATTTAGAACCAATGTGTATAAATGGTTCTTAATTATGTAAATGTGGTACCTGAAGGGAAAAAATATTGTCTGTGAAGAGACAATGGAAACAAATAACTTCTTTTAAATGTAACCTTTTTTTTTGTGGCTAAAGAAGACCAGAGACATGCCGGGACAGAGCTCATTTTTTCAAAGGCCCACGCTTTTGCAGGTGAAACGAGAAGATTTTCTGCATTGACTGCTTTAAAAAAAAAAAAAAGTAGCTTAAAAGTTTAGTGTCCCTAGTCCCAGTGACAAGACTGCATGCAGATGCTAAAACCCAGCAGAAAGACGGGTACAGCTATTTAGAGAGGCTGGGGACATTTGAAAATAATATCATCTCCTTTGGTGAAGGGGAGCATTGAGCAGAGAAGTTCACTATTATGGTCTGTGGCTGCGTTCTGGCCCACACTACAGCTCTGCCAGGACACACTCAGGGTCTTTAGCCAAGACATTAACCTATTGACCCACTGCCTCTGGATGAGAATGCTGCCAGCCATAGTCAGCTCTCATTGAAGAGTAAGGTATTGCAAACATTGAAAAGAAACAATTCCTTGGCAACTAATCAGAAGATTTACCTAAGAAACACTCAATGGATTAAGTCAGTGTTTCTGAGACTCTGCTGCTTGCCTATGCCCATGAAAAATTGTCTTCATCAAACTCAAATTCATATGTATTAAAACAGATTAGGTTAATTTTTTTCAGTCATTAACCTATTTTTCAGTCCAAAGAAAAGTTTCTTTGTCTAAAGGATCAATCAAGGACAGAGTGTTGCTCTGTAACTTGCAGTCATTCCAATCCCTACTTATATCAACTTGAAATAGCTCCATATTTCAGTGAATAGAGCAGGCCACAGTTAAACTGATATACTGATGAGGGTGTTGTGTGAACCTGAGCACTACTGATAATTGTCATCATGATTTCAGTGTGGTTTTATTCTCTACGAGCTAGTGTGTGCAGGCAGCGCTTAGGGGACTCAACATGGGTCAGAAACCATTCCCCAGAGGAAGTCTGGATGAATCTGTCCTGCATAAATGAGACTGAATTAGTTGCCATCAAGCCTGGGCATAATCTCTAATCCATTTGGTTAACTAATATAGACACAGCTTTAGTAGACAATCACTATGTCTTTGCAAAAAGTGATGCTGTCCAGCAAATAGAAAACAATCAAAGTGAGAGTTAA
This sequence comes from Parus major, assembly GCF_001522545.3. Lineage (NCBI taxonomy): Eukaryota > Metazoa > Chordata > Aves > Passeriformes > Paridae > Parus > Parus major. The sequence continues at coordinate 13,742,832 of NC_031769.1, read as the reverse complement.
CCAAAATGAAGGTCTACTTTTGATGAACATATTTTTGGTATGGAAAGGAAGCAAAGTGGAGATTGACCCTACATACTACTACTTGTTGCTCAGCTTCCCACTGTGGAGAGCAGTCCCTCTCCTGATACCTCGGGATCAGGCCTTGCAGATCCTCCAGGCAGGGATTCTATTAGGGTTTTGAGCATGAGGACATGCAAAGGATTCATCATCCCTTCCCAAGTTCATATTATTCATCTACTAGGTAATAGCTCAGATGTCTGTGTGAAAACTAGGGTGCACAGGGCTTTCAGCTGCTCTGGCTGACAGGTCCAGGAAGCATTTCAGTATTCCACAGTGTGAGATCTTGCTCTTTGGCAAGGCGAGTAGGTACTGTGTCTGCTACTTCACATGCCCTGCTGGAGGGAAGAAGGTGTCTTTGAGAGGGACAGAGGGGCACCACCCCATAATGCTGTGCTGATCTGCTCCACAGGAGTGAATCTCACATCTTCTACAAGAGGGGCCTGCATATGTTTCTCACCACCCAGTAGAAGGCCATCTGTGTGATGGTGAGTTCTGAGAAAACACTGAAGTCAGTGGTAAATAACTCTCATGCCATACCTCCTGGCTTCCTCTTCCAGGTCTCAAGCCTGTCCTGTGCAGTGTCCATCTTGTGCCCATTTGCTGCATGACCCACAGATATTCCCTGTGCTTTGTGTAAGGCCTGCCTACATCCTTCTAAGCTCTCCTGGGCTAACTGTGAGTGAGTTAAACACTGAACTGTGAATAGGTATCAGGAAAGTGTGAAAGTAGAAGGCAAGGAATGACTTCTAGATATTGCTGTTGGGCCCCTCTTGGGGTAACTATTGTTTTTTGAACTCTTGTGGTGCTACTGGCATGGCCTGTAGATGGTGCGATACCTTGATGATTATTTTGGGGCATCTGGCTGGCTCTCCCCTCCTGGGCTTTCCTTTTGCACGTTGAAAGGAGCATTTCTGTCTCTGTGAGGCCCAGGTTGGCTCCACAGTGTTCCTCAGACATCTGTTGACATGGTGCTAACAGCACTTGTCGTCAGGCCTGGGTCCACAGGCCAGGCTGCTAATGAGGAAACCGCCTTACAGCCTCAAGAGTGGGATTTTAATAAGTGTGATGTGGAGAGTATACACATGCCCTGGAGTGTTGTGTGAATATTTTGGGTTGCATGTGAGAGTACAAGGTCTTCTGGGTTAATGTTGGAGGATGGTGACAGATGGAGACAGCTAAACACAGTATGGCCTCATCCATGCTGCTCCTTGGTGGAAGCTAACCTCAGGATGAACCCAAGATTCATGTTGAAGAGATGTAAAGGGAACAGTCCAAACCACTATGAAAGAGAATGCAGAGCAGACATCAAGGGCTGAATGCTCAAGCTTGTGCCCTCAGCCTCTTTGATTTCACAGGATATGGATATGCACTGTCAGTCCTTCCTGGAACTTCTGCCTTGCTTTGGTAGGAAACATAATTCTATTGATTTAATAAATTACAGTATTATCTCTATCAGGCTAGAAACACAATCTTAAAACAATTTAATTTAAAAAGTCTTTCTAGGTTGCCTATGATCCACCTCTGTGTACTGACACAAGAGGGTGTCTGAATTTCAAAGCTGGCGTTGTTTGACTCACATCCTGGTGAACCACAGTCACTATCGCTGCTGTATACCATGTTCTGATTGCTGTTTTGCAAAGACATTAATGAGTTTCCCAGATCAAAGCCGGCTCTTTCTCAGCATAGTTTAACATATATAAACAAAATCTGTTGCAGTAACTGTGAAATCATTTGCATTCATAATTATAGTGGTTTTTCTCATAAATTGCAATCATGTCCAAGAAAACATATAAAAATAGAAATACATTACTTATGCTTTATTGTTCAAAATGGGCTTCTGTTTTATCAAGCTGCAATGATAAAAAAAATACATTTACTCAAAACAAGAAACCTGGAATATCATATTGTGGCAAGGTGGTGACAGATCAAAATCAAGAATAGTGCAGTTATCTCTTAAAAAGGAGCTAGAACCTTTGAAATCACTATCACTGTAGCATTAAAAGCCCCCAAATAAAAACAACACCATGCCATGTAGACATGAGATGACATTATTCTAACTGAGGGCCTCAACTGAACCAAAACATTTGAATTTTTTATAAGGTTTTACATTTTTGATGAAAATATCTTAGTAAGGAACTGTTAGTAGATTCAAAAATATATCTGTCAGATAGATATTCAGGTCTGTAGTGTTGTGAAAGCTCTTGAAAGTGATGGTGAATGCGCAGTTGATCAAAAGTCTCAGTTGATTTAAAATGCTCAGTAAAATCCAATTAAGCAAAGCAGAGACTAAAGAATCGAAATGTCTACTTTTTCCATCCAAGCACCTGCATATCTTTAGGAGTTTAAATTATTACTGGCATATGTAGTCTGTATAGGAAGTAATGAAATATTTTCCCTTCCAAGAATTATAAATTACATGTAAATCCCATTTACTCAGAGTATTTGAGACAGAGACGTTGTATTCAGATAACAACGTCTGAATTGGTCAGCTGAAGTAATGGAGGAAGGAATTCAATTCTTGGGTCTATTATCATAAAAAACCCAGATTCTGCCACTGTTACCCTCATAAAGTCATAGCTCAGTATCTTCCACCATTTTAGCAGTTTCACTGCTGATGGAGAATAACATTATCTGACGTGGACTCAGATAACAATATTTGTCTGAGAGAAAATGTTTCAGTATTCTGCTTTAGATACATTGTAGTAAAACTTCTGACAGGGATATTCTGCTCAAGCTGTCTTCTGTAATAGATGATTTGGCTGCAATAAGAAGTGACAAGTTTTTCCTATCTTAAGACTAAACAAAAAGGCTTCTGGAATTTGAGAGGAGTTTTTTAATGTCCTAAGAATTCCTTTCTGTAGGTCCTGGTTTTAGCAAGAATTAGAAAAAATAAGTGTTGAAATGTAATAAATAAGGCTACTCTCTTGAGCTTTTCAAACCACTTTGCTGACCCAAGAGGCAGGTCAGAAAAATATTGAATCCTGAGAGTGCTTATCTGAACCACACATTTTGAGGGGCAGTGGGTCACGGATGGAATCTCTAAAACAAGAATCCAAAGTTCAAGCTCTTGGTGTCAGCTTAGTATAATTTCATGAGGAGTCCATAACTCCAGTACAGTATTAATGATGTTAAAAGCTCATGAATACAGAGGCAATTACTACAGGATTCTTAAACCAGTCCATTGTGATAAGTGTGGTGATAATCCAAAGCTAGGGAAAAGTGAAGGGTCATTTACTGTGCCAAGCTTAACACATTTGGGCTCTGTTGGAGTAGCTGGGGAAGCCAATTTTGAAGCTGAGAGCTGTTTGTTTAAAAAGCCTTGCTACTGCCTCCTATTTGTTTAAATCTAGAGCTCTAACATTGTACTGTCAGAAATTGCTTTGAGACTTCACTTGGCAAGAGATGTTTTTTCAAGAAGATAGGACCCAGGTCATTTAACACTAATTCAGTGTAGGAGCCAGCTTCAATGGGGAGGGAGCCATTCCTTTGATGGGGAGGAAAGTAGAACTTTTGCCAGAGAAGCTATCTAGTATGTGCTCAGTGGTTCCCATTGCCAGCCAGGCAAGCAGCTGGTTTCAGCACGCACTATTGTTTCCAGTTGGTCCTCATCTGTAGCCCCATATAGAGCACATCACAATAATTAAGCCTAGAATTTAAAAAGGCATGGATCAGAGGTGGCACTGTCCGAAGCCAAGAAGATATGTGATAGATGTTTAACTGAAACAGATATGAAAATCTGTCTTGGGCCCTCAAAGCCACCTGCGATTTCAAATAGCAATAGGAACCCAAACACACTCCAGGTCAAAATCCTCTCAAATGTGAAGTGGAAAAGAAGTAAGATCATTCTTATTTTCCCTTACACAATAGCCCCTCCTCCATCTTGTCCAAATGAAGCTTCTGTCGGCTTGCCCTTATCTAAGTATTAATCTCTGCCAGGCACAGGCAAAGCAAAGATGCTGCACCATCTGGGTTTGATGAAAATGAGGCATAAAGCAGCGTGTCACCTGCATCTTGAAAGCACAACAGCCCAAACTGTGTTATTATCTCTCTCAGTATCACATAGAGGAGGTGCACTAAAATATAGCCTGGCGGAACCTGTGTGAAAGTGTTCTTTGGGCAGATGAGCAATTGATCAAAATCACTTTCTTTCATCTCCTGGGGCTCAAACCTGTTTTAGTTGAAGCTTAAAGCAGTTTTGCAGTTGAGTTCAGTGGGAACTGGAGTTGACGTTTGGAGAGGAAAGAACAAAATCACTCAAGTGAGTGATAGCATAAAAGCAGTGCTGTTTATCACAACCAAGGACCATAGGTATCAAACACCACTGACTGATCTAAGAAATTACAACAGACATCTGAAATTTTGTCCACTGATAAGGAGAAACCAAAAATCAGTGAGACTAGAACAATCTCTGTACTATTCTCCTAACACAAATGGACCTGAAAAAAGTTGAAGGACACATAAAGGTTCCAAACTGGGTTATTTATCCTCATCTTACTTCTTGAGATCCTTTAGAAAGAAGATTGTGGAACAATATAATAGCAACAGAATTGCAAGGACTGAGACATGCTTTGTTTAAGACAACTAATGGTTACTTTTGCAAAAATGCTATCTTTAGTTCTTATGAGGAATCAGAAATAATGCATATGTGCTCAACTCAGTTCCAAAATCCAGGCTGCAAAATTAAGTTGTTCCCCAAACTTCCTAGCTGCTGCTTAAACTGGCTGACATATTGCCAGAGAAGAAGTCACATTTATCTCTTGCAGTCCCAGTGTGACCACAGGTGGATACACTGCTTGTCTTGGAGAGCACGGAGGGTGAAGAGTTCATTTGTCCATCTCCTTTCCCCCAGGTAATCAATTACAGTGAAGTAGATTGTCTTGGCTTCCTCTGTAGGGTCACCTTTATTCTTCTGAATGGAAATCCAGCTTTCACTACTCTTCAGTGTCTGCACAGCTTAAAAGCCTTATGTATTTAACCTAGAGTGACACCCAAAATGTGTATAAAAAATGAGTGATAGATACATACAGGATGAAGGTGAAGGGAAGAAATAGATGCTTGTAAACAGATTTCCTCAGCTTTTACTTTTTTGTTAGCCACAGCATGCAAGGTGTGCCAGTGTCCTTCTGGAGTGAGCACACATGTGCTACAGATCATGCTTTACATCCGTCTGCACGTATAAAAAGGGATAAAAGGTTCACTTCTCAGCAACCTGGCTTACAGGCTCACATGGGTTGAAAGGAAATCTTTGCGGTATTTTAATCCTAGCAATTTTCTGGAAATTTGTGAGGGGAAAAAAAGACTCAGATTAAAAACTTAAGCTCTTATACTAGTTAAGAAAACCCAGCATTCTAACATGATTAACATTAATAAGTAGTGATTTTAAAAGCGGCAGAAGTGGCTAAGCCACAGTGGAACTGCATTTTAGGAATTTTAAGATAATAATTTGAGTATTAAACTGTGAAAAATTGGTCTGTACCAAGAAGGAAGCAGCAGGTCTGATAACTAATGCAGAGCATGAAGTGAAGAAGACAAAATCCTCTTCAGAACTGGTGATTTAATGTAATAATGATGTGGGGACATACATGAAAAGTATGTACTGAAACACCTATGTCAGAAAATGGTTGTTTTAGAAAACAACTAGTTTTCTTCTGATCCCTGAGAGATAAAGTATTAAAAGAATGAAAGAGAAAAGGACACTTTAACTCATGCTAATATCTCTTTAATTTAAACACAATTTTATGATAAGCACTACTTCCTTGGAGCTGTAATGGTATTTAAAAAAGAGTATGCACATTAGCTTTTATGGTGTCATCATGACCTGTAAGTATTCAAATGAAGAAAACATCCCAGTCTTGTAACTGTAGAAAGCAAAATCATTTAATAACATATGGAGAATAAAAAGCATTATGGTTTGTATAGGAGGTAGCAGAAGGTTCTGGGTATTATCTTCCTTGCATTGCCATTCTTATATTTTATAGAAATATTTTCAAAACTTTTTTTTAAAATTTTTTATTTTTTATTTTTATATTCAGTAAATACCTGGAGTTGTAAGAAATAACGCCAAGAAATGAAATTTGTTTGTCAGAAAATCATCCACTTTTGTGGTGGTGCAATTTTTATAATGTGATATGTTTCTTATGATTTTAGGCTTAGCTGTGCAGCCTGTATTCAATATACTTACATTAAGATTTTGATGACACAAAAGTTCAGAGTTCATTTTGCCTAAAGCACTCTTTCTCTATTGAGATTTCAGTGAAGAACAGTGAAATGTGACCAGAATAACCAAGCAATGACCAAACCCCTAAGTTATCAGAAAGATAAAAAGGATTAAAGTGGCACTTTGAACTATCGTTCTGAGTGTGGAACATACTGAAGAAAACATTTTTGAAGAGAGAAAAGAGTTTAAAATCTACATATAGATTAGCAAAGTGCTGTTAAAAGAGGTGGTTGAAAGGTGAGCTCAGTCCTGTCAAGAAAGGAAATAAACAGAGAAAAACAAGTCTTTCATAATTTGAAAAACTATATATGATCCATGCATACTTACAGTGTGTATAAATTAAGCATGTAGTTCTAGAACATTGATGGAGCAACACATCATACAAATTAGAAGCATTTGCTAGCCAAAAAGCATTTTAAGGAAGATAACAGATCTCTTATCCTTTTCCTTTCACTGGAGTAAAAGAAATTATATTTGGCTGGAATCTACAAATAGTGAACAAAAACATTTAATCCAGAGATGAAATCAATTCCTCTAAATTTTCATTTTTACATAGATAATTTCTGTATCTCCTTCTATTAATAGGTATATACATAAAATTAGTAGGTATTTACAAAAAGTACCTTTTCTTGGAATGTTTAATAGCATGAAGGGTATGTGGTTGTTTCCAAAGGATTTAGATGTCTTACTGATGGGACTAGGCTGCAGGTGCCTTCCATATAAAGATGACAATATAGAATGAGGCAGGTATAGGGGGAATTAATTAAAATAAATATTTGGAATCATTTTCTTGCCATTACATGGTCACCATGCATATAGACGTAATTTTATCTGTGCATGATTTTCTCTTTTGAAATTGCCTAGAGCAGACAAATATGATAAATTGTTTGGGATGAACAGATCTGGCATTTCTGCCTATTCTTCCCTAAAGAACCCTGTTTTGTATGTGGGTTGAAAGCACACCTAGCACACTGGCAATACTGACGTCCACATCACATGATGTTCACAGCAAATGTTGTTGGCAGGTTACTAGAAACAGTTCCTATAAAAGCCTTTTGAATAGCAATCTACTCAGAAATTGAAGACCTGAGCTTTGGGCATGGGGAAAACACTCTTTTTCCGTATTTAAACTAGTCCCAGAGCTAGAGGTGAGGATTTGGGCTGAAAACCATGGTTTTATGTTGATGTCCTACACAGGAAAGAGAGGCAAGAGCTGTGAATTTGAGGTGTTATGACCTCCAACAGCACAGGATAGGAGCCATCTCTGTGGTGGCATTCTGCAGGCGTTAGTGCTGGAGTCTCCTGGTGCTGAACAGTGTCAGGAGGAGATCAACAAAATGATCAGTGTTCCCATTTCTAATGTACTCAAGGCATAATGAACAGCAATTCCTTCCTTCTGCCTCAAAATACTGGAATCCCTGTCTTTTACAAACAGAGATAATGAATTGCTTATGAGGTTATGACAAAGTTGCCGTAAGGTGTCTCTGACAGCAGTTACTGAGATCAGATCTACTTTTGTCTCTGAGTATTCATTAACTTTTAAAAATCAGATTTCTATAACTGTGTTTACTCACTGACCATGTTTACCTTCTACATACGTTAAGTACATCTTGGGAGAAACATTCACAAAAGAGTGAGAATAAGGTCTGAACTTCTGTGAATTCTATTTCATTTTAGTAGTGACTGCTTTCTCTTCTACAACAATTCTACTTCAAGCAGTTTTAAATTAATTTTGAAGAATTTATGATGACAAAAGTGAATAAGGGAAGCCAAACACACTCACATAAAAAAGGTCATAGTGGTATCCATGTTATTGAATAAAAAATTAAGGTAACCTGCATATCAGTTATTTTTGCCACTATAATTTTGAGTTGTAATGATCAAATATATGCAATGCATTGCTCACAGATGAGGTACATAACAAAATTATTTAACAAATAATTCAAAACAATGGTTACTTTGAAGGAAGTTGTTGCCTCTTCATAGACAATGCATAGGGATAAAAGAAAAGGCAAAATTAGTCAAATAAATTATGCATTGCAAATCAACATCACAGCTCTTATGATATCCCACCCCTTTACTGTAGCTCCATCTTTCACCATATGGAGGAATAAAATACATTTCTAATTTGTTTTCTAATAAGTACTAATTAGTTCAGGCCTTTGAGATCCTTAAGGAAATAAAGTGTGTCCTTGTAGCCTTCCAAATAAAGCTCTAAAGCTGCAGCTGGTACAGTCCCACATTGCTCTTCCTTCCATCTTCCAAGTGAAAACGGAAATCATGCCTTATTTAGATTTTAATGTGAGATTAATTTAAAATCAAATTGACTAGAAGTAGCAGCAGTCATTTAGTCAATGGGCAATGTATGGAAGCTACTCCTTTGTGGTGATGTAAAAGATCAGGAAACCACACAGAAGATGTTAAAATAGAAAGAAGAAAATGGTTTTAAACTGCTTTTGTCAGATGATATTATTAACATAAAGAGTTTAATGGGGAAAGCCCCTTTTGCTGTGCAAGTATCTGCTCCCTCTGCAGAGCCACTCTGAAGCAGTGAAGTGTGGGGTATGGGGAGCACCTCCCAGGAGTCATGCTTGGAATGACCTGTGCATTCCTGGAGTCCATCTCACTTGATCCACTGGAGAATTTCAATATATATCCTTCAGCAATCGTCCAACTAAATTGTATTATAAACCTGACTTTCTTTAAACTGTGGACACTTTTGTAAGGAATAATAACGTACTTGGATACTTCAACTTTTCCTCTTCTTCCAGTACTGGGCTGCTTTCTGGGGTATGTACTCTGGTGTATTTTTAGGTGCTTATCATGGCAAACTGAAAATCTCTGCAAATGTACTCATGGCGTGTGAGAAGGAAAAAAAGGAAGTGCTTTATCACCTCCACTGCTTCCTCTGCCCCCTTCAGCCAACTCTTTGGGGTCTCCACCTTGTGAAGTGAAAAGCTGAAGAAAGGTGAAAAAGTTGAAAAAACTCTGTGATTTTCGCCTACTCCACTCTGTATTGTTTTCTGATTCATGTGATCTCTCCAGCTATTCCCTCCAAGTTTTGTTTGTCTCTCACTTCAAATGTTCCCTAAACATCTCTTTCTGGTCCAGGGAAAAATAACTGCTAATTAGTCCATCGTACAGAAACTATATAGAGAAAGATTGTTTTGCCTTTTAGAAGATTTTGAGATTTTAATAGTTTCATTTCCCAGCATTAATTTGGAAAACAAAACAAAACAGAACGTGATGTGAAAACCAATCCACTTCTGCCGGAACTTTCATTTTTTACAAGTCAGCAAGTTCTTAGGCAAAAATAGTTCCCTGACACTTCTGTGACCTTAGGAAGGGTGGCTGTATCTGCAGGGTCCTGGGTGAGCACGCCCCATCTCATGAAGCAATGCTCAGTAATTGCCACTGTGGTGGCACGAGTGTGCTGGTCCATGGGGCACGAACTGCTTTACTCTCCCATCCCTGGGCACGAGCTGCTCTACTCTCCCATCCCTGGGCATGAGCTGCTCTACTCTCCCATCCCCACTGGCAAACTGGGCTCTGCAGCCACAGTGGGCTCTGCTCCACTCAGCTGAGCATTAGGCACGTGCTAAACAGAAGCATGTGAGTCATCCTGCTGACATGAGCTTGAGCTGATGAGCAGCAAGTAGGGGAAAAGAAATAACAAATACTTTTCTTCAGGCATGAAGCCCTTTGGTTGTGCAGGGATGCTGTTATCTGTGTGAGTAATACCATATCCAGCAATGTTTGTCTGGATGCCTGAGGAGAAATGGGAAAAGGGCAGGGAACTGATACCACGGAATTGTAGTTCTTGGAAATTTTACAGTTAAGGTCATTGACAAATATTTCTGTTACTTGGTCATCTCTTGTAAGGACCATCAATAACATTTTCTGGCATGCCTAATTTCTTTGACTTTGCATTCCAAACTGGACTAAGTCCAATTCCTACTTCTACCTTCTTAGTAGGTAGGGCACTCAGAGTTGGTGTTCTTTGGTGACACTTAACTTTTCTAGGTGCAGCCCCAAGAGCATTGGGGAGACTGTGATATGGACATCCAGTGTCTGTCAGTGTGGACATCCCCAGCAAGAAATAAACCCTAGGTCATCTGATTAATAACCTTAAGTATTACCACCTTTTTATTTGTTAGGAGATTATTTGCCACAATTTCTGAAAGTAAGAGTGTCTTTGTTTGCTGAGAGCCTCATTCCATGCTCCAAAAAAAGCTTAGATGACTAAATATCTACTTCTACAGATACACATATTATTGATAGAGTTTTGCAGAAAGAAAAATTTGAATATGTTGAAACAAATGCCTGTAGGCACAGAGGGAACTTTGTAAAAAAATAAATTCCTAAGAAATTTTGTCTGCTCTTGAGTTAGGTAGTGACCAGGGAAAAAGAATTTAGAATAGCATTTAGTGTTAAGGCTACTCAAGCCCCACTGTGTACACCTACATCATTTGCTGTATCTAGCCTGTGGGGATGTGCTAAATTTCATTTTACAGTCACTTTTGTTTTCCTTTTCTCTCTCTGAGAAAGATAATTTTTAAAAAGAACACTGGATGTCATATCCATTTTTGGTACGTGGGATCTTAAAGGAGATAGACTGCGATGTGAATTCCTAAAAACTGGTTGTGATCCAAGTTCATGTTCTTTGCTTGTTTTTCATTTTTACTGGTACCTATTTGGCTTCTAGCTGGTGTGTTACTTTTTCTGCTCATTTCCATAAATAAAATGTTCTTTCTCTGCCATGTTGCTGTTCCCCCTGATTATTTCCTGCTGTGGCCTTGGTGTAATAGTGTTTCTTCTTTTACTTAAAACAGCATGCAATTGCATTTTGAGTTAAGTTAATGGGGGATGGAAAGGATGTAGCCAAATCTCTGCAGGACTCTCTGAGTCTCACCACAGCATCTCTACAAAACCTTTCTATGGGCCTGGCTCAGTTTTTCTGCTGGTTTCTGTTGGCTTTGTTTATTACCAACCAGTGTAGAACGTTTTGTATGTCACTTGCTATTTAATGAAATACCCTGCAGTAAGTTGGATTTCTAGTATTAGCTTCCAGGGAACCAGTAAGAGTCCAGTTATTGTTACTGCTATTAGGAGTGTATTGGTTCTTTGCCATCATTAAAAGAATGAAGTATTACATCTGCTAGGCTTGCATTACAAAGCAGCTACATAAAGCTCAATGTGAGCTTTATTATCTGTTGGACTTCCCATAACGTCTAGCATACAATACAGTGCACCTATTTAGCAAAAAGGTTGCCTCTGCAATTGAACCTTCTCTTAGAAATAGAAAAGGATTTTCAGGCTGTGAATCTGCAGGTAGTAATTTTAATAGCCGCTAATGTGAATTAATAATTCTAATAGCCTCATTTCTGATGCATTATCAGAATACTGGAGAGTGGGTTGCCATGGCTGCTATATTTTATCACTCACAGCTGTGTAAACTCTTTTAGGCCAGCCTTTTTATTTTTTTTTTTTTTTTTTTTTTTTTTTTTTTTTTTTTTTTTGTCTAAGAAACCATTCATGTGACTTCTTACTTTTAAAGCCCTTATTCAACATGGACTAACATGGCTCCTAAAAAAGTATATTTTTCCCCTCTGAGAGACTGAGCCATATTATTATCAGCTTAGAAAAAAAACCACTATCCAAGGAAATGTTCAAGGTAAAACCAGTTGTCATCGTGCTGGCATATTTATCATTAGGAATGCATGGTCTGCCCAAGACTCCTCAAGAAATTCATTTGTGCAGAGAAATAACCAGTGAGACAGAAGAATATATTCTCCATTTCCCAGGATGCAGCAAGCTCCAAAAAATACAACACATTCCTTGATTTGCAAAACTGTGAAATGTGGATAAATTTGCATGGATATAAATTTTGAATTCTTTTTCTAAAAGCAGGACAAATATTTAAGTATATGAGTAACCTCATTCCTGCTTGGCAAAGCACTTGGGCATATGGAGCTTAAGTCCTTGCTTAAAGTAAGCCCTTAATTGCTATTTGTATCAGTTGCTCATCTAAGGTAAAAAAAAGTGAAAGCTCAGGAGGCACAGCATTCAGTTCACAGGGCTTTTTATCTCTGACATTTTATTTATCAAAATAAAATTATTTCTGTGCCATTTGTGGGCAACTCAGTGGTAGCGTTGATTTAAGGAGCATCTTAATCATGTTGGCTGGCATCACTAGTGCATTCATATTTATAAATCTCTTAAAAGCAGTGCTGCAAACTCTCATGTCAAGGACACCTGACCAGATTTGTACGATAGTTATACATCAAAGTACTTCAACAGTCTAACCTGTTAATGGATGGACCTTAGAGTGGAGATTTGCATCTGGTAATGAGACAAACTTTCAATTCCTTATCTGAAGAACATCCAGATCTCTGCAGTCAGCAAAACATCTCCAAATCTAACAGCAACAGACTTTGTAGAGATAATGATGGTATTTCCCAGAAGGGCAAGAGTGGTCTTTCTCACAGAATTTTGGCACTGCTGTTTTTGGGTCTGGATTTAAGAACAGAAAAGGAGGGGAATTTTTAGAAATGTAGTTCACTCTTCAAAAATCCCCTTAGTTTCTGTTTTGGTTCTACAAATAGGCACAGGGAGAGGAAGGGACTCACTCTCCTGTGCTTTCTAAACCAAAGCTACTTTACCTCAAAATTTCTAGTGACCAGTTTTCAGGAAAAACTCTTCTCCTGTGCTGCAATTCCTGCTTGTCTGAGGGTGGGATGCATTCTTAGAAACCCCTCTCTACCACTACTACTTTGGGCCAGTGGAAGAAGACCTTTCTCTACAGCTCAGGGCCCTGTAATGCAGACTGCAGTGCCATTAGTTGATACTCCAGTTTGCTTCCCAGACTCTCTGCTCTCATTTACAGCATATTCACCTTCACATGATGACTCATTTGCTTTCACAGTCATTAAGAGTCACCTCAGGTTTTGTGCGCACAGTTACTGTACATTTTGTACCCTTAAAACCCTCAAAGGATGACCGTGGCAAAGCAGGGATTAAAAATGTTTGATGGATGACACCCTTCCTCTACACAGAAAGCATTTTGTCTATTTTATATTAAGAGAGTTAGACAAAATTACATCTCTAAGTGTCCCAGACTATGCCCTTTGTTACCATGAATCACACCAGCTACATAAGGCAGGCAGCACAGCACGAAAGCAGATCCTCACATGACGCATCTAAGCAACTGTGCCTCCACTTACTTGGACTCCAAAAGACTGTTTAATGTAGTATAGGTATAATGTACAAAATATACATATACGTGCATACAGTTAATTTGAAATATAAACTAATATAAGCATACTCTATTTTTAACTATGGAAAAATTCTTCAGGTTTTTTATTTTCTTGACTCATTCTGCTTCTTAAAAAAAAAATTGATAACTGAATCCTTTCAGATTACAAAAAAGGATCTTTTATAGCAAATATAGATGCCCACACACCGTCCCTCAAGAAATAAGTATATAATCGGATTAGAAGATATTTCAGATTTGGACAACTCTAATTAAATTACTTCTAACTTTTACTGGCCTCTGTGGATCAATCTCTTCTTGACCTTCACAATCCGTCAATATAAGCAAAAGCAAAGCAAAAAAAAAGTCTTCTATCTGAAAAAAAAGTGCCTTTTTCTCATTAAAAAAAAAGCCTGTAGTTGGTTGGATTTGTTTGGCACTTGACCTCATCATGCATTAACATTAACTTAAAAAATCCACACATATTTTTTTACATTGACTTTATTCCACAGTACAATCCCTGTGTAAAGAAATTTCTCGTGCAATCTGGTTTTCTTTTGCATACATCATTTACCATCTTTCAAGGTAAGGAATTTAAATGTATGCTGATGCCTTTATCATCTTGACAGTTTAAGGATAAAAGTTCTGTCCAATGTGATGAACAAAAGACTTTTTCCCTTAAAAGTATAAAGTAGAAGACATTTTCTTTAAATCTCTTAGAAGATTAAATGCTACATAATATTTTGCATAACATTTAGGAAATCTTTTACTTGAGAAGCCCAGAGTATATTTCTTTGAGATCCTATTCTGATCCTTTGCATCTACATAGTGTAATGCTAATCTGATCGTGCATCTCCTCACTTGGCACAGTAATGAATGAGGACATACTCTGCTGGAATTCTGTCCTTTTGATGTAAATGATGTACCTCAACAGTAGCGAATTTAAGGGGTCCAGAGGTAGGACTGCATATTTAGTTCCTTGGCTCCTGCTGTGACTATGTGTACTTAAATTTTTCAATTTTAGCATTTATATAGAAACAAAAGAAAATTAAAAGTTTTTTTAAATTAACTTTCTTTTATGAATTTAATTTAATTACAGTGATGCCAGTATGAATTAAAGTGAATGTTACTGCTATGAAACCACACAGCCAGAATCAAAACAATTCTTAGTCAACAATGTACAACTATATCAAATTTAATCTCAAAGTAAGCACAAGCCATCTCAATTAGAGATGTGTCACTCTGCCTGTCTCAAGGCTAATTTTTTTCCCACCAATTTTTTGTGCAATGTAATGAGTGTATCTGGGAGAAAAATGCAGTCTCATGCCTTTATCCCATATATAGAAATGATTAATCATAGGCTTCACACTGTTAGTGCTGAGGATAGAGCATTGACCCTGGATGACTCTTGTTCAGAAGGATGACCCACCTTCAAAAGTTGAGAAGTGTTCATTGTGCCACGTTTAGGAATGTAAAAAATATTCCTTTGGACTGATAAAAAAATCAAGGTTCTCTGAAGTTTGGAAACTTCACTGAAAATGAAATCTACTTTTTTGGTAAAAAAATAAAGACATTTGTAAATATATTTTTTTTTACTGCTCTGAAAGATGAAGCTTGACTGTAAAAATAAGATTTTGCACCGAAGTTCAAAGTCAGAACATTTATTATTTTTATTATTTTTTCCACATTTGTAACTTGTTGGAGGAAAAAAAATCTTTAGTTGCTAGGAGAAATGTTACTGTCTTTCTTTCACAAAATGAAAAATGGCAAATCAGGCAAACTTGAGGTTTGTCTTTTGCAACAGAGACTTCACAAAGACATATAACTTGGAAAAATAAAAGATAAATAAATCATTCCTTCACTGCTGTTGCTCACACTTTTCTGCTTCCCTAAATGCTAGTCTACACTTAGCTGTAGACTAGCTGTCTTCTTCCTTCAGATATTTTTTCTTCTTTTCCAGTCTCTTCTTTCTCATCAGGCAACTGAAAACATCTTTACTTGTTGCCCTGAGGGAATGCAATCATTTAACCTAAAATTACCCAGGGATTCTCCAGATGGAATGCAGGAGACATTTCCTAAAATACCCAGTGAACACTCTGGGCTGGTGAGCTGAGTTCCTGATCAGTTCCAAAACTCATCCAGCTACAGTATGATGGATATTGGGTTAATGAAGCCTCAGATGCCTTCCAAACCACTTGCTCCTTAAACTTCTCTCTTCCTTTTTCTCTTAAATGATCTCTAGTATTGTAAAATCTACCTACACTCATACACCATCCTTCTGCTGTCTGCACCATGACTGACGAGGAACAATTCCTCATGAAGCTTCTGTTCTTCCTAATTTTAATCTAAGCAGGCCTAACACAAAAGGAGTTTTTCAGCAGTGACCATAATGACTGCTGAATTAACCCCCATGGGCCAATTATCTGCAGCACAACTTTGCAGCCCATGTGAGCTAGGGTTCTCCTGCAAGCTGTTTTGTGGGCAGCCCTGATAACAAGCCACATAGCAGTCTGGGAATGTCACCAAATGTCTTTTCCTTTGTTTCAAAGACCCAATTGGCAAAGTATTCTCCATAAAATAATAGTAAACAGTGATGTGGGAGTACTGGGAAAATCCGCTATAAAACTTCCATTAGTTAATGAAAGTGGCTGTCACAATCATGTGAAAAGTTCAAGGAGACAATCTTGTTAAACAGCCATTTTGCATAGAGAAATTTATATTGCTATAGACCTTTTCAAATAACTTTGAGGTTTTCCAGAACAATTTATGAATGCTGAGCTTTGAAAGAGGAAAGAAGAAAGATCAATCCACCACAAAATAAAGTTGGTTAGCAATGGTCATTTGGCCCCAGCTCAGACACTCTATGTTCATTTATAACATACTTCTGTACAGCTCAGTAGGGATTTTTCTCTGCTGAAGAGCTCCTCAAGCTTCAATTTCATTTTGTATTGGAAGTTGTTTTAAAACATCTCTGCAATCAAATTAAATGCTCAAGCATCAAGACAGAGTTCCTAACACTGATGACAAATTACTCTTAAATGAATAGTACCAAAGCTGATGGCCTCACCACCACTGTTTTCATTTGTATCACCCTCTGAACCCGCCAAATCTGTCCTTGTCTCAAAGTGATCAGTCTTCTGAGGTTAACATTCTTAGGACTCTGAAATTCTTGACCTATACAGACACAAAAACTGCAGACTTCAAAGACGAAGGACAAAAAAGCAGAGTTTTAATCTATTTTTCCAGCCAGTCACCTCCTATGCATCTAAATTTAACAGATACTCCCTCCTCAAAAACATGCAGCCAAACCAGCCCAATTAAATTAACAAAATGTTAACCCAAACACAGGTCCCTTTAAAGGTTTGACTCAGCATTTACCATGTAGTGGGCATATGTGGCTCTGAAATACAGGGTAAAGGCAACCAGTTGCTGTCATGGCAGTCTTATAATAAACACCTTTAAACCAGCCCATGTGTAGCACCTGTTATAGGTGCAGCTTCATTACACTGTTACACATCTGTATCAGTGGGTAGCTGTAATGTCTGTCTGGTCTCTGGTCCCCTCCTCTTCCTGCATTCAAGGGTCTCTGGTACATGGTTTTCTGGGGGTTCCCTGCTGCACTGTTAGGACTGATTTCTCCTATTCTATATTCCTGGTCCTGTTCATGTTACAAACACCTCTTCATTACAGAGATTTATTCAGGTAACTGTGGTCTTTTGATTCACTTGTCTAAACCAAGCACCTTCTAAGCTGCATTGGCTGGTTATTGCCATGTGCCTGCTGCTTGGACAGCATTGTGAATGCTTTGGTCTTGTCTCACCAGATACTTTTGATAATTTGCAAATAACATTGTTGTAATATGCAAGAGTTTTTGATAAACATTTTAATATTATAATGATAACTAAAAGATTCACAACCTGTATTATTAACAATGCAGTAAGTTGATGAAATATGACATGCAGTAGTTTAGATGCTGTGGAACTGCAAAATATATAATCCTATAAAACCACCACTATTGTTTCCAATGGTAATGCCCATGTTTTAACATTCTCCTGGACTTACTGAAGCTTCCCTTAATTTTGCTGACATCTTATTATTGACTAGTTCATTATAGATGTAGGTATAAGGTTTTTTCCATAATTTCCTCCATCCATTGACTCAATTAGAGTAGTTTTTTAATGAGCTTAAAGCCCATGTGTTGTTTTCAATTGCAACAATGGCAAATGTGAAAGTTTTATTATGCACTTGAAGCCGTCTGACTGAGAGCACAGAGCACCAAACATCTTTGGATAAAGTTTGGTTTTCAATTACAAAGTGTGATCTAACTGCCAAGATACCACATGACAAAGTACATAAAGTGAGTGTTTTTTCCAGACTGAAAAAGATAACTTTTGCATTGAGTGATTCTTCATGGTGATGGATATTTGCTGTTATTCTCCGGAAGCAAGAGAGCAATTGTTGGATATTTTTAAAGCTACTTGATTAGTTTATTGAAAATGAAAAAAATCTTTCTACTAAATTAGTACATGCTTGCACATACAGATTTGTGGTATTTGCATTATCAGACTATATTCACAGTTAAAGAATTTATGGCTTCTACCACTTCTTAGTATTTCTTAAAACATTCGCAAGGCCTTTAACTTATACATATCACACATTTATTTTAAAACATTCCCAATCAACACTCTGGAAACTGTCTTTGGTCACAAATATAATGTTGTAAAGCTTCATGTAATGGTGTGCAGCCTTCTGAAATAGAACTTACTGAAGCTAACTTTTTTTCATTTTTACTATTTTTAAGTTTTGGAAAATTTTCTTTTGTAACAAGGTTTGCATACCAGATCATCACACAGTCCAGGTAACAATCCAGATACATTCTCATGCTGTGTATATAATACTTGAAACTAAGGAAATGTAGATGTTGGAAAGAATGTGGGTCTACTTTGTAATGTCCTAGAATGTGTAACTTCCATTTTCCTATATAGGTGCTTTCATAATGTCACTGCCCAAAAAAGATATATGCAGATACATTAGATAAGCATGTGAAATCTATACTATTTAATGCCCCACTCACTACCCACACATTTCTCCATAAAGTATTTGGGTATCTATCTATCACACTCATTTATTTTTTAATCCATTGTCTGAATGGATTTAATGCAAAATATGTTCCAACAGATAACCCAAAAAATTGTTTTCAAAGGAATATTTAAGTTGATTTATGCAATATGCAAGTCTTTAAATTTGAAAAACCTTTAAGTTTTCCATGGTGGCTTCACATATGTAGGTTTTCTCCATGGATTTCACATATGTCTGAGAATAACAATAAACACTTTATTCCTCTCCTTATTCCTTTCTTGTTTCCTTTTCCATCACATGCTTTTGTCTGCAGTATCTTTTAGGACCAGGCTAACACTTTCACCCTGTTTGCTGGATACACAGCTCCATCCATTACAGTCTTATCCCTGATTCTATTCACCTGTGAAATCTTTTTGACCCTTCCCCCCACTTTAGACATTGATTAGAGAAGGCCACCACTTGAATTTTGCACCCCTCTCCCCCACTTATTAACTTGGTAGGATTTCAACTCTCACATTGTTCTTGTAAAATTTCTTCAGCTCTTCACATAATATCTACAAAATTCTCCAATTTCATGGTTACTGGATTTACTGAGCTTAGTTGTCTCTTCAGCCTGCTTCAGGGCCTCATGTGTGGCTGGTGTGAAACCCTCTTTATAAATATTCACCAATGTGAATAACTCAGTAACTAAACCCAGGCTCTGGTACCCAATAATTTATTTTTTTGTGCGTATCTATTGGTGATTTTAATTTGCTCTTTATTCTGCAGGGTGAAAAAAATGCACCAAGAATTTATCAGTACCTTAAATGAACTGTCAAATCTCAAGTTCCCTTTCTTAATACACTTTAACCTTTTGGGTTACTTTGCATTTTTGAATAAGTAAAACCCAGTTAAAATTTGTTGGGCCTGGTTGATCATTTAAAGATTGATCTTCACTGTTTAGCCCTGGATATTCCTCTAGTGCTACTACCCAACTTGTACAGTTTTCTTATTTAAGGATATTGCGTCTTTTTTTTGGTTGTTCTAACATGAACAGTATAAAAATCTTTTGCAATAGTGACTTGTTAATTTGTCCTTGATTTAGAAATTAATTTGGTGATCACAATTTTGCCTTTTTTTGTTTGTTTGTTTTAATGTCATTAATTTGCATACTCTTGTTAATGAAGAGAGTGTATAATATTTTTGTGGATTCACAATAAGTTCTAGGAAATTTGGGTCATACTAGATATCTCCAGTCAAGTTGTTATTCCTTACTTGTACAGCTGTTTCAATATCTATTTTTTATGCTTATGCTTTTAAGTTGGTATTTTAAAAAATGTTTTCAGACTGTCATATTTCCTGGTAACACAGCATGGGATCACATTTCTTCTCTGATTCTGCTTTTTATCTTCCAGCACAACTTGAAAGTAGCCTGAGCATCACTTAATTTTGGTTTAGCTCTTGCTTCCACTTTCAAGGATTGGTTACTCATTTCCATTATGTTATGTTTCTTTTCCTAGAAACCTCAGCATTACTGCTGCTCAGAGTCCTTTTCTGCTACATTGCCTGCATTCAATTTTTCTACCTTCTGTTTCAATTCCCATAGTTCACCTTCTGGTATTTGATTCCAATTATTTTTTAATCTTCTTTGGTTTAATATTCACCTTCTTTGTTCTACATTGTTTGGGTTATTTTATCCTTCTTTTTGTTTTTGCCATGCTGTCTGTGGTTTTATTTTCAGTGTCTTCTACCTCTGGTTCCTTCTCCTGCACATGGTGATACCCAAATGTCTCATCTCATCTTTTGAACATATTGTAACTGAATTTCTCATTTCATTTTAACACTTAGACATCAAGAATTCATTGTGCATTTTTTAATGACCCATAGAAAACATCCTCTGTTTGTGTATCAGGACCCCAATGTGAGATCCATGATTCTAGCTGAGAATTCATTTCCTAACTCCTACAGATGACAAGACAAAACTTGCAATCATTTCAATCCATTCAATGGCTCACTTTTTGCTGTTATAGATCTGTCACAGAATCTGGTACTGATTCCTGATTCCATAGGATACTTGGGTACCTAGAACTATTAGTACCTAACAGTAAAGGTGAATAGACAAGTGTTTCAGTAGGGTACATGGGCTGTGGGACTGAATTGCAGCTAGAGCACACAGGCAAGGTAGAGGGTGTCTCCTTCCTCATGCCATATTTTCAGAATTGCTTGGTTTCCTGGATTCTCCTCCTACTCCATCAATTGCTGCAAGCAGAGTTAAGTCAGGCCCCAATAGGAGTTGATCAGATCAGTCATGCATAATCAGGCACCAAAACACAGTTTTATATATATTTATATAAACATTTATATTTGTATAAACATATGTTTACGGCAGTAAGACAGTAATACCCTATTACTAAATGCTGTCATGCCATTACCACAGCATTAAGACAAGAGTTCAGGATAGAATCTGAGCCATAAATTCTGCATTCCTGATTCTGAAGTACAGAATATTTACAAAAAATTGCTTTTGTTGCTGTTGTATAGATAAAGATACTGTTAAGGATACCTGTGCTGTTCTTAGGGGCATCTACACATCTGTTTTAATCACCATCCCTGTGTCTGTCTGCTGGGTCTCTTGCCCCCTTTTCCTCCTGTACTTCCAAGGTCCTTGTTCATCAGTTTTGTGGTTCTTTCTGTTGCATACACCCTTATCCTAGAGCCACTGGTAGTTTTCTCTGTCTGACCATGGTGTTGCAAAGCACATATGTATGTGCATATGCAATACTTCCTTGACTTGTCATTGATATCTAATTCTGGTAATGTTATTATTACAGATTTGGATTTGGTTCTTTTCAGGTTGTAACACCCAGAAGAGTAAGCACAGAATATTTACAGTAAAAATGAACAGTGTGGAACTGTGACAGATGGGCATTAATCTGTCATCAATTACATCGGACACAGAACAGAACAAAGTTGGGAAGCTGTAAGAAAATATGAACCCTATCTTTTTTAAAGGAAAAGTGAACTGGACACAGACTGAAACCTCTAATCAGAATAAGTAGGCTAGGCTGTAAATCCTGATTTTTTAATTTTTTTTTATTTTTTTTGAGGGAGGATCCTGATGCAGATGTGGAAGCCAGCTCTAAAGAAAAAGCTTTATCCTCACTCAGAGTCCTGTGACACAGAGAAAAGATCCATGATCAGAAACTCCTGATGTAATTGTGAGACTGTTGGTAGCATTTTCAGAGACCTTCTATATAATTGTGTTTGAGGGTTGAGATAATGAAGGCAGAAAAATTTCATACTTTAGAGTATGACTGGACTTACCAAAAGAATGTGAGGGGGCAGTTAACCAATAACATCTGTACCAGTGGTAATGGTGGTAATGGGCTGTCTTTGTGGCAAAAAGATCGAACAAAATTAAGAAGCTGGATCAAAAGAGGCTCTCTGGTCTTGCAGACTTTCCCTCACAGGGTTAATGTTTGCAGTGTGTGAGTTAGGTGCAACCATAGTTTATTTTATTTTACTTTTGTTTTCCTGTCTTATTCATAGTAAATATTGTATTTCTGCAGTGTTTGAGGCTTGTGAAGTCAGAATTGTCTCAGACATACAAAAATCTTCCTATCTACCTATATGTTTTGAATGTTCTGTTTCTATCCCTTGCCTGGCATTTGTTGCTCAGAGTGACACAGAATGAGGTCTACCCAGCCTAGGAGTCTTTGCTGTGAGGTCTGGGAGTACCCTGTCCTGAGCTCAGAGGAGAGCTGAGCTTACAAGGTTATAAAGGAACAAAACTGTATTTTTTCTCACATGTGTAAAAGATATGATTCATACCTGCAATTACCTGGATAAATGCTTGCACTGATTTATCCCATGTATTTGTTTTTTTCTCATAAAAATTCAGGACTATCCTTACATTTAACTGATAATTGTTTATAGGCTCACTGTAAAACTCTACCATTTTTGTAGACAGAAGGAACTCCAGGGTAATTATCAGTTCACATAAAAACATAAACAGATGCCCCATAGCAACACATATTTTATTGCTGAGAATGTAGATTTTATAAAAATATCCGGAGACAGTGCTGTGAGTAAGCAAGACTTGTGTGACTAGCATTCCAGACACCCTCATGATACGGGCACTGCCGTCAAAAACACTGATTTTCAACAATATTAAAGTTTCTACTGAATTTACAGGGAGATTTGGAAACCTGGAGGATCTGGACTTTCAGAAACTCAGTCTGCTTCTTTTGTGGATCAAAATGTGGCACCATTTCTACCAGAGTGGAAACCCTTCTGGATGAGGCTGTTATTGCTGAGCCAGTGCCAGGACCCACTTTGGGTGCAGCATTTGGAGCGGCGCTGAGCTCCGGCTGGTCACACAGCAGAGAAGCAGAGCTTGTTCCCTCAGGCATGGAACAACACTAATGTAATTATGCAGCTTTTAGGTCTAGAGCTAATATTTCCAGCAGAAATCAGAGCTGTGTTATACCAGATTGGCCAGTACTAACCCAAGAATCTCTTTGTGAGAGAGGATAAAGCCTTTTCTGATGGATACAGGGATATCTTTCTCATTTGTGCCAACACCTGATGCTAAGAAATTATGTTACTGATATTGGAGCTATCAGCAGATCTCACTGCAAGTGTTAAACATGGGACAGAAATCTCTCTTTTTAATAAAAAAATAGGATTAGATTGAAACTAACTCCATTATATGATTCTGAAAGGTAAGACAGTAGGCATATTGCTAGGCCTGAGTCAGTAAGAACTAACTTTGCAGTATTACCTCTGCAAGAAGGGTACCAAATTACCTGTTAAAATCATCATCAGAGACAGAGGGAAGGAACAAATCCCTGATGGGTAGAATACTAGCTGAAAATACTAGCTTTTTTTTTTTTTTTGTCATGAGTGTATCCTCATACAAGTTGTTCCACTGAAAAGAAAAAATAAAGGAACACCTCTCATGAGTAACACAGCAAGAGAGAGTCATAAAGCAGAGGGTAGCACAGCTAATTTCAGAGTCATCAAACTGAACAAAGCTTCTTTAACTAAGCTTGAACTATCAAACTCATCTTGTTGTTGGCTTTGTAACATCATATCCCAATTATTGATCTGTTTCTGGGGGATCCTTTTCAGATACTGTCCGAAATATTTTGTGCAATGCTTCCACTGCACTGAGAAGTGTTTGCTGGGTCAAGAAACACATACATTTTCCTGTCAAACAAAGAGATGTGTCCATCTGTTCAGCCTTTAAAGGCATACTCTGTCTGATCTTTACCTGACTTGAGGCCTTGGAAACATTTTGGAGATAAGGAGTTAAATAAGAAGTGCACTGTTTTTTTAGCAGGACCTCACAGTCTGAACAGGCCTTCTGCTTCAGGTCACTTCTATTCTGCTCATGCCTGCATGGATAGAGTGCATCTCCATCTGTCCTTGCCAAACTGGAAGTAGCACACTATTTTGCCCTACTTTCTAAGCAATGATCCTGGTGCATAGAACTTTTTTTACAAATTCCATGTTAAGGTCATGCCTGTATCTCCAATAATTTTATCTAACTAATAAGTGGCAGTGAAAATGCAGAAATGAAAAAGCTGCTTGCATTTATATAATATGTTTCAATCACAGAGATGTAGAATTGTAACATTACAAAGCAATGTGAAGTTTTCATTTACTCTGTCCCTGCCTAAAGACCAGATTGATTATACTTGCCATTCTTGGCAGGTGTCTTATCCTTTAAATACTCCTGTGAAAAACATCATCCTCAAGAAACAGGTTGCATTTCCCTGTTTGTGTATCGCTAGAACATTGTTTATGCACATGTAGCTCCAGTCTCCTTTTCTCTTTCACCTGGAGGTTATCGTGTGGAACCACAGACTTCTCTGCTTTAGGCTGTACATTCCCTCTTCTGTCAATCTTTCCTGATAGCTCATATTTTTTATTCCTCTAATTGTTTTTGTTCCTCTCCTCAGGGCTTCAACACAAAGTCCTGGTTTTTAGAGTGTAGTAGCCACAACCAGTAGAAATATTTCTTCTAAGTCCCTGTCATTGTTGAAGAGAAGTGACAGATTACTTAGTATTTCCTATAGGCTACCTTCCTGCTTACAAATTCATATCCTAACAAAATGCAAAGTTTGGACTGATGACTCTACAGAATGCAATATGGAGCATTCACTAAATCAAGCTTCAGCTATGTGATGCATAACAACATTGCAGTTTTTGTTTTAAAGTTTTGCTGTTAAATGCCTTGTCCAGTTGTTACATGGTGAATCAATACCCAAGCATCCCAAGAGTTTTGCTTCTTAATATCCAAAGGTAGACTCAAATCACACTACAAATGACAAGCCTGATCATTATTAATTCTGAGCAATCTCCAGTTATACAACTTGTTCTCTTGCAGTCAGTGAGGTTCTTCACACAGAGAGGATGACAACTGTGGAGCTGGCCAAAGGATTAACACTATTTAGTTTTAAGTGGATATAAATGTATGCGAGAATTGAGGAAGAAAAAAATGCCAAAATAACCAGTAGTGGCAAATTATGCAGTATTTTCTATATGATGTGCTGATATTTCCCTGTAACTGAAAATCAAGGATTTAACATGCAGTGTCCGACTGAAGCCTTCAAAGACTTTGAATGCAGCTTTACTGCCACTGGGTTTTTATGCAATTTGAGTCTCTAAGCCAACACAGAGGCCCTTGTCTTAACTGAGGCTTGGTGGTTATTGATAAGATGTTAGGAGAGAGCAGACATTAATTATCTGTGTTCATCATTCAAATTCGTTTTTTAAACACTGCAGCATCTTGTCATTAAAAATATAGATGCTGAATGATTGGATCCTAAACCCTCACAGAACTCATCAGCAGATTCTACAGTAGCTATTCCCTTTGGAATCAATTAAAAACGTCTTCTACAAATCCATTTCTTCTTATCCACATTTAAAAGAAATGCACAAACAGTGTATTAGGAAAAAAAGGCTTTAATATCAATTACATCAAATTAGGTAAAGATTCTCCAATAAATTGCTACGCTTGACATGATATGAACATACTTAACTGAAACCTTGACTTGATATATTCAAAATATTCACTGTGTGTCATGAAAATAATTTTAATGGGTTTGCCATTAAGACTTCCATGGTCTTAGGAATGAAAAATGGACTTAACATTGAAATCACTTCTTCAGACCTGCTCTTTATGCCATATTTAGAGTGACTACAAGCAAAATGTCTCATTCTGCAAGTGCTTGAGCATTTCAGCATCTTAATTTCTGTGACTAATGGAACTCAAAGGTTATTTGTTTGCCTGGATGTTTATGGTCTTATGTCTGTTCAGACTGAGGTCATCAGGACTATTCTGAGCCTCCTCTGTTTTAACTAAGTTGTAATTGTATCTGAGTGTAAGCAATCAGTGAAATAATAATACTTCAGTACTTTTTTGCTTGAGAGACTACAAATTATTTTTCCCCTTGCAAGTGGCAATATCTGCCATTTACTGGAAGATGTGCACAAAGGCCTCTCTTCTGAGACAAATGAGGAATGGAGCAATGCCCTGGCAGCAATCAGCTTCTGCTCAGCCCTCTGTGCATCCTCAGCATAAACATTGCCCACCAGTTCCTTGTCCTCCCTACAGTCATTAAGGAAGTGTGTTTGGGGGCAACTGAAGTAACTTCCCTTACTGACTTCAGTTTCAAGACAATCACTCCAAGTTCAGGGTAGTGTCCCCCCAGAGCATGTCTGATTTCTGTAAAACTGTCCTGGCTTTATGGACTTGAAATCCAGGCCCTCAGGGAAGTCTGCTCCAAAAGGAACAAAGTTTATCTTTGTTAGGTAATTAGGCTATGGAACATAGAATTGAATAGATTATTCTCATAAGTAGAGAATTGATTTTAACAAAAAATGGATATTATGACAAAAAAGATAAATGGAGAATTATATTGTAGCAAAATTGTATGCCGAAAGCAGTGTTGAAGCTCCAGGGTATTTGTCTCATTAGTACAATGCATCTAAATAGTTGCTAACCTTACATACGTTTGTGGAACAATTGAAAAAAAAATTGTGACAAAATATTTTTCAAGGAAAAAAATGTATCCTAGGCCTGGTAATTCCATCCATTCATTAAATAAATTATGATTGATATCAGAGTTTAGTATACTTTAGGACTGGGAAAAAGCTCTTCAGTACAAAAGCTCCAAAAATATTTTCTCTTGAAGGAGGAAAAAAATCCCCCAACCCTGTCGATATTATTTTATTCTTAGTTCTCTTGGAACAGACTTGCTTTCCCCTTGCTGCCCCTTTTCCTCTTCTCAAGGGACGGCTGAAGACATTCCTTCCTGTCTACACCCGGGATAAGGAAAATGACCTGGAAAGCAGAGACACAGAAGACTCTCTCATGGGAAAATGTGCAAAAGGAATCTCAAAAGAGTTTCGAGACTTAAATATATATGTCACAACATATCAGCCAGTTTTGTCAAGATCTGAACCGTGGATCCCAGCTCTAGGCATCTGGGAATACTTTCAGTACTTCTGCCCACAGCCCAGGGCAAAATCATTGATGATCAGATATATCCATTTCACAGCTCCCACACCCGTGCATGCTTGGATTTCTAGTTGACTGGTAGATCTCACTAGCCGTGCGTGTGTCTGTACGAATCCAGAGAGCAGAGACTCATGGCAAGGTAATGAACTGGACAATAAGAAGGAGAGAGTTGCTTCTCAGAGCTGTGATAAAAAGCTTCTATATCTGGCAAAGTATAGAAACTGGTGTGATGAGACATTTCACAGAGTCGCTGCTCACCAGAGCAGAATGAGGAGTCAGGAGATTGAGGCCTTTGGTCAAATTTTATCACTGATCCTCACCTTCATATATTTTAGTCCTTAAACTAGAAAATGAAGAAAAGACACAAAATACTTTTAAACCTGGTTTGGGATTGGGTGGTAAAAAAATATATGTATCAGGAGACAAGAAGATAAATGAAGTGTTCTAATATTTATAAATATCGTGAAACCCAGAAAATAGTGTTTGCGATTAAAATACAAATTAATCTTTTCTTTATACCTTCCCATGCTGTGATGATCATTCAGATATTAAATATCATACACTATTCTCACACAACCAAATGTATAACCACTACTTTTTGTCAAAATAATTACTTTTTTCATATTACTTTCCAGCATTTTTGTTTCTTATTATTTTCTTTGCTATTGAATGTCAAGAAAAAAAGGCACTCACATTCGGTTCGGTATACAGAGTCAATAAAAAATTGTGTATGCACAACAGGGGAAATCAGAATCTTGTAACTGTCTTGATTGCAGTTGTTTTGATGCAGATATTAAAAATAAAAAATAGCATAGGCACAGTATACTTCCCATTGAGATATTCCTCATGGAGAGATTAACCTGTCTAAACAAATTTGTCCATTTGAGACACAATCTGGGGCATCCAGGAGAGTTGTAAAAGCCAGCAGACACAAATTACAATCTGCAGGTACTTAAACCCTCTTGGAGTGACAAACGGAACCTGGGCAGTACATCCCAGTGTAAGCTCCCTTCACATGTGTGCCTTAAAATTGAGGTATTTTTGACTCTGAAAATCTTTATAGGAAGGACAATAAATACAGTTCACGTGTAACACTTCACTTGAGAAAGACACCACCAATCCTTCAAAGGTTCTTGTCATATATTTCTTCTGTGAGACAGAATAATACATCAATTAGCTACCCCTGAAATATAGATCCAAATCAAGGTCTCACAAAATGTGTTGTTAACAACACATACTGGTAGTGTATTTCCATTGCATCAATTGTTTTAGTGATAAATAGCCCTCACAAAATGGAATGACTTGTTGACAGACAAAAGCACCATCTAACAATGGACTATTTAGATTTGCAAATGACAGAACTTAATTATTCCAAAGTAACATTTCCCTGTTAAACTATGATTATTAAATCCATCATCCTTCAGTTTATATGCATGAAACATTTATCATGTCTCCTACAAACAGGAGTCAGTCATCTCAATACAGATTTTTGGACCATTCATTTCATCGTGGTATTTCATCGAAAGCCCAGGATTTCATTTATTTTCAGTTACAGGGATAAAGTGTTTGTAAATGATGTGATAAGACCATAAAGAAAAGTGAAGTGAAATTCTGCTCCATACAAAGATGATAAATATAATACCTACTTTAAACAGTGGGATTATTGTGTAAGAAAAATGAGATATTGGAAGTCGGTAGCTATGTTAAAGATAAAAAGTTTCTTGCCTGTGTATTTTTCATTAAAGTTAGGGGCAAATAAAGAATTATCCAAATTATTCTTTTTTTTTTTTTTTAACTGGCCATTACAGACCTTAAACTAAAAATATCCTAGCAAACGTAGAACAACTGGAACTTAAACTAAGCAATTTTTGTGGTCCTTTACTTCTTGTGTTGTGAAATTACTAAAGGACGGTTTTTCAGTTTCAAAAAAACCTATTTTTATTGCATTAACACGTGCTCTGTTGAGATGTGTGATTTTCAATGCTCATTCTAGACAACCAAGCCAGAATCCCTTTTTCCAAACAATATCTAATCTCTGTGTTTCTGGGTGTTTCCAGCAGAAGCCTGAGCTTTCAGCTCAAAACCTTATTTGGGCAGTTTGCTGACACACACATTTGGGACATTCGTAAGAGCATTTAATCTGTACCTCTTGGCATTTTGGCTTCACCTTTGCATGAGTTCATTTTGGCAGGATTTATTTCTTTCATTGTCCCCACCCCTTTCCTCTCTTTTTCTATTTGGCAGAGTGGCAGCCTCACTCCAAATCACTGCACCCAAGCCTCTTTGAATGATTGTTTTTACTTTTGTAATGCAATCTAAATCATAACTACCATAATGAGAATGTGCTTGCATAATTCCTGTGGGACTTATTTTGCACAGACTGCACTGTGGAGAACATTTTAATGTTATTTTCCAAGGTAACAAAAGTAGTGTTTTCTGTGCTTTTTTTACTGCAACTCTATAGCAGATTAACTTTTCTCCTCTTTCTACCTGTGGGGTTTTTTTTATATAAAAGACCTAAAGAAGAAAACTAAATAAATAATGGATGTACAGAATGTTCTTGGCTTCTGTGTATGCCTACAGGTGTCCTTTCATCATATTCATTTGGCTGGCAAAGTGGAAAAGTGCTTGCAACCTGAGGGTTAGCTTGCAAAACAAAATTCAAAATATGTTACAGAAAGGGAAGAAAACATTAGGTTTTGTATATAGTCTCTTTTGGGAGGAGAATCTAGAAATTAAATACGTATGTCTATCATACCACATATTATATTAAGAGATTGTTGTAATTACAGGACAGTTGAGGTTGGAAGGGACCTCTGTAGGTCTTCTTATCCAACCCTTTTGACAGGGACAAGGACTGAAGTGAGGAAATACTAGTTTTTAAGTGGTCTGTATAACATTAAAGTGTCCTTCCCCTGAGTATGTATTTAAACAGAACTTTGATTATGTGTGTTAAACTTATTTCTTCCATTTTGCCCTCATATTATTTAATGCACTGGATTCAGAGAGCTTTCAAAAGAGGAATTAGATGCTGATGTTTTTTTAAGCTGACTCAGTTCATTTTGTGATGTGTCTAAGCCTTTGCTTTAAATACACACTACTCAAACCATTATCACTAACAAAAATCATTACATTTCCTCTTGTGTGTCTACATCATGATCAGGAATTGGAATGTCATTAAGATATTTTGGCCTCTAGTCCTCATTTTCAGTGCTTACAGAAGTGTAGATTTCTACCCCACTTGCTCACTCTGGAGCTCTTGAAAGGACAATGTTAATTCAAGCACTTTGTCACTTCTGAATCCTCCAGAGGTTAATGACCCTTCTATATGTTAACTGCTCACCCTTTTTCCTACGGGTTCCTTAAACTTGTTTGTAAAGCACCGTGAGCAATATCTAATCCCTCCAGAGGGTTCAGCAAAGTTCAGGTCAAAGCAGTTGGGTGCTGTGGTCATAGAGACTGATCAGGGCAGCCCTAAGAGATTTTTGGGCGTGGCCTCTTTGAGACATGAGGCATTAGATACCTAGTGGCTTCACTCTGAGATGAAGTCTTGAGAGCAGGCTTAAGCATCCTGATTCATGATGCAGGTGTTTCCTGGTCCCTGTTGCAAGTGCTGCTGTCCTCATGGCTGTAACTAAAATCATCTACATAGTCCCTGAGAAGAGCTGAACTGTAATACAGTGGATAGATGGGTCTATAGGACTAACATTATTGGTGTATGCAACATGTACAGTGACAGGGAGAGCCCTTGGACAGATTTTTATATACATATATGTGTGGATATTCTCCACAGAAAGTGGAAATATACACCGTGCCTCAGATGTCACAGCTGTATGAAAAGACAGCATGCTTACTACAAATCAAGTATTTGGAGAATTTACATTTTAACAGAATATGGGTGCGTGAGAATTTAGTTTTTTAGGAGATTACAGCTGAATCAGATTTTCACAGGAGTGACAGAAGATAAGTCTTGACATCAAAGTAGTTTCCTTATGGAGTTTCAAACTTCAGCTCCAAAACTTAGACATGCTAGAGTCTTTCAATATGATGGTTGCAAGAGTTCTTAACGTGACTAAAAGGATGTATTTTTACTAACTGTGTTCTTGGAATTATCTGAGCCATTTTAGTCAAGACTTTCCAAACCCAATTCAGTTAGAGACAGATACCCACCATGGAAAATTTAAGCTGTAAGTTAAATTTTGGCAAACTGTATAATTTAAAGTAAGTTCTTATAAATGAGCATTAGGCAATCTTAGCTTAAGGCATTACTTCTCCTATTATGTATAAACATACATGAATAACTAATACATTTACTCCTGCTATGCAGGTACATATACATTATATATGGATATGTATAACAGGGAATTAGTGTAATAGTTTTCAATGCAGCTTGCAGTCAGGGGGAGATGGCTTCATGTGGAGTGGTGGCTTGTACTCTTAGGCAGAATTCTGAGGTTAGACACTAACTTCCAAAGTCTCCAAATTTTTAACATAAATTTGAAGTTCATGAAAAGTGTCAGCACAATGCTTGTTAAGAAGGAAATTCTTTGTTTGGGTACAGCACAGGGCAGCACGGGGAGCAGCAGCCCAAAGCCTCCTATGTAGCTCTATCAGATGTCTCATCCCTGACCTGGAATGCAGGGAGGGAGGTGAAAGGTTAGTCCATTCTTCATGCTCATTCAATACTTCACTTCTCTGTTGAGTGCCAAAACAGTATCAATTACTGCCAGTTGTGTGTTGCTTTTTGTAATGTGGACTTACGTCCATTAAGAATTGGACTGAGTCCACAAAACCATCTCATTGAGCCTGTTGGAAAGTCATCCTGATGGCGATGGCTCTTCCATCATTTCCACAATTGTTGAATTTGAAACAGGTACCTGGATTTAATGTACTTCATTACTTGAGTCATACAGCTTCCCAACTTTTCATTTGTGTTTGGAGAGGAGATGTCAGGGCAGGAACTCTCTCTACTAATACTGATAAAATAGAACAGTAATTGCAATCTTTCAGTACAGCCAGGATGCCTGGTAAATCTATGCTTTTTTAGTCAGGACCTTTTTGCAAGAAAGGTCACAAAACATTATTCAGATAAAATTGCTCTAGTCAGGCAGTGTATGCACATTCTTGATACTCCCTGCAACAACCTAATTTATGGGATACTGCAGTGAGAAACAGGCTGTGATGGTGCTAGTGTAACAGTATCTTAGCAGCAAATAAACACAGTGTGAGAAACTCTTCCTTTTAAAAACAATGTAAAGGAAAGACATTCAATCCCTCGGGCAATTTCTTTTCAAAGCATTTGAATTCTACAATACCAGAGAGATTCTCAGTGCATCACATGGGGGATATGGACAAATGCCACCTATAAGTTAATTAGTTTTGCACATGCATTTCACAGACATAATTTCAAATAGTTTGGCCTTACTTTCACTACTTTTTGGTCTGTGTGCATGTAATTTATCCTAAAAAGGCAGAACTACATTTGTAAGTGACGACTTTATCTAAGCAAGAATGCTGTACTAATTTAAGTCCAACCATTTTCTAACTGGCCATTGTTACACTTTCGTATAAAGCTATCATGGGTATCCTAGAGCCCAGGATTTTCATCTTTCCAAGCACAGACTTTCTGCACAATTCCTCTTTCTCTCTTTTGTTCTTCCCCATGATCCCCATTTCAGACCTACCCTTCTCAGCTCTCTCACATGAATATATAGCAGCACTGGGATTTTACAAGCTCTCCCTTCCAAATGTTTGCCTCTGGAGCAAGAGGACCAGGAACAGCAATAGGTAATCCAGAAAGGAATGCCTGGTGCTAACAAAGAAAATTCTCTGGCAACACAAGGACTCCACCCCAGTATGCTGCTAAAGATGGGGAGCTGTGCTGGGGGAATTTTGCTGTGTTTGCTCTGTTTCTGTACTCTTTTGTAGGCAATGCCTGTAGGACAGTGTCAGAGCCAGGACACTGCTAGAGAGCCCTGTGTTTCAATTCTGACGATGCTGGCAGCAAATATTGAGCCCCTTTCTAAGCCTGAGTACAGCTTGTTAAAGCACAGCACACGATGAGAGGTTGAAACTTTGGCCCGCTAATCAGCAAGGGCCTCAAATTGTGGGGCTCAAATCTGGATCCAGATTCCTCTGGATTTTCAAGTTATTCAGGTCTATGGTTTTGGCTCTGGCTCATCTGTCCTAAAAACAAAGTGAAGTTGACAAATGTCTCTCTTAGGCAGCTGCCCCAAAGGACTGAATATCATTACAAAAAAGACATTAAAATACAAAAGGCCTCAGTAATTTGTATAGAGTCTAGTTCCCAGTAATGTTGTAAGAAGCCTGCCAGCATTTTGGTGAAAAGGGACTGGAGCACAAATCTTGTTAACCAAACTGAATGAGGAACAAAACAGCCTCGTTATGCACTCCCAGTGAAGTCAGTGGCAGAACTCCCACTGGCCGTGGTGGTGAATGATCCAGCCCTTTCAGTACAGAGTACAAGCACTTTCCATTTATTACCTGGTCAATAAGTTACCAAGGACTCTTCATTCAAAAAAGCAACCCCTTCTACTGCCCTGTTTATGAACCACATTTGGGAGTTTAATGATATGAAATATAAATTGATATAAACCTGGTATTTTTTCTGAAATAGTCTCTATGAATAGCAGTAAAAACGATAATGAATTAAAAGTGTAATACAACCCAGGATCTGGGCATCATAAAAGACTAACCATGCTGTATTCCAAAGTGAAAATTATAGAATACTTTCTGCTTAGCACTCAGTCTTCATGAAGACAGGGTGAAGCAAGCTTTAGTCTTCTCTCAAAAGCTAATATCTACCTTACCATACTGCTTCCTAACTGCTGGATCCACTGAGGTATTTAGGAACCAAAATCTTTCTAGTCTTAGTGAATCTGTGTGTGATAACAACATCCATTCAGAAGGTGAGAGAGATGTATTTGTTGTGCTCTAAACTGGTGACCTAGATTACCCCTAGTGATATGATGGAGCAGAGTTATTGTTGATTGGGTTGATGGTCAGCACCTGCCTGCTGGTAAGTACACACTCACTACTGCCATGGCAGTGCACCATGGGCTACAGACAATGCTGGAGAGAACTCATTTCTTTCCCTGGCTTCTTGCAGATCAAGCTGATGAAAAAAATCAACATGATTTAAACCAAAATTTTGACATTAATGAATTAATTAAAAGGACATCCTGTCCTGGATTCTAAGTTATGTTCATTTAAAAAATGTAATTTACTCCATACTGCTGATTAATTTTTATTTATTTTGCTCTTTTTCAGTTCAATGATCTTGTAAAAGCTTTTCATTCTCTCCAGTCTTCTTCTGCCAACATAGCTCAGTATAACCCAGACTTCTTAGCAAACATTACTACACATGCCAGTATTCTGTCTAATTTTAACTAAACATTCAATAATGCTAAGCTATTTTAGTACCTTGGGCCCACATTCTCCAAGGTATTTAAGCACAGAACTCCTGTGAGGATCTTGGCTTTGTTGCTTTCTAAAAATGCTAGAATTCTCATATGCGCTAACAGGGCAATGGTAAATGAACAACTAATTCTGCTGCTGTATTTACATAAACTTTTATAAATTACATTCTTTCAGTGTAGAACATGATTATTAATCATCCCATTCAGCTCTGTGTAATATGCAACTAAATAAGGAACACAGTGGACCCTTTGTAATTACTTACCCTAACTTCAATTTTAAAGCCAAACACATTGTGACCTTATACTGATTTGGGGTTTATTAAACAGATTCCTATGTTGTATGAAAGAAAAGAGAAAAAAAATGTTTACATAAGATTTTTTGACATTTATTAACCCCTCGAAATCTCTCTCATACAGTAGTCAGTAAAACGTGCTGGGTGTACATATGGGCACAGTAATTAGCACGTATGTCAGAGTAACAAATGAACTCTTTCTGTCAACACAGAAAAGGCCAGGAGAAGGGTAAATCAAGATTATTCTCTAGTTATGTGGAATCCAAATAATTAAAAAATAATCTGTGGTCCTTAAATGCTACAAATTATTAAAAGCACTGAAATATTCAGGTTTATCTTCATGATTGTTTGTTCACTAAATTATTACCTCCTGAAGCTGTCAAACTGCTGACCTATCTCTCCCCTTCTACTGCCTGCTCCCCGAATCTGTTGCATTGCCTAATTTTCTCTTGCTTAATTAACATTGGCACTAAATTTAGAATTGTCAGAGCCTGAAAGGACAATTTACGATCTATGCATTCCTGTATTAGCACTAATGGAAATAGTGCTTGGGGAAGTATTAATCTAAATTTGAACATTAGTTTAGGGTCATATTTTTCTCTGTCCTGCCTGGTATTCTTACAAGCAGATGACATGACCATTCAGATAATAGACTTCAGATAAGAGACTTTCATCCACAGGAACTCTAAAACATTGGTTTGCATACAGAAATGTCATGCTTTGACTTGGTCAGTCAGGGGTATTTACAGCCAGGGGGATGCAGGAAGTTGAACTGATCTATGAAAAAAAAAGCCAGGGCTTTTGGTGTTACACTTTCTGGAGGGCTACAATGCAGCTTCATAAACAGTGCTAATGACTAAAGCAGAGAAACCTGCACCTCCTCTGCTCTGTGGCCCACTGAGATGGGAAGCAGGAGAGTGCCCTGTTTGGCACTGCCAGTGCCCAGCTGCAGGAGGGGAGAAACGCTGCTCCTGCGTTCCTCCCACACTGCTTGCCCTGTAGTCTGGCCCATAAAACCCATCTTTTGAGAATCTGCCCCATGTCTTGAACAATCTTGAGAGAATCAAGCTTTCTAAGGTTCAGCATCTAATAAATCCTGCCCCTAGGCAAGGAAGTGAATGGCCATTTCATGTTTTCTGCAGCTGCCCAGCCAATGTAAGCAGAGCAGCATGAAGAGGGAGAGACAAGAACAAGAAGCAAGTGATGATACAGGAAGAAGATTTATGTCTTTAAAATAGTGGACCAAATGAGGAGCTGAAAGATATCTGTAGGTCTAAGAAGAAAGGGCTATGCAAACAGTAGGGGAGATGTGGGAGGGTGAGAGCCCTGGAAAATAGGAGTCATAGAAGTGCCCTAAAAAAAAGAAAGGGGGTGGGGGGCAGAATGGTGGTGAAAATGAGATGGAGCAATTAAATCCTGGAAACATTTAGAAATAGTGATATTAGTGAGGGGCCAATAGGAGCAGTAGTGAGCACAATTTTAAAGTGAGGTAGACTGAGAAGGGCTGTGCACAGTGCAGAGAGGAGCTGCTGTAGGAAGTACAAATAGGTTCCAGGTAGGGAAATCCAGGAATCACAAGGATTCACTTAGGATTGTGTCTTGGTGGGGCTTCCTGTGAGGCATCAAAAACAAATCTGTGGTTTCTTTTAATGTTGTTGGTGTGATTTTATTTTTTGTTTGTGTTTGTGTGTTTATTTGGCTTTTTATTTTGTCCTCTGACACGAGTAGTTTCAT
Source organism: Parus major (assembly GCF_001522545.3). Classification (NCBI taxonomy): domain Eukaryota; kingdom Metazoa; phylum Chordata; class Aves; order Passeriformes; family Paridae; genus Parus; species Parus major. Next base: position 13,706,249 of record NC_031769.1, on the reverse strand, counting down.
GAGACATAACTGAGCATTTAAACACCTTTCTGTGAAAGGCATCCAAATGATTGAAAAGCAAAGCTTTCAGAAAATGTAGAAATTCTTTGGGTGTCCTACTAGTGGTTCAAATATTCTTCCAGGGAGCATATTTTGTCTTAGAAAAAAAGGTGAGCTTTCAGCCTTGTCAGAAAAGTAAGTGAGCATCTAGCCTGATAGCCTGTTTAGTTGCCAGTGAGCAACAGCTCTTATGGACTACGTACAACTATGTGTGGCTGGAAAGTCCACTCAAAAGAAAAGAATTAAAAATGTCTCAGATATCTTCAAATTTGATTTGTTCTTCCAAAGAGCAATGCTTTGAGATATATGTGTAGATCATTAGCACAGCCTCCCACATAGAGGTTCCTTGGACTTCAACAGCCAAGTAGATAAAAATAATCTTTGATAGAAATTCTGAGAAGTAATAAAAGTCCATTTCCCATTATAGTAAGAAAACCCACAAATAGTCTCCTATCATTGGGTACTCCTTTTTTATGCATTTCTGATCATTACTAATTATGCATGGAAAACATGTTCATGCTGAAAACCCACATTATCTTCTGCTTCAATGGGCTGTGGTCAAATGTATTTAAAAGCCCAACACTAATAATATATAATATCCTATTTTATTTTTTTTTTGCCCTCATAGGTAACCTTAGGAAATGTTCCAAAATCTTTCATATAATTTTACCTCTGGAAAAATCAAGGTTCATTGAGTACTATTGGCTAAACCTTTTAAATTTCTCATTTGGATATGCCACCGTTTCTCATCTTGCTGTCCCTGAGATAATACTACTTCATACTTCTTTGGTTTTCTGGATCTGACAAAAGGTTTTTGATATTTCTTATGAATTTTGATTCTGCATCTCAATCATACAGTAGCTGAATAGCCAGAAGTTTGAAAGATTCCAACTATTAGTCACCATGACTAATTTTTTTTAAAAAAGAGCTTTATGCCACATATGAGTGACTCCTTATCTACATTTTGCAGGGGGGGAAAAAAGTACAGGGAAGTAAACATAGTAATCTGCTAAATTATGGATAAAGAATGCACTATTTTATGGCTATTTATAAAAATAACGAGCAAAGCATCAAAGAAACTTTGTTTTTGAATTCTAATGAAGAAGACATTATTTCCTTCAGTTTTCCCCTATCACAATACACACAGAAAGAGGGACAAAGAACGCAAACTCTTAAGAACAACTTACGAATTTTCAAGAACTTCTCCACAAATTGGCCCAAAAGTTACTGCAAATGTTTGGATTTATGTATAGATATTAACCAAACATTGGACAGTAGGGAATACGTGTCATGCACAAAGAGGGAAAGACTCATCTGATAATGTAATGAAGGCAAATAGTGAACTGCATATGAAGTACAAGCTAAACAGAAACACCAGTTCATATTTTTGTCTGCTTTTTTCTCCTCAGCAGCAAGCACAGATAAAGCCAGCTTAAACTATTGTTTGAAGATTTGTAGTTACTGATTTTATTTTCTTTTATTATTCCACTGGAAATTGATTTCTTCTTGGAAAGGGGTCTTCACATGTCCATATCAGTTTATTTTATAATTTCCTTTATAGTAGTTTTGACACCTCTTCTAAATGTATGGGGCTAGCAGGTGCTTGTGCACTAAAACTGGATGGTGGGAGTCCATAAAAGGAGCATTTGGAAGTGTGGTGATCCATGTCCAAATGGATATTGTCCTAACTCAACATTTTTATGCTGCCTGCAGATACTGATAGGAAAGATGAGTGCTGACATCTTTACTAAGAAGTCGATGGGTGAGGGTCTTTAGGAGAAATGGTATCAATGTCTTTGAAATGGGTCTTAATGTCTCTGCCAACCTCAAGTGGCACAAGTTTGTGATAGAACTCAAGACAGTTTGACTACAGTTTGAACTTCTGAACTGCAAAGCCTTTTGCAGAGCCCAGACAGCCTCAACTTCTGAACTTCAGGGCAAAGTTATATGTTCAAGGGGAGGATGTGTTGTAGGCAGTTTGGCCAGGCTGTACCTCAGCCAATGGGGAAAGGAAGAGGGCAACGTGCAACCCGGAGTTTAGGATTAAAGGAGGCTACATCCTCCGACACCCCAAGAGAGAAACCCCACAGGAATATGCCCCAGTAGACTCTCTCCCATTATTCAAGTGAAGTTGAGGACTCTTTTGGCTTTTCATACTGTGAGTCCACACAATACTGACTGTACGTGCAGTAGCTCCATAGCAGGCATGGAGGAGTAGAATAATGCTGGCTGAAAAGGATGGATAATTTGGATAAGGAGCCAAACCAGAGTATGTGTTCATTAAATGACTGAGTTCCTGTTACACATTTGTCCCATGTGCTCAAAACACCTCACTCTTCTATGTCTTCTTGCTATAGGCAGGAATCAGTGGCTTTTTCCCAACCTAAAATTTTGCCTTGGCTAGGGATGTAATGAGCACCTCCATTCATTATTGGTGAAATTTCCTGTATCTGGGACACTGCAAGAAAATACTTCAGAGGCTATATTCAGGTTATTGCTGCTATAGGCTACAAAGAGCACATTACTGCAGCCTCAGCACTGCTCTGTTACCCTCCCTTGGCCTTGATCCTGAAGTTGCTGCCAGCTCCAGTGGCTGCTATCTGAGACACTGTCTGCTGGTCCATAGCCCATGGTATCCTTGGGGATCCCACAGTTTTGCAGGTGTTATCCGAGGTGTGTCTGGCAAGTGCTCACAAAGGGTTTTCTTCACGTGTGTGCTGACTGGTTTGGAGAACCACAGCAGATCATGAGTGGTCTTGTGTATTCCTTTCTCCCTTTGAGTGGAGAATTTACAAGCTAATCCTGGGTAGCCAAGCACCACGGCCATTTGCACATCACAGTTGGAGACCAGCCTCTGTGAACACTTAGCAAAGCTCAGTCTCCAGAGCAATAATGGAAAGTGAAAGGATACAGCACACCTGATGGGATCCCATGAATAAAGCTGCAACCTTTTTTTTTTTTTTTTTAATTGGCAGTATTACCTCCAGCCTGGATGTTTTTGGCATAAAAGATATTCAAGAAGTGAGGTTTTTCCCATACAGCACAGGCAACCAGGTGGTTTCCCCAAGGCTCAGCATCAGTTGTGAAAGGGGCTGGTGATGAATACCAATCTGATGGGGATAAGGGGCAGATGATTTCAGCCAATGCAACCCTGGCATTTTAATGTTATTCCCAGAGAACCGAGAGTTTTGGTAAATCCATTGCTTCTATGGCAAAATGCATTGCTGAAAGAGCCCAGCAATATTTAGAGCAGGAAATTTATTTTTCCCCAAATTGCTTTTGTTTTGTTATTCCATTATTATAATATTTCTTCTGCTTCCTTTCAACATGATTGTTTTTCAAATCCTAAACAAAAGAATAAGGCAAATTATTCTGCAGCAGTATATGAGTTGGCATAGAGTAACAGAAGGAGCTATTACGATCTGTCAGACAACTACTTATTTAGGGACTTTTGAAACTACTGATAATTGACTTAGTAGAATAAAACAGCCTTTCTGGAACTGATGGAGCCTATTGTTTAAGTACTTACCACATTTGCTGCAAGACATTTAAAAATATTACTGACCCTGGTTAAACTGCTACAGATACAGAAGAATAGTGAAAATGTGAGGTGCAATGGTGCTATTTTAATACCATTTTACTAAACCAACTGCATAAATAAGATTTGAAGTGTAAGGTGGTCACAAATTTAAACTCCAGTGGCAAAGTCAGTAAGAGTCAGCTGGAGACTGGAAGAAACAGATAATAATATGCAAGGCACTCGGCTGTGTCAGCCTGACAGCCTCTCTGTCTGCTCCACAGGACTCCTGTGAAGGTTGCCATGGGCTCAGATCCATGTGTCCCTGATGCATATTCAATACCAGACCCCATCTCACTCTCCAGAACAGGGTAAGTTGTGCAGACATACATGACTGACACATGCACATCAGCTGGAGCAGGGAACTGGATGCTTAGTGATATTCAAGGGCCTGTGGGAATCAGTTCCCTAGGTCCCTTGGAAGCATAGGAAACCTGAGAAGGCATTTGTAAGCCTAAATCTTAAATCCGGGCATCTTGTCAAACTGTGCTGCATAGTCTCATGGCAGTGGTTGCTGTTCATGGAGACAGATGTGTGGGGTTGCTTTAATACAGCCCAGCATAGCTGGGAGATACATTAAGGAGCTCAGAGGTTCCTCATTTCTATTTCTATGGGTAGGACACCTGTCTGGGAGGTGTAAAATAGGAGTCTGGATAATCTCCATCTGAGAAAGACACTGAACAAAGTCTCCCCCATCATATGCTTCAGTCTCTGATGATTTTGATGAAGAAGATTCTGGTGGGAGCTGCTTGTGCTTTGTATTAGAGAGGATAACAGGACCAGTTCCCAAGGAGAGGCCATTGCTTTGCTTCATTAATGAGGGGAATGCAGGTAAGGACTGGCTGGCATATTCTCTTCTGTTTTCTCAGACAAGATGAAGTTCACAAGCCCAGCAGGTCCTGGCAGCATCTGATTGATGTGATTTACACTCATGTGCTCCCACAGCCATTCAGTGTATTTGTGAGAGATAGAGTGCTGTCTGGATTCTTTCTAAGCATTTGCTGGCCTCTTGATCCCCATACATGCTGTAGACATAGCCAGGATTCCTGCACTGCTCTGTTGCTGCTCTGATTTAATTGTTGGGCAAATATTGTTTCTAATATGATCAGGAGCACATGATCTAATTAGATCTAATTAGATTAGATCTAATGTGATCTAATAGGATCATGAGAAATCATGTTTCTAATATGATCATGTGCACAATCCTCAAATTCTACCTGGGCAAAATTTCTAGCTGGAAAAATATTCCTGCATCTGCCAAAATATAGATTAAAAAAGTTTAAAAACTCTAACAACATCTTTGAGGAATTGTAAAAAAAAAATAAAAATTAAAAAAAATCGCAAACCCTTTGTGGCTATTACAATGGTAAATTATTTTAAACAAAAAACTCAGCATACTTTGGCAATTTCAGGTTCCAGTACTAATACGGACATCTTCTTACCTGAAGTATGAAAATGTTTACGGAGGTGCATGTTTTTTGAAGTTGTTTTCAGTTACCACCAAATAAAACAGTAGACCCATCTTTTCCAAGTTCCTAACATGGCACTGAGTATAGCAATGAAGAAATTATGAGGTCTTAATTTATCTTTACTCTTGCTTACTTTAATCTGATTCACTTTACTTTCAGTGGAATTACTACAGATTTACACTGATATGAGAAGAGAATTTAGCTTGCCAGTCTCAAACTCTGGATGCCCTTGACTGTGTTTGAAGAATATTAAATAAAACTGACTAGCTCCGGCAATTATCTCCAAATCATGATACCTCAGTTGCAGCATAAATGTAGCAAAAATTTAATTAGTTACACCAACAAAATCACTAACTTTGTTGCTTGATGAAAGTGAAATATCTCTCCTCTCTGTGACAATGTCAATGTTATGGGTAAGACTTGGATTTTTGTTGTACATGAAAGCAATATTTATGGAAGAGGCCATTCATCAGCTAAAGATAATAAAGACCATGACTAGATTCATAGGCTGAGACAGAGAAAACGATACTGTTTCATGAGCATCTTTGCAGGACTGTACACATATATATTGTGCTCACACTCTATGGATACATTTACCTACATGAAAGTAAACATACATCTAAATCTTAAAATTGGATGTAAAGCAAAGCAAAGGGGTATTAAGAACACGAAACTTGAAGACACACTTCAGTTTTTGACTGTCTTTTCCCAAGAGAAAATCTGGGGAAAGGGCTAAGAGAAACTGGTTTACTGGGAAAGCAGGTCACACCCCTATTTTTCAAGAACAGTCAGTGATCCACCTGAAATTTTTGGAAAGAAGCTTATCTGACAGGAACATCTGTTCTGTAGCAAGCACCAGTTACTGACCATTAAGCATAATCAACCTTCTTCAAAGCAATTCCATGATTCCCTTAGGAGGTCAATACATCCATCTCTGTTAAGGGACCACCAAATGTATAAAGTGGTGAGTTATGGGGGCATTGTATTATATTTCTAAAACAAAGCTCATAAGCCATCAGTGCACATGCCTTTGGACCTGTTGTTTGCAGCCTATGCTCTGGTTCAAATCTGGTTTGTGGGCATCTTTCTGGAAAGTGGCCTTTCCCTGCAGGAGGAAAAAAGCTGTGATCAGAAGAGCAATTCACATGCAGCTCTTAGGGCCTGTTCCTGCCAGCTCTCACTACAGGCTGTTGTAATGAGCTTTGCTTTTCTGAGATGCTCTTTTCTCACTATGAGAATACCCAGGAATGTCAACATGTCCTCATGCTGAAATTGCAACAGCAGTGTAAAAGCTCTTTCAAATAACGGAGTGAGAATGAAACAGAAGGAAGAAAATAAGAGAGAATAAAAAAGGAAAGAGAAAAAAGTAAAATTTAAAAGACAACTTGTATCTATTTTCACATCTTTGTTTGGTTTAGTTTGTATACTTGTTTGTTGTATTTCCCAGGAAAAAATGTTGACTTAAAGAAAAACTTTGTTTAGAATTGGTGAATAGTGTTGAAAATCCATCAGCCCTAGTAATATGCCAGGTACATTTTAGTCTATTTTAAGCCATAAAGCATTTGGTCTGCAGTGGATTTATGAATGTTCCTTATGAAATCATTCTCAGAAAAGACAGAATTAATTTGTAAATAAAATATTCTGTGAAAGAACGTTGTGTAAGTTTTATAGCACATAACTTTGTCTTTTTTCTTTTGTCATTAAATACAACCTTTTCCTAATATTTACCTACTACCAAACTACCAACCTACCTATTATTTACCTACTATTTTCTGTTAAGTCTTCATAACAAGTATTGGGGTTTACAGTGTATTTGTAAGATGACTTATGTATGTAAATATATTTAGATGTACATGCAAATTTAAAACAACCCTTAGGCTGTCAGAGCAGCAAATGTTGTATTTTGCTGCACAAAAGGCTAAGGACCTCTGGCTCAGAGGGAATTTTTATAGATGTATAGTATGGGATACTAGCATTATCCTAAGTGGTGGCACTCTACAATGTTGCTCATGATTATTTCTTAGCATTAATTAGAGAGTGACAGATTAGTTTGGAAAAACCGCAAGAGTAAGTTAAAGTAGAAATTTTAACCTTGTGCTCTTATAACTGCCCTGGTAAGAGTAATTTTCTGACTCCACCTTCCACAACTGACTTACCCTTCCATCCAGACTTTTTCCTTGACATTTGACCCTTCTGTTAAAGAGCCTTAGCCATGAAGGGAATCAACTTATCAGTAATATGCACTCTGATCTAGGGAAGAAAATATACAGGTTCAATATTTTTATTCAGACTTCACAGTATCTCTTACTTTCACATGGACAGTATGGTGGGAAAAAAATGAGAAGCTCTGTGGGGTTTGTCTGAAGACATATGAGGTTAAGGGTAAAAGATAAGCCTTTAAAGAGAGTAAGAAAGTTCTGAAAGACCCTAAATGAGTCAGCCAAATGCTTATTGAATTTACAATTCCACCAATAGACACAGCTGATTGCAAGGTCAATGACAAAGTCAAAAATATATAGAAAAAAAAGACAAAGACTAGTGCTCAAAGACATTCTTCCTTAAGAGATATGTGTAACAGAAGAGAAGAGTTAGTAGAGGAACCAAAAAAATACTGGGACACACTCAGGTAATCTTACGGCTCCTGAAAAACAAGATTGTCCAACATTTTTAAGTTTTCATCCCTAAACATGATATGAATACTAATCTTAATAATATGAAATTGAAAAAATTCTCATTCATAGATGGTAATTAAAAAGCAGTATATTACACTCTGGCTGCTAAATATTGTCAGAGATATAGAAAATCTATTAATCTAAAAATCCATTTTATCTGTTAGTTATAATAATTCTTCAGTTTTATCACATTTGAGCAGACTGTAAATTATACAGAAAGCTATATGAACCTGATTATTTTAGCAGTCTTGCGTGAATGGGAAAACTAGGAATAAGTAAGGTTCCCCTCTCTTAAAGCTATCCATCAGATGACATTGCAAGTCATTAGAAATGACTTGACTCTAAAATTTCATCTCAGATATTTGAGTTTTTTTAGTGAGATTTTAAGGCCATCTACTGTTAATTCACATTCATAAGTGTATTTAAACATTATTTAAAGGTACTCCATTTATACCTGAAGACGTAGAGAATAAACCTGTTGATGGTGTGATCTCTCCTCAAATAAAATTACTTCCTTTCCCTTGAAGAAATTTTGTGTGTACATATTTAATATGTAAAAGAGAAAGAGTTCTCCCCTCCCCATAAATTTTTAAGTGGAAATTAAAAAAAAAAAAGGCAACTAAAGGAAATGTTTTAAAAAATGATTAATTAAAAAAGAAAGGATGAAACTAGAATGAAGGAAAAAACAAGAAAGTGCAAGTATGTGGGCAAATTCTGGAATAAGCCTAAAAATCAAAATGTGAAAAAGATGTCCAGGAAAGAAGGTTGAAAAGGACCATAATCCTTGACAAGTTAAAACCAGAATCACAAAAAACATGCCAAAATTTTGGAGAAGCTAATCTTTTGTGAAGAGAAGCTGCTTCTTATTCAAACCTATCAGAAAAAGAAAGTTAGCCTAGTTCCAAGATATTGTAAAGAAAAAATAGTTTTCTAACATGTAGTGATTGCAGACAGGCTGACTGGATCATTCCTATATCACAATCATTCTATAAAGGGAATGAGCCTGAGGAAATGTTTCAGGCTGATCTGCCAATGAAAGAGTTTTAAAATAAGTTAACACACTTAAGAGCAGCAAATCACTAAAACTTAGTATCACTGTCTCTAGACTTCCAAAAAAAGGTAAATATAAAATTGTTGAGCTGCTAATTAACACTTGAGATTATTGTTTATATCTGTCTTATTGCCAGAGAAAAGAACATGAGAAACATGTCATCAAGCTTTAAAGTAAAGCTCCACTGATGATTCTGGGAAACATGAATCAGTAAATCTGATTTCCACAAAACCATTGCAATTAAATACCCTGGTAATGAATAAATTTAATAATGCAGTGAGGAATATGACATATTTGAGAATAGGCTTTTGGTGAAAGCCATAGTTTTATTACAGTTGAGAAAAGAATAAATCAACATGTGGATATGGCTGATCCAAAGGATACAATGTATGTGGATTTTCAAAAGGCATTCAACATTATCTGTTTGAAGAAACTGTGCACTCTGGGATAACAGAGGAATTTTTATTATGGATTAATGGGTGATCAAAGAAGGTTAGAAACAAATTACATGTTTATATAATGGAGAAATGGAAAAGGTTTATGTACTCAAAAATTTGCAAAATCTTCTTAAGATTGGTACTGGGACATATGTAAGTTCAACATCGTCTGGAACTGAAAATGAGGATGAATCTGTTGTCAGTCACTGTTAAGTCTCTTCAGCACACAGACATTTTTGGCATAGTCTGCCTTGATGTTGACTCTGAAGAGTTACAAAAGGATCTCACAGTCATGAAAAAGTAGAGAATAACTTATCAAATTAAATTCAATGTCAGTGAAAGCAAGGAAGTGTGCGCAAAAATGTTAGTTTTGCTCCAGGTGCACTGTCAAGGGTTGTAAACATATTTTTATGAGATATAATAATTGTGGGTAGTTCTCTGAATGTATCAATCCAATGTTAAATGACAGTGAAAAAGGTAAAAATAAGATTGACCAATAAAATTTGTGGAAAAAAGTATTTCTTTTTAAGTTGGCCAACTTATTTATTTTTTTAATAAAGGATTAAAACTATCAGGAGCACTTCAGGTCACAAAATTCAAAGCTGCTTATTTAAAGAAAAAGGGCATAGCAGAGGAGATGCCAATCATTAGTTAATGATGGAAATGTACTCACTGAACTGAGAGGTTTGGTTTAAAAAAAATTCTGCTGGCCTAATCATTTTTGCATGCTTTTTAATGTGCATTAAGGTTCTTTATCTGTTTTCCAAAGATTTTTTCCAGATTCTGATTGAAGGCAGTCAGCACCTGTGAGTGTTTCCCACGTCTGGAACGGGATGTTTGTAAATGCTCCTCTCTGTCTCAAAGCCAACACTTGGCTGAGCATTGGCCCTTGGGTAGTTGGGACCTTCACGCCCCTGTCTCCTTTCTGCTGCTGTTCCACCTAGAAATATTTGTTCTAAAGACAACTAGCAACACAATCATACTTTT
>NC_031769.1:13679616-13695726 GCF_001522545.3 Parus major | reverse complement strand
CTTTTGTACTATCAGTGCCCTGAGGGCACCCACAGGCCTTCACATCTCCCCTGTCCTGCCCCATCCATGGGATGCTCTCTCCAGCCCTGCCCAGCCTCCTGCCCCATGGAGCTCCCAGGGCTGATGTGCCACCCAGACTTGGCCATCCCCATCCCCATGGAGCCTGTCCTGTTCACTGCTGTCTGGGCTGGTTCTCCCTGCCCACCCCAGGGCAGCCCTGCAGCCCCAGCCCCTCTCCAGGCACACCACAGCTCCCCAACAACTACATTTACTTCCTCATCCATGTATTCAAAACAAAGTGAGTCTGGAAAATGTGATTAATGTTACTACCTTGAGGAAAAAAAAATCACATTCTCCAGCCTAAGTCCAACCAGAAGTCCCAAGCAGTGGTGGCTTGTGAGCATCTGAACCTGAACCTTATTTAGATGACAGTAAACAGGCAGAAGAAAAAGGGTATGAAAGCAGGTTTTTGTTGTAAGAGAGCAAATTGGGTCCTCAGTTTATTACTCCACTGTGTAGTGGCATTGTGCCTTGTTGAACAGTAGCTTTGTCTTTACACAGAAAGTGGCCATAATTTGTCAAAAGGGACATAGTGATTTCTGTGCAGAAGTGTGTGTTTTTGTGCAGCATTTTTAACTTTTGAAGTATTATCTTAATAAGTAACAATTCATAAACATTTCATCTCACTAGCAAATCCTGAAGCAATCATTACACCTAAACCATAATTAAAAGAGAAGTAACTGGTACTACCACTCCAGTTTTATATTTGCATAACACAATTAAAGTTAAAAATATTTTTCCCAGTGCATGTCAGGACCTATGCTGTCTTTCTTTATAGGAAATACAGATACTCTTAAGCTTCCCTGCCTATTTTATTTTAGAAGACAAAACTATGAAAAAGCACTGACCAATCAAACAGTTGTTTAAAGTACTTATGATCATGTTTTGTAAATAATTGTCATGTTTTTAAATAGAGAAATTTTCTAAGAGACAATATTCTGAATTCCAAAGTGGGAATCTCACCACAGGTAGCAGGAGACTAAGATATAAACATTGAGATAAGTAATTTCTACTAATGCCTGAATGGCACCCTGAAATTCAAAGGCATGCATTCTAATTGGGAATTGGGGTTCTAAATATTATTTCTTTAAAATAAAAGACAACTTGGCACCATGGTTTGCAATGTATTGTGGCCTATTTAATAAATAAACACAGAAATCACTGATTGAAGATATTTAGTTAATTAGTGGAAAAGAGCTTTGACAAATGCCAGGAAATAATTTCACAGCCGAGGCATAGTTCTATCTCTGTTTTGAATAATTCATAGAAAATACTCCTCTAAAATGCCAAATATTTTATTCGTGGATAAAGCTGACTGCCTTATTGTCTACTTTATAAGTCAGTTATAGATTATGTCTACTTTTTAATTCCCACAAGGAAATGACATATTTTCATCCTGTTAAAGATTAACATTCAGTTTGACCCTGTACTTTATGAAAATAAATGTAAAATATTACATTTTTTGATAGCACTACAGCTCTAAATTTGCTGATTAATATCCATGGGGATATGCAACTCAGGCTGCAATCTAGTTAAAATAAAAAAGTGCTCCTTGTGCTTTGGTTGCAGCTCGGAGAATAGCAGGTGGTCACTGTTTACCCTGCTGAAGGAAGCCATTCGGTAAGAGAAAGCTCATTTTGGATCAAAGCTGAACGCCACGCCTGAGTGATTCTACTCCTAATAAAGTAGCCCAGAGTCTCATTCACGTTGTTTCATTTGAATGAGAATTAGCTATTGGTGATGGCATGTCCAGGAGTTGCTATTTTAAAATGGTTCTCCAGGCATGTTTATTAGACTTTCAGCCTAAGAATCTGAGAGTAATCTGTTAATGAGTCCACACTTTCCACGTTTGACTTTGCCTGTGAAAGTCAAGCAAAAGCAGCTCAGGAAGGAGCAGGGGGAGTGGGGACAGAGTGTCCTCTCTCCGTGACAGCCACCCTTGGCTCCTGGTGGGCACCATGGAGGTGAGGGGGGGCTATATATTTTCATTAAGTAAAGGAAACGTATCTGCTCAGTGTGGTTCCAGTGAAACCAGACAGGAGCCCATGCTCTGAGAGCACAGTGTCAATGCAATCACCATAGATAATGCCATGATCACTACCAGATCTCGGGCAAAATGTTGGAACAAGCTGAGATACTAATGCTTTTATTTTTTTTTTAGGTTACAGATTCTCCTACAAGCATTTGAAAAAATCTGTCCTGGAAAAGCTGGTGGCTTTTGCCTGGTAGACCTTTGAAGGGCAGGAGAGTTTCACCCCACCTCTCTGAGACCTGGTTGTATAACAAGAGAGGCTGGGATATCTCCTCTTATGAGCACAGAATGTCAGAGTTCCTCAAAAACAGCAGTTTACATGCTCTAATAGAGTGGCATACCTCTCTAACCAATTCACAGCAAAATATAAACTACTGGGGTCTAATTTCACCTTCTCACAGGCCACCAAAACAAGCTAAAAATTCTGCATGCCTCATGAACTCACCTTTCCAGTTTGGATTACTATTTTTTTATTTTCTGCAATTTTTAATTCCATATAGACTATGGAATTAATTATAAGATACTTAGATTGTTGCAGTTGGTCAACTAGCAAGAATCTCTGAAGTTTTTGACTGTTGGGGAAATGGGAAAATGGTAAAAGCCCTTATTTGAGCTCATTCTAGTTACCTGTGATATACAGGCCGTCAGAAATATGTTAAGTAGCTTCTAAGCATGCAAAGTTAAATAAATAGAAGGCAGGTTAAAAATTCAACTCTCCTAGCAGGTTTGAAGGGGTTTAGTTGATATCTTTAATCCAAAATGGAGAACTTTTAAAAATAACACATACATCTATGATCACAAGTGAAAACACCAAAGTACTTTTAAACAGAGTTGTATTTTGAGAACATTCCAGATTGTGTGACAGCAACTAATATTTGAAATCTTCATAGAATTTGTGGGATTTGCATCTTTTCAGTCAAACTGATGGCTAAAAGAAATGGATTGACCTTTAACACATGGAATATTTATCTAAAAATTCTAAAATCATTTAGAATTTTACTTTAAACTGGGTTATTTCTCTCCCCCAATCTTTTTCTTTTTAAACATTTTTCAATACTAAATCAATTTAGTCAAAATCTTCTTAGAGTCTTTGACAGTTTCCTGCCATTTAAGAAATGTTACAATCTTAGTTAACATGCTTATCATTGCAAGAACAGCACAATCTAATCAATCAAAGGCAAATATGGAAACTCGTTTGCGTGTTTTGTTTTAGTTTAGATCACATGACACTGCCTGCCCTGTAGCTCTTGTAGTGTCTTATCAACAAAGATTCACTTCTTTTTTAGATTATTTTTTGCTTCAATTTAACAACAAAAGAATACTGAACTTCTTGGTAAAGCAATCTCTGATTAAATGATGAAAAATACTTTGCGAGAATTAGGTATTACTGAATCAAGGTCCAAAATAATGATGGGTACAAAGAAACTCTGCCTTATTATGCTGTCAAACTTGAAATCCTTCTATTGACTTCCAATGAAATTCTTTATTAACATTAAAAGTTTGCTTGATAACGCAGACATTTTCTTGGGTTCACATGGTTTAGAACTGCTGGAGCGACACACTCCATTTCTCCCTCTCTGATCTGCTGACTCATTCATTTCCTCTTATCAGTAAAGATAAGAGGAAGACTGCTGGGTTAGAGCTTTTACTGTTCTTGTCCTATGCATCTGGCACTCTTTCCTTTAGAGATTAGTCTATTTCCAGCTGGGGAATTTTTAAAGTAGCAAATTAAAATCTCTTTTTGCTTGATAAAGTATTTGATTACTGAAACAATAGGATGAGGTATAGCCTCAAAAGTTACTGTAAAAGGGTTTTTTCTCTTTAATATTTCATTTTTTATTCACCCTTGAAAGAAAAGAAAATCATTTGTTTCCAGAATATACAGACTGCCAAATTCCTTGATCTTCTCTGCTGCTCCCCTTTTGAAGATTTTTGCTTTTGCAATTAGAAATTGAGACACTTTACCCTCTCACAGGTCTTTATGATAACTTAAACATACACCAGCAATAGAACTTTCAACAGTGTATATATTCACAGAGGTTTTGACCTTCTTTCCAGATTAGCAACTGACAAAAAAAAAAAATCATGGCTCTTAAAAAAAAAATACCACCCACTGTGAAAACTCTTGAAGGTCTCTTTAAAATGATTGGCAGGATTGAGGATTTTCTGCAGTATTTTTCAGAGGGATGACTCACAGCAGAAGGTGCAGGGTGGCCAGCTCTGCTGCCTGCATGTGACAGGTAGGGAATAAAAAGCAAGATGCCAAGAGTGCAGGAGGAAAGGCACAGCTTGACAGGTGGCTGGGGATTCTTTCAGCCTCTGCAGAGGGGTGGGGAGCATTCTGTTTCAGTGCATGGTGCAGGGCTTTCTGGCAGCGGCTGTTTGGAGCCTCAAGAATCCTTGAGCTCTTTGACCTGAGATCAGGTTTGGACACTGACTGGGCTGGTAGTCATTGCTCTAATGTTAGCATTGGACTCCTGTTTTGATGGCTTCTTCTAGCAGATGAAAGTCCTGCTTGGACCATGAGGAAGATAACTTCTCCTTCTATTGACACTTTATTGATGGATTTTGACCCAGAGCTGGCTCCAAGATAACCCCCTCTGTGGCGTTTCCCTCGGAGATCACAGTGATTGCAGTCATCCAGAGCAGCTCCAGGAAGCAGGCAGTGCTCTCACTGAAGGATTGTCAGGCAAAGGTCACCTGACTGCAGCAAAAACATGGTAAAAGTTCTAGTACCCTTCACAACATTGGAACAAGGAAAAAAAATTCTTTCCCAAAGGTTTTACCAAATCTTCCTGTTGCTTCGGGTTGTAGATATCTAGGAGGAAAATCCTACCTGGCTCTACTCCATGACTGACATGAGGTACTTGAGAGAAAAATCAGACTGCTTTCAGATGGATTTTGCCACTGTGGAGCTAGTGCAATATTTCCCAAGCAGAAATGCTACAATATTTCTGCCTAATTTTTGTTCTTGTCATGCTCTGTGTAGTAGGGAAGAGATTGGTGACATTTGGGTCATGACTTGGAGGCTGAAACCATGAGTTTCACAGCTATTAAATCCTAGCAGGAGGCACTAGGTCCTGTGTAAATGAAGTAGTTACTTCAAGAGCCCAGGTCAGTAACTTCGCTTAAAACAGCAGTGATATGGCTGGTGAAGCTTGTATGGATATAAAGCTTATTGGCAAGGTCACAGCGAGACAAAAATTACAGGTTTTATCTCTGTATACTCTCACATACACAAATGCAATATATACATATATATGTAATCAAAGCATGTCAGGGCATAATGTGAAGGCTGACTTTGTTGGGCTGGCAAATGTCTTTCCTTCTCCTGATGGATGAAGTCAGAGCAGTTACACATTTCCCCCTGGCTGTTCACGGGATACTGTTAAAATGTCTATAAACCTGAGTGCTGTGCACTGCTCTGATCTTATTCTCTATCCAGAGAAAATCCTTGTGAGTAACCTCAGACAGCTGCTTTCTCTCCTGTGAGAACTATTGCACAAAAGTTTATCCTGCTTTGTTTCCCTTGCTTACCTTAAAAATAAGCATTTGAAGGTGCTGGTGTGAAGTCCTGGTTAGCTGTCTTCGTTGAACGGACACACATCAGCTTTTATCTTTTCTCCTCTCTGCTCCAGATGGCTCAGTTAAATTCTTGTCCCTGGGTCTGGCTGGTATTGCCACGTGGTTCTATGAACTTAACTGAGCCTCGTGTCGGATGATTGCCCAACTGGTATCTTCACAATTATTGGTATCTTCACAATTATTGGTATCTTCCCTTAAGGGAGTTGGTGGGAGATGTGGGGTTTGGGGGAAGGGGAGGTGGTTCTTCCTCATGGGGCCTCTGAGCATGTTTGGACACAAAGTGATGAAGAGAGAGCAGGATGAACCTGGCAAAGGAGCAGGGAGATGGAAGCCCAGTGCTGGGAGAACCTGAACTCAGGGGTAAGGAAAATAACTTGTCTAGGACCCAAAGTGTACAGAGAACAGTTTGCTTCTACTCCACAGTAAAGAAGTTTTCTAGAAGCAAGGATATACTGGATGAAGAAAAAGATTATGTACAAACAATTACATTCATTTGTCCTTGATTACTTAATTTTCCTTATTTGAAAAGTTACATTACTAATTTTTTTCCAAATAAAATTTATTTGTTTTGTCTTTGGTCTTTCTTGATGATTTCTTAGTATAGCAATGGTCTAGACCCAGTCCTATTGTAACCAGTTTGGCATCCTGTCACTATGTCCAAACCAGATAAAGAATGGGTTTATTATGAGGAATATATTTTTCTGTTGGATTGCAGGTGTTTGTCAGCCATTTGTCTTTTTGGTTTACCAGGGAATAGTCTGATTTAATTCTCAATTATTCTGTGATTGTCTTAGTAGCAGCTGGAAAAACTTTTTTTTACCTCTGCATACAGACAGCTACAATCTTCATGCATAGGTGCAAACCCACACTAAAATAAATGATCTATGTAAACTCTTCTTCTTAAACCTGTTGGAACAATTTGGCTAGAACAGAGGAAAGGACTCCAGTAATTCACTGGAGAAATGTTGAGATTATTATATTTTGGGTGCCTTGTGATTTACGTTGATTGCTTATTGATTTTTGGGTGGAGTTTAGTGTGTTGGTTTGGATTTACAATATGCTAACTGGCTTCATTTGTCCCTTGAAACTACTTTCTCTCTGTGTGCTGTACTGCTGCAGCAGAAATCTGTGCAGATGCACATTTTATCTTCTGAGCTCCATAAAACAGGAGCTGGTGAGTGGAAGTTTATATTTCATGAGGGGCTCTGTCTTCAGAGCTTACTCATCTTCTATAAGGCAACCTCTAAAGAAGGCCTGATTTTAAGATGTCATTCAAAGTCTGGCATTTGGGGTGCAATTTTGAGGAATTCATTAAGGAACAGTGTTCTACTTCAGGTTTGTGTGTTGGAAAGATTAACTTACTTCTATTTAAACCTATGGTTCCACTAAGTCTGAGTATTTCAAACCCAAAGCTTAGCTGAGGCTCAGCAAACAGCATATAAAAATAAAACAGGCCCATTTGCTTAGTTTTTGAGATAAAAAGAGGCTCAAGGTTATCAGAGAAGATAGTGGAAATTAGGAGATACTCATTGTTTAAATAATGTATTAGAAGACCTGGACAAAAATTACAAACAAATATCAGAAGGTAGGAACAATGATAAAGGTGAAGAATGCATACAAGTATACATGGACATTATAGGGCTCAGAAGATAATACCATCTTATTGGATTTCTCTATTTCCCCTCTGTGATGGTAGGTGAAATATTATTTGCTATATATTAATTTTCCGTGCTTTTTTGCATTTTCATTAAATGTGTAAGTAAGCCATTACACATAAAAAAACCTGAAAAAAAATGAAGTTTCAGAAATAAATGGACAGAAAACAATGTTCACAGGTAAAATATAACATGAAAAATAAACTACTAGCTCTTGATAAAAGGCATAATATTTATATTAAAATAAAATTTTAAAAAATAATATTTTAAACACTTTAAAATTCCTGCTTAAACAATAGACTCTTTTGCAGGATAAGCATTCTGGGTCAAATTATGGCATCCCTTATTCTGCTGTACAGAAATGACTGTAAAAAGCATCCCTGGCTGGGCAGTTGGAGATTCTCTTGGCATTCAGGTACATTGTGACATCCAAGGGATTGCGCTGGAGGATGTGCTACAGATTCATTTGGAAAAGGAAAAAGGGCCAGCTGTGAAATTCTTGCTCAGGACATCTCAGTCCCAGACCAAACCAGGGTTCCTGGGGGGATGTTAATCTGTACCCTGGATCATGTTGTATGACTGTTGTACCCAGCTTTCCTGAAACACATCTATTGCAGGATTCCTCAAGCTCCTCTCACAATGAGCCCATGTGCTGGTTTGACCAGATTGAAAAATCATGTCTTTATTAAAGCATTGTAATGGAGAATATTTAAGGAGCCAAAATCATTCAGTTATTTGCTCATAATCTGTCTGCCTATGTAAAGGAAGGGTTTAGTCTGAAAATGTGCAGTGGATTTCCAGCTGCTCTTCACTGCAGTGATGCAGCCATTGGGAAGACAGAGTCCTTAATAAAGAGCAGGTAACTGAGCCATGCTTGCATGCATTCTCAAGCCCCCTGTTATGGTCCTAGCTTTCCAAGGCAGATCTGTGGCTTGTTGCAAAAGGAATTCTATATCCCACAAGAGAGAAGGCCTAGAGGCCCTCAAAAAGAACAGGTAACCTGAAATGAAAGTCATACTGACCCTTTAACTAGCAGTGGCATCACCACACAGCTTGCTACAAATGAAAACTGACAAATTGTCTTAGCAGGATACAAGGCTTTCAATTTGCTGTGGTCTCACCTTTCAGCAATTCCAAGCTACAAGGATGACACATGCAATTGACATCTGTTATGGATGGACCTGTCCAAGGCAGGTGTGGGTTCAGCTGGAGAAAGGGAAGAAATGGGAGCTCCTGATTTTGCCATTCACTGGCAATAGAAGTCTTTCACATTCCTTTTTCCTGCTCTGGGAAAACACCAGGAAAGGGTTTGGGAAGCTGAGTGCATAGAGATGTTATAATTAGCATGGGTTCTTTTGCCAGACATTCAAATTCTGGAAAGTGAGCCCCTCCAGGTCCACTTGGAAAAGTTTGCAAACTCTTTTCTGTTTTTCTCTTAGATTCAAGGGGGAAAGCAGGTCTGAAAGCTGCCAGTATTTCTTTATTGGAATCAGCTGTTTTAGCTGAATCTGAGCCCAGCCATATAAACAAAGAAAGAAAAAGAGTTTTGTGGAAGCAAAACCAAAAATAGCTTGTTTGA
Source organism: Parus major (assembly GCF_001522545.3). Lineage (NCBI taxonomy): Eukaryota > Metazoa > Chordata > Aves > Passeriformes > Paridae > Parus > Parus major. Next base: position 13,686,815 of record NC_031769.1, on the reverse strand, counting down.
GATATTCTTCTTTTCTCTCTCCCTCTGCCCCCTTCAATTGATTTAACTTAATTAGGATCTATTTGCTCTCCTAAATTAAAAAAAAAAACCCAAACCAACCATCACCACAAAAAAATAAAAATAGACATGTAAAATAGTAAGAGATATTTTGCAATGCTGGACTTAGGTTTACTGGGTTTTGTTTGCCAAGATAAGTCTCAAGAGAGACAGCACCTCATTTTCACAAATATCCCTGGAGACAGCAGGTGCTTTCCAAATTGTCCACATTTGCATCTGCTGAGTTCAAATAGCCAAATTAGTCAAAGCAGTACTTATCCACTAAATCAAATATCTAAGATCCTTTCCTGTTATGTCCCAGACTAGAAAATGTCATGGAAATGGACAGCTGTCCAACTGCAATTCCATTTGAAAGCATTGGATGTGAATAAAAATCTGTTCAAGCTGAAGGAACAATTCCCATGAATTATGCTTTATCTGTTTCGCTGCAATATGGGGTATTTTCGTAAGTGTTTATGGGGTTTTTGAAGATGTCTAACCAGAAATCTCCAAGATTAAGGGGCCAAGCTGGAAATTTCTGAAACATTCAATTTACCATTTGCATCTTTTTCTGTAAGGATGATAGCAATCTGCCCAAAGATGTGAATGTAAACAGACACCTAATGAAGATGGCTTGCATTGATATTCTCTCTGGTCTGTTCAGGATACAGAAAATAAAGGTGGATTTGCTGGAAGAGATTGCACCACAAACGAACACATTCAGAGTCATCTCACTTCATCTTAGTTATCCACAGAGCGGACATCTGCATCCATACTGCTCACCCCAGGCTTCCATAAAAACTAGATACACTAACCAGATACCAGATACTAAGGATTACCCGGGTAACAGTCACACTTGCATTTAGCAGAGAAATTCCCCTTACAGTCTCTGACACTGCTGATGATCATCACAGTTAAAAAGAGCTCCTTTATGTATGGAGTTGAGGCTGAAGCTCCACAGACTGGATGGCATAAACTTTTTAAAAGCCACAATGCTTTCAATTACAAAATGTGAGCAGTCATATTAAAAAAAAAAAAAATGTAGTGGTTTTGCCTGTCAAAAAAGCAGCCAATAAATTATAAAGATCTTGGCACACATTGTTAATGATTGTGGATGTCTTTTGCTATTCAAACTCCCTTGTTATTCAATTTTTAATTATTGACCATTCCCCATGTGAAATTTGTGGCTGCTGTAAGTGAACTCCTTTGTTTGCCAGCAATCCAAGTACATTTGGTCAGTCTGCCACAGATGAACAGGACACTGCATGGAAACCTTTCCCTTCATCAGATGATTTCTGTGGACACTAAGTGAAATGAGCAAAAAGTTGTTGATCTCCCCAACCATTTCCTTTTCTTCATACTCACAAAAATTTCTTATTTGGTGGCTTGATGTCTGGGAGTCCTTTTCTGCCATAATAGCTGGTGTTCTGGAGATATACCCTGAGGCCCCCACATTTCACAGTGTGGGATGCACACTGCTTTGTGAACAGTGTTCTTTCATGAGAGAAAAAAAGAAGAGAGATTCCAAGTGGTCATGGATCTTTAGCAGGGGTGCTGTAGGCTGACTGACTGCATTAGGATCATGCAGGAGACTGGTTGCACAGGACCACAGATAATTCCTCTTATAAATGCCATGCTCCAGGTCAGTGTGGCAAAAGGACCTCTTTGCAAAGATTTTCCCTGCTTTGGTTAGACTGGTACCACCAGAACTCTTGCAGAGCAGAAAAAGGGATGTTGCTAATTCAGGAACTGGGGGCAGACCAGGCATCCCCACAAACATTGTTTGGCCAAAGCACTTCCTGTGCCTCAGCCTCCAACTTATCTCCCCAGCAAACATGACCCAGCACTGTCAGATTACAAGTGCTTATCTGCAGGGAGTGATGACTAACTGTGTTTTTACTCTCCTAAACAAGTTATTTTGGGCTTTGGCAGGGGAAAGGTCAGCATCACATGGGCATTCTCTCAAAGACAGGGCCTATGTTTGCTTTCTCCAGTGCCTATGGAATGCTCAGTCTCATCGCCGTGACTCCTCCAGGAACTCTGGTGGGTATTGCTATGATAAACTGTTGGACTCTGGATAACTGAAAACTCAGTTTTGGAGTTTTACAGCCTGGAGAAGTCAGGGAGAGGTTGAGAGGAGAAGGAGTGTATGAAATGTGGCTGGTTCTTGGCATGCATGCTGAAAACTTTGAAGACTAAAGGGACTTGGGTGTCTGCCTAAGCCAGATAACAAGTCTGGGAGAAGGGAAGAGAGTTTTGTATGCAGATTTGGCCAACGGCTTCTATGTGAGGAGGAGACCAGTGGAAAAGAAAATATGAAGCCAAAGGAAGGTAAAGGAACATTTTCTCACATCCGACAATAATCTAAGTGGTTCCAGCTGTTTGTGTGTTGGCAGGAAGGAGCATCTACTGGTCGTGCAGGATCAGGATGCAAAAATGACTGCTGGCTGGAAAAGTCTTGATCCTAGCTCTAGTCCTAGTCCTAGTTCCACACACACAGTTTTTCCCAGTTTTACCCAAGACAGGTGCAGTATCTGCAGCAAAATATAATTTGAGATTACGCCTTTTCAATCTGTACCAGTTTGCTGTTTGAAAGTGGTGGTGGCACCTTCAGCACTGAAATGATGATTAGTATCTCTTACCTCACAACTCATCTAAGTCCTTGCCCCAGGACATCTGGCATCTCCCTGGAGTGCAAATTCCACACTTTAAGGCCTGTCAGCCTTTGCTTTCCTCCTAGCAAAGGAGTGAATTTGAAAATCTTTATAGGTGCCCTGAAGGGACAGATTAGAGATTCATGGTTATCAGGGAGGTAAAAGTATAGGAGGGATCCCAGAGTCTCCATCACTGTAATGTCTGTGGAGGTGGAAAATGTGCTTCTGTGCCAGAATATGAAGAAGAAAATGACAATCTCTGAGACATCAGAGTGTTAGAGGGCAGAAGGTGACTATGTAGGCCTGTCCTGAAAGGGTGAAAAGGAGTGGAGAAGTTATAATGAAAAATCATTAGGTGAATTAGAAGGGGACTAGGGTATAAGGACAATAGAAAGTATTGTATTTTAAAGTGGTGAATTTGTTCCTGATACAACTGGGAGTAAATTTTCTACTATGGAACTAATTCACACTTTTTTTTTTTTTCTTTTTTTTTTTTTTTGTTTGTTTCAGATTACTTTCTTTTAATTGGACCATAAATAATTTTCTAGTCAAAGGCCTGAAAAAAACACCATCACGACAGATATGATCACCAGGAACACAGAGCATAATGCTTATTAGAGAGGAAGGGGTTTCTTATTGGAAAGCTTCAGAAGATGAAAATCCTCTATCAGGAGACCTGGGCAGAGAACTGAGGTTAACCTTTTAGGTTTCTACCAGTTTTTGTTCTGCAGTTTTTCCATACAACTAAGCTGATAATGTCAATTTTTGTCTACTTCACCTTATAAAATAACATATAAAAGACAAAACGAAGTGCTTGGCAGCAGTGCTGTGGCACTACCCCGCAGCGGTGATTCCTTACTCTGAACCACAAAGCACTCTTCCTGCATCTGTGGGTTCAGTGGTTGGTAAGGTCTTGCCACGAAGCAGATTAATGAATTAATCTTGTTTGGTCCAACAGAGAAGAAGCCTAGGCTGGGGTTTTTCTTTGCCTCCCCCGCAGTCAAAATTATTTCTTTTGCTCAGTTCGGTCTGTAGCACCACAAAGACCGGTGGTGGTAACACTGGGCTAAGGGCTGGAGAAAGAATCCAGCCCCAAGGACTGTAATGGAGCCCCAGGGGAGAGCCAGTTGCAGTGATTCAGCTGAGCTCTGTTAACCGAGTCATAAACAGCTTTGTGGCCAGATGTGTAATGCTCCTCTACGCTTTACACTCCTTTCCTGCTGTTTACCACTCCTCACTGGTTTCATTTTGTCAACTCTAAGGGGCTTTAAGTTCCAGGTGAGACCACACCTGGGGAAGGTTATTTCAGCGGCAAGGTGTCTTCAGTGTAGAACATGAGGTACAAAATTCTGCAGGCTTTTGTTTCCAAGCAATGGATCTTTTTATCCTTTCCCTTAGATTAAAGAGACCTTTAATACCGAAAACATTCTCTGCACACAGACTCTAAACCAATCAGGGTGTAATGTTTAAAGGTGCTAATGGCCTGCCATTAAAGGTCACTGATGTATACACATGCAGACCCTAATTAAAGGGACTGTGTAGGCTAAAAGAGAGTCTTTTGTCTGACAATTAAAGCTCAGAGGTTCCTTTGTATTGCAAAGCAGCACAAGGGCAGAGCTGATATTCAGATCTCACCTTTGAAGGTCACAAGTTTCCAGCAGTTTTTAGGTGAAGGGCTTTTACAAGGGGACAGGAAGTTCTTGTCTTCGATTTAGTGTGAAATTTTAGAAGAGATAAGAAAAGCCAGGCAGTTGCTTTTTGGGCAAACCAGTGAGGTCTGTGGTCTCTGAGTGGCAGGCTGCCATTTGTTAGCCCTGTTCATAGTCTGCTCCTCCCCACAGAGGTGTGCTGATGAACACTTAATTATAAAGTAATCACATCACAAAAATGGCTCTTTTAATATTGCTAAAAGGACCCCCTGATTTATGATTTATACTATTGTTTAAGAAAAGCTACTATTGATCTACAAAGCAGTAAGAGTATTAACAGTACTGGAAAAAGAAAACCACAAAACCATTTCAATCTGTTTTTAGATGCAAAACAGGTTTTATATGTAACTTTAAAGTTTCCAGCTACTGTGGAGCTGAGAATAATTATCCTCATTTTAAAAGGTGGAAGGCAGAGGGGCTAATTTCTACCTTTTGAATATTTAGCACAAAAGAATGAGGTGCTTATGACTGTATACAAAACCTATCCAGACTGATTAATTCTTAGAGTCCTACAAGGCTTTCTCACATGATCCATGTGAGAAACTTCCCACTTTCGCTGGACTTGAGTTCAGAGCTGTGAAAAATGATTGTTTAGGTAATATATTGAGCTAATAAGAACGGTGGATTAACGTTGGAGATAAGATAATTTAATATATTAGAAAACAAAAGAGAGGGAAAAAAGAAAAACAAGCTGAAAAGCATACAGTCCACGTGCTTTACCTGAAAATTGATATTATGATAATCTGTCGTCACAAGAACACTTTTTAGAAAATCTGTTTGATATCCTAATTTGATCAACGCTACATAAAGTGCAATATTGTGGATTTTTTCTTTTGAAGAGTTATATGTTGTTCACTTGTCATAAAATTTCTTTTTAAAGCACATCAAAAACTAAAAAAACTACATTAAAGATATCAAGAAATCCAGGTTCCAAGCCTCTCCTATCAGTTTTCAGAATAAGAATAACAATTGCAGGATAAGAGAATAAGACATAAATGCAAACACCTGACTGAAAAAAACCTTGGGGAAAGTTTTGAAGGTAGAAGAGGTCAGTAGACATCCTCAAGCATGACATTCCAACTCTGATGTTGCTCAGCTCCTCAGAGCTTCTGAATGAAGGTAAATTCAGACCTGATTAGCACATTTTATGTCTGACCCCACCAACCTTTGCTTATAGGTGATTTTTCCATTGAAGCAGTTTTAAAAGCAAATCCACTCTGGTGATGCCTAGCTTAGGGCTGTCCTAGGCTGGTATTTTGTACCTTCATGCTGATACAAAGAGTGCTGTTCTAAGAACAATCTAGGCTGTAAAATAATTGGCTGCTATTGAAATACTGATCTCCCCTCTGCTTTCTTCCCCTGCCCAGTTCCTAGTCCCATGCCCCTGTTTTCTCCTTTAAACTTGCTCTGTCCTTTTCCAGATGTGTCCCTGGACTGCTTTAACTCACTGAGCCAACAGAAACCTAACCTGCTCCTAGTCCTCTCCCATCCTTTCCTCACCCTCTTTCAATTAATTTTCTTCCAAGTAGTGAATTAAACCAGCCCAGGGAAGGGAGAAGTCCTTCCCTGGGCTGGGAATGTCCAAACTTATGCCACAGCTAGCCCTGAGCAGGAGGTAGTGGAGTAGAGTGGGATCTACCATTGTTGGTAGTAGTGAATTTTACCTCATACTATCTAGATTATCTCATACTATCTAAATTATTTCAGTATTAAGAAATATTTGCCACTAACTTATTGGAAGGTAATAAAATATATATATAAAAATTGTGATTCCACACTTCTCACAATTTTGAACTATTCAACAGCCCCTTTCCCTCCCCCTTCCCCACTTAGTGACCACTGGCTGAATAATCCCTCACACGCAACCCTTGCACAGGGTCACCATCTGCTGGGACAGAGGCACCACAGAATATGAAGCTGGCCAAAGCAGGGATTTAAGACTGCTCTTCTTCGAGGACTGATCTGATGGAAGTCTGTGACACTCCCATGGCATTGGGCAGATCCTGGAAAAGGCCAGGTTTCAGCACACCAACATAAAGTTCCTAAGCTGCCAGACCAAAATTCATTCTGTGGTTAGTATGTGATTTATAAATCAACATAAAGCCACACATCATAAGAGAAAATGAAACTGAACTGCACATTTCCTAAGCAGAAAAGATGTAGAGTTAGAAAGAGGAGAAGTAACAGTTGCAGCAAGGGGGAAGCAGTTCTCCTGATGAAGATTTCTTCAGCATTCGCTCTTCCTTCTCCCTTTCCAGAGGTGGAGAAGCTAGCAGCTACTTGAGAAGAGTTGCTAAAAGGATGGGGGGAAGTGTTCTGCTTTGCCTGTGATGTTCCCATCTGTAGGAAATGATGGACCCTAATTATGCAGATTTCCTTAGTGAATCATCTCTCTCCACTTTCTCTTACAGGAAATAATAGAAAGTAACAGTGTTCATTAAGTATGTTGGGCTGCTATCCTTGGAGACTAAAATCTCCCTGGAATGGCTCATGTGGTACATACAGTGCAAGCTCTCCACATTAGCATGATTCAGCGCTCCACAATTCACTCTGGAAAGCCACGGGAGAAAAGGGCAATTTAGCACATGGAAGTGCACACATATTATTCCAGGAAACCCGCATCTGCCCCTGGGGAAAAGAAAGCTACCACAAAACTGCCCAGATGGCACAGCCCCTTGTCCTGAGGTGAAACTCTGAGCTCAAGGGACTCCAATCTGCACAATCTTCCCCCAGAACAGCTACCTTTGTATGTGTGTGTATGTGTGTCTGTGTCTGTCTGTGTGTCTGTGTGTGTGTGTGT
>NC_031769.1:13641633-13678506 GCF_001522545.3 Parus major | reverse complement strand
TGTGTGTGTGTGTGCAAGGCAGTTGCCTTGTGATGGTTCCCCTCACATTGTGCCAGGTGGTTTCCTGTCCTGGGCTACCTCTGTCCAGTGGGACAGAACCATGGGAACACTTTTCCATCGAGGGGAACCAGCTTTCACCTTTGGCCCCAACTCCTCTTTTGCTCTTTCGCTCCATCCATCTGTCCTGGTACCTCAGCCCCCCGCTCTTTGCACTCCTACAGATGTCAGCATGCAAAAGAGACTGAGATGGTCTGGAAGGGGAGGGAGAAATCTCAGCAATGTAAGGGATGACAGTGCAAGGGGATTGTGGTGCAAATCCTGTGTGTGTGGCTGGAGATGATGGCAAACCTTGCTGCCAGTGGGCCTGAGGGGAGCTGGCTGCCTCCCTGCCCGCTCACACATCTCCCTTGCCTCTTGCTTCAGGCCTGTGAAACCATTTCTCTTACAGCTCTGATTGCTTACCAAGTGCCAATTAACAATGGCTGTTCTCTGATGTTGACCAACACAGGAGTCAGATGAGGCATTGCCAGGTTGGGCTGCAGAGGCATCAGATGAATTGTAGAAAGTCACTGGATGTCAATACCGAACTGCTTGGTCTCTAAAAGCAAATGCCTAGAGTACACTGTGATAAACCCTCCTGCTTTTCTGTCTTTTGATTCAATAGAAGTGACAGTGGTGGCATTTTTGGTCACATTCAAAGCTGAGGCTGTGGTATGTTGAGGGGAGGGGAACAATATTCTGAGAGCTCAGTCTTGTGTGAAATACAAAGTTTCTATTCAGAATCATGGGTTTAAAACCTTGGCATGTTTTTGATCTCATAAATACTGGCATAGCATACTTACAATATCTAAAGAGAACGTCTGGAATTCAGATTGTTTTATGTAGTGTTTAATATAGTTGGGGTAGATGTGGAGCACTACGGGACACCATAATTTTCCACATGGAGTATTGTTCCAGGATGCTTCTGAAACACTCTGGCTCCATCACCATCATATTATACTTGTTAAGTAGAAGACATTAAATAGAAACAGGTGATCGCCCAGTGAGGGCAGGATGGGATGGTGCTTTGGTTGTGACACGACATCCAGGAAAGTGTATCCTGTCTGAGTGCTGCAAAGACTGTTAGAGTGCAAGTGTTTGTTATTCCAGTGAGGCTGACATTAATCCCCAAAGTCAGTGTTATCCATTCCAGGCTGTGGGACTGCGTAGTGAACAGATGTGCCAGCGCATATGCACAATCCTTATGTGAAAATACAAACCAGTTGTATTTTGGAGGAGCAGGGCTCTGGTATTGGCATTCTCCCCTTGCCTTAGACAGACAGTATTTCTAGATTAAAAGACATCTGCAAACTGTTTTTGTGGTAGTGGGGCAGGAAACATTTTATAGGCATTACATGACTGTACGGTATGAATATTCAAGCTACATTTTATTAAAGTACATAACTCCTCTGACATAACTGGGTTATTTCTTCCTCTAAATTTAGCATACAGCAACACTTATTTGCTTAATAAGGAGCAGTATTTACTTTAAGCTTCCCATGATATTTACTTTGGGACCCAAATCAGTTTCTGATGACTTCAGTGATGATTGGGTCAAATTCTTCCCTATTTTTGTGAAAAAGAGATAGGACCTCTCTCACCATTTTTCCTTTCCAACTTAGAGAATATATATCAAAAGCAGATGTCCAAAAAGTGCTGCAGAAAGATTAAATGAGGAGGAGGTAACCTGGAGAGTAGATACTTTTATAATCTCTATATAGAGTTTGTAGCCAGTTTCCATACTGAGCTTATTATGAGAGTTCCCAGAAGAGAGAAACCAATTAACTCTTTATTTTGTCAGTAATCATTCTAGGTGTTCTTTAATGGGCATTATTCTTGCTAAATTATGAATGAGCTTTATAGTAAGACAAATGCCATTATCAGAGTTATTTATTCATGGGCTGTCATCCATAACATCCCCACACTAGTTTTTCTCAAAGTTTGGTATCGATCATTTGCTTTAATCAGATGCATCAAGGGACACTCAAAGAATCAGCAACTGCAACTTTGGATATCAGCATCTCTCTCTGGGTCTTTGCCAAATCTAGCTGAGCACTGAGGCCATGTCAAGCATTAGGTAACAAGGGCAGTAAGTGGGACCTTACTCTCCTTTCATTAGGGTAAGTGTCCGTGTGTCCCCCAAACTTTAACTTGACTGATGATGAATCACACTGTGCTGACATGCCCATTACTCTGCTTTTCCACTTTAGTCTGAGATCCCTCAGGGCTCTGCAGGGACTGTGCCCTGAAGAATTGCTGGGAGTGCAGAAGGGTCTTGCTCAACCTAATGGTATTGACTGCTGTTTGCTCTGTCTCGCCAGGTAAAATCTTTTAAGATGAGAGTAAATATTCTCTGCTCCTTGGTAGCTAGGAGGTTCAAAACAGTCTAAAATCAGCATTACATTCAATGAGGCAATTTAAAATGATACAATGTCTATTACTGTTTATACTGCTTACAGAGCAGACAGGAGAAAAGCATAGTGTCAGCACCTGGCCTGTCTCAGTGAGCACTTGCTTCTGCATCGATCTACATGTGTCAGAGACTGCCTTATTTTCACTCTTTATTTCTTTACTCGGCTTTAGCAGATACTAAATCCAGGCACATGCAGTAAGAAGTCTAACCTTTTTCTTTCTTCATTGATTAACATAACATGGTGTCCCCGAAACACTCTGGTTAGCAGACACTTTAGGCATGAGAAAGTCAAAGTGTAGATGTGGATGAGTCACTTTAGATTTTTTTCAAACTCGATGAGGAGAAACGGGCATCTCTAGGTGTCAGCTTTTCTAAGAAGGGCATTTAAGAGGCAGCAGACAGGCGTAGACCCCAAGATCATTTTTACACTAGTAAAGTGAGCCAGGCAATTGCACAGCCCTGTGCACCAGTGCATGACCATCCATATGGTCAAATTGTGAGCACCATCAGCAGCAGCCCAGCACTCTCCCAGACAGTGCCCACACACAGTTTGGGGCTCAGCATGGGCCTGACACATCCTCAATGAGCGTGTTAAACGCGGTCAGGCCCCTTTACAGGCTAAGAGAGTTTAATCAACTGTATGTGAAAAAGTTAGCCCACAGTGATGCCCAGAGATTGGAGAATGGGTCCAATCCCATGTACTTTTCTAATACAGAGTGAATCTTTAGAAGTCTGTAGCCAAAGATGAGCTGAATTCTATGGTAAGTGTAATTTTCAGTGTTTTGGAGGGCACTATGGCGCATTTGTGATATAGAGGGAGAACAAGTGGCTTCCTCTCAGAGCAGTATAAAGCAATCCTAAAGCCCTGCACCATGCACTCAGGATGCAGATTTGCTATATTGGAATCAGATCAATAAATTGACAGGAAGTTATCCTTTGAGGATAATTCTACTTTCAGTTACCAGAGTTCAGATCTAGAGCAATTTCACAAAAGTCCAAGAAATTACCCTGCTGTAAAAAAATGCTGGAGACTCAGGCCTACTGACTTTTGAGTTTGATCCTTACACCAAAAAATATCTCTCAGACTCAGGAAATCCCAATGACAAATTTCAAATTCAGCTCCACACCACACTTGGACCTTATTTGTAAAATAGGACATTTTTCTGCTTTCCACATAATTCACTTGATTTGTCCAATATATGGAAAAAAACCCCAAGTTTGCTTCTACTTTTAACTATTGCCAGGATAATTAGCCCTGTATAAGTTACCTATACATGATATTTTTGTAAATATCTTCTACTCTTACTATTAAAGGTTTCAACATATTTTAAAATAATGGTTTACTGCAGCTCATTGTATTTCAGTACAGCCTGACCTCCTTATCTTCTTGCTGGAAAAAGATAGTAGGAGACAGAGTGTACATATTCCTTTTAAAATGAGATACACAATTCCCTCTTTCCCTTGCCACTAACACACTTTTTTGAATTCTAAAGTCCCATCGTTTTGCGCAGATCCATCTGCTTCTATTTTGAGGCAACTATTCCTTTGGCTCTGGAGTGCTGGGTAGCACTCCTGTTAAAGTCTGTCACTGTCTCTGGTTAATCAGCTGGAGAAGCTGCTGCTGCTATCTCTGCAGCACTCGGTGCCCATGACAGCCTGGGGAACAAGAGGGTTGGAAGAGAACCTGTTTCTCCCACATGCTGGTGGAGAACAGAGCCCTTGGGTGCCAGCAATTTTTTTCTCCACTTCCATGTATTTTTTTTCTGTATCAAATAATAGTCTTGGTAGAGATGCACAGGAATTTAAGGTACAGCCATAAAAAAAGATTACGTGTTATTTCTAAATAATTGAAACTTGAAATATCTGAGGTAAATGTAGACTTCCCAGTAAAATGGCAGAGGAACTTAGGAGGCAAGGCTGTGTAGTTAATCAGAATGCTAGTTTCTTCTGGTTAATGGAATATATATTTCAAATACACTTTAGTGTACCCTTTGTGCACATGCATGTAGAAATTCTACCAAAACAAAACTAAAGTTTTGAACTGGATAAAACGTTTGACTCTCCAGCCTTTCTAGCAAATAAAAAGCAGGTTTGGGAAAGAATGCCAAGCCTCACTGTGAGTCACTGGTGACAGGTCCAAGCGCAGAGGGCCTGGGTTGGACCAGGCTGCTGGTGCTCTCAGCTGCCTGCCAGGCTGCCCTGCGTGGGTGGCTGCTCCTTGCCTTGCCAGCTGCCTGTCTGCAGCGCAGAGGAGCCCTTGGTCAGGAGGAAGCTGTCTCCAGTTCCAGTTTGTTTAGCAGCACCACAGTGTCGGGCCCTGATGCACAAAGAGAGCAGCTGCCCATGCACTCGAGGTGCAGCAGGCTGCCAGAGGCATTATCCACAGCCAGAGTTTTGTTCTTAATTCTTTTCGTTCATACAAACCCCCCTTGCACGGATTCCACCTGGGCCCAGGAGAAGATCTATTTGCTCTGAAATTGCACTCTCTGGTGCACATCTGTGACTTTTAGCATCTCCATCCTGAACATGTCTTTTATAGGCATCTAAACTACTCAAAACTAGGTTTACAGATCTAAAGCAAGTACACACTGTGGAAAATGTCATCTGCTTTTTTCAGCTTTGTGTTTTAAAATTCAACATGAACTGAGCTTTTTACCTCATCAGCCTCAAAATGGAAGCCCTACATTTTCATAAAAAGGATTTTTTTCATTTTCAGTGGTCACTTTTATTGATTTATTTTCTGGATGCATAGCAAACTTGTTCCTCTTTACTTCATTTTTTGCTTCCTGGGCTTTGTCAGGGCTTAGAATACTTCTGTTCTATAGTGAAGATAACATTTGATGAATCAAATGTTTGACAACATATTCCTGCTTGTCAGAAAAGGCATTCAGAGGACTGTTTTTATAAGACCAAATCTGTGCATTCTACAGCAGTAGCTGAACTTTCCTGTGTAACCTACATATGATGGCTCTGCCGTCCTTCCTGCATTCTAATCTCTGGGCATATTCAGTGATGAAATGTCATGTATGCCATTTACTCCTTTATTCTAAATGAGCTGCAGAAAACAGCCTTATCACCCTAGTGTCATTTTTCCTTTCAGAGCTTGAAATGCAATGTGTTAATTGCCAGCTATTACTTATTTATGATTATTGCACCACATTTGCCTTTTTTTTGTGATTCTAAAATCATGTTCTGGACCATTATTGTTATTATTGCAACTACTGTTATTTATTGTTCTTATAAATGGTGTAAATTATGCTTTTCAACTAAAATTAAGAATCTTTTCTAGCTTTGATACATTTAGGCAGTGCTGAATGAAATAATGGCAATAATAATTTTAACACACACACACATGCCCAAACACAGAAAGACTGCTGAAGTTTGGTCAACTTCATGGTTAGGGGAAAATTGTCAAGATACAAAGGGATTTATGCATGCATTTATTACTTGCACTAGTGGGAGTTCCACCAATAAATCCCTTGGGATTAATGCGAGCCTACATTCTTCAAAGCTAGTAGAACAGACCTTATCCTCAGCAATAATTTTATTTCCACACTTTAATGTTCCCATTCTATAGTGCAGCTCTCTATAATTTTTCTAAAATATTTTTTATCAGTCTTGATCAAGAGTGTTAGTTGATAAATGGTTGAGAGGCACAGACTACAAGGAAAGATGCAATGAGTCATGCTGTCTCCTAGAAACCAGCCAGCAAATAGCTTTCAACAACTATTTCAACCTCCCCAAGTACCCTCCACTCCAGTACTCTCTCAAGAGCTAATACAGACTTCCACAGTACCTGGATGATCACCTGCCCAGGAAAATTTGGGAAGCAACTGTGATGAAACAAAGTGGAGTCCTTCAGTACCCACCCAGAGGAAGGAGGCTTATGGTGAAAGAAAGCAAGAGAATGGTGACAAAACAGATCTGTGAGGGAGCCATTTTCTCAAGTTTATCCCAATCTGAATGTGGGCTTCTGCCAAATGCAGCAGTTCAGCTCTTCCCCTGTGCTCTGACCACACAGTCCCTTCCCTCAGGACTAGCTGTCATATCATCAACTGTATGAACAAGCTGATTTGTCTGAAAAGCTTACAGGAAAAAGAGAGAGATCAGCTTTCTGTGTTGGGAGGCTCTGCAATTGCTACTTCCAGCATAAGAGATTCTTCAAGAACATAAGGCAGGCAAAGACTGCTTTAGGCTACAGTGCAGTGGAAGGTTGTTCACTGAGAAACAGCATCCTCAGCTAGAGTGGTTTATTTGAAGGAATAATTTTTTAATTTTACTAAACAGGCTATCTGCGCCTAGAGGGCTGCAAGAGCAGTCCCAGGGACCTTCCTGCTGCCCTGGTGCAAAGGAATTGCACAAGATGTAGGATTGGACACAGGATTTGTGGACTGGCTTTATTCAGATCCATCGCTTGGTGAAGAGTCAGGATCTTCTGGATGAGACTTGGTTATTACTGGAAGACACAAGCTGGGAAAGGTCCTCAGGCTATGGGCAAGCAAGGGCTCCATAGGCCCGAGCCTAGAAGAGATGTTAAACCTCATTGAAAAGTGATTCCCAAAAACACTTGTGTTGTCTTCTCCAGTTGCCTGTCCACACAAAATGTCTTTCCTCCTAGGACTCCAGTGAGATAAATTGCAATTTGTATTCCCATATAGAAGGTAGAAAAACTAAGGAAAAAACATAAATAATTTGCCTAAAAAATGGAGTAAAGCTTCACAAGACTGAATGGTACTGGACCCAAGAGGCTGAGACCCTCATTTCTGTGGCCTTATGATCTGGCCATGTCTCTCTAGATCCTGTAGCAATAGTTTCTATGGCAATGACCTACAAGAAAAAAGTTATATTTGCATATGCCTTTACTGATCTTGCATTTCCTTCAAATTCTATTCGAATAGATTAGCAATAAAGGATAAATATTGGAAGAGCCCTGTGTGGAAATTATGAAGGAGAGCACCAAACCCTTTCTCCTTTTCTAGCTGCAGTACTCCTGTGAGGACTGGCATCAACTCCAAAGCTGCAGTGTCTCCCAGGGGTCTCAGTCAGCCAAGGGCACACCGAATATCTCGAGGTGCTCTCCTCCTCCCCCCTCTTTCTGAAGCAACTGTAGGGTGTGTGGTACCACTGACACCTGCCTGTGACCCCCTGGTCCCTGAACTCCTCAGATGCAAGTGCCCTGCAGCAGTTCCCGTAGAGGACCCTTCACATAGGTGTCAACAGTAATATGGCCAAAAAATCCTTGTGGCATATTCTTCAAAGATGAAATCAATAAAATAAAATAATTAAATAGCCAGATGGTAAGGCTGAATTTAATTTTTCATTTTATGCATGTGGATTCTAGCTAGTTTACCCTGTCTGGTAAGAATGTGCTTATACACTCATTACCAAAGAGATCTTTCTCTATGTATTGCCTAAGAACTAGTTCTTAGAGGCTTCGTATCCCTATCTGGCCTTTGGGTTTTTGTTGGGAGTTTTTTTTTTGGTTTTTGTTTTTTTGTTGTTGTTGTTGGGGTTTTTTTGTTTTTGTTTTTGGTTTTTTTTGGGGGGAGAGGGGAGAGTGTTACAGGGGTGGGGTAGATATGAAGGGAGTCTTCAGTAGGTTCTTGCTACTGAAGATGAGGTTACTAAGACACAGCAATCTGGAATCCAATCTTAGGTTTTCAGGACATGGGTAAGCCTGAACTTGAAAGGTCTGGGAGAATGATCTATTCATCTTCCCTGAGGATGTTTTGTTTCTCACGGAACCAATCTCTTTTTTCTGTTTGCTCCTACTTTGAGGTCGTAATCCCCTGTTTGTGATACCAGCAGGATTCCCACAGCAACAGATTATGATGTCACAAGCAGAGATTTATGAAGCCATAGGACAGAGAAACAGGAAGAAGAGCTCTGTTGTGATACAGCCCTGTCTGCAAACTCTTTTTGTAGTAAAGTGAGAGGAAACCCGTGTCACAGAAGTTATATTTTAACCTTCTAAGTGGCTGGTTATCAAAGTGTGACTGAGCATAGATTTTCGGCAGCAGGTTTTCTGCTTTAGAGCCCGTTCTTAAATCCTGACTGAATACACTAAAATCCTGTGAGGCAATTTCACAAATATCACGAACAAAATGAGGAAAATGCATTGGCATGGACAACAATAATATCAAATGTCTCTGTAAAATGAGGAAAGAGACACTGGGAGTCAGAGAAGGCTGCTCAAGGGATATCTCGAGCTGTAACTGTGCCA
The DNA here is from genome assembly GCF_001522545.3 of Parus major. Taxonomy (NCBI): domain Eukaryota; kingdom Metazoa; phylum Chordata; class Aves; order Passeriformes; family Paridae; genus Parus; species Parus major. Next base: position 13,669,831 of record NC_031769.1, on the reverse strand, counting down.
AAGCTAGACCCATCCCTTTCATAGCCTCATGGCAAGCAGGGAAGTACAGAGTTTCCCCCTTTCCTGAAAAAACATTACTTCTCCATGAATCCTTGGTTCTGTCTCAGCTGGGCTGCCTCAATTTGAGCACTTCTCAGTGCCCATTGCAGACACATTCATGAGACAAGGACTCTAACACAGAGCTCTGCAGGATTTCTTCCACCCATGTAAGAGTTACAGAGTTTCAGGTCTTGTGAGTGGTCAGCCACAGGCTGTGGTGTAAGCTGTGAAATTTGGCCTTTCTTGTCACAGCTCCCACCTTTGTCCTGAACAGAGATTATGGAAGGTTGTCTGTCCCGCTGGGACAGAACAGAGGACTGGCTTTGGAGAGCTGTGTAGTTGACAGGGGTCTGTTTGCCCATGTACATTTTGGGAACTGAGTGTGTGGGGTTTGCTCTCAGAGTGTGACCCTTGCCTGTCCTCCACCATCTTCCCTAACTTGTCCTTCTTTGACCCTACCTCAAAGTAACCAGAGTATTGTTTCAAATCTAACTTGCACAGTAACTGGCAGGCATTTGATCTGGCATTTTACTGAGATGTAACCAAATGTGACTTGTAGAAGAAATTCCTCAACAATGGCATTTGTGCCCTTTTAGTGGTATTTTATTCCAAGTTCTGGACCTCAGCTTTCCCTGTGGTTTAGCTTTGGGTTGAATTCAAACCATAAGGAGCATTTTTTTCTGGATCAAAATCAGGTGCCATAAAGAATAGCTGAGTTTTCACAAGGACATCTGAAACACATAATTGACTTTGTCTTGCATATGAGATTTCTACCAAACCAATACAACTGAGACCTCCTTTGATTTAAAAAATGTGAGAGAAGTCTATTTTCCTTCCAATTCTTTTAAAGAAAAGAGCAAAACCCTTATGAAAATCATATTAAAACTGTAAGTTGGTGTCAAGTCCATTGATAGGGCATCATTGCTGATTTTCCCCATGGTTACAAGCCACAAAATAAAAATAAAAATAAAAATAAAAATAAAAATAAAAATAAAAATAAAAATAAAAATAAAAATAAAAATAAAAATATGTTTCTTCTAGTCATATGGGTCACATAAACTACACATTCATAAAAACAGTGCTTTTTTTCCTCTGCAGACACAGGCTGCATTTTTGCACTGACACGAGTGGTGTCACTAAGAAGTCTTGACATCCTTCTAAATCTGCTGTTCATCACTATCTCCCACTGGGTCTTTCTGGCAAAGCCATTCTTTTGAACATTCTTATGAACTTGATCAGAGAAATCATTGAGTAGTAGAACTACTTAGGTTAAAAAATGAGGCCTTTTTAATACCTATAATGCATTTGGCTCTGTCTGACACTTATCTCCAAATTGAAGAAACATGGATATGAAGGGTGGATGGTTTGGTGGATAAGGAATTGTTGGATGGACACAGCCAGAGTGTTGTGGTCAATGGTTCTGTGTCCAGGTGAGGGCCAGTCATCTGTCTTAGTCTATCTTGGTGACCTCAGCTGCTCCTCACATGGCTTCCCCTCAAGGCCCTTCACCATCTTTGTAGCCCTGTTCTGGATGATCTCTAATAGCTTTAAATCTTTGTTATCTTTTGATACTCAAAACTGCATAGAGTGCTCAAGGTGAGGCCACACAAGGCAGAGTACAGTGGGACAGTCTCCTCATATCACTGCTTGTACTGGTCATGTATCTATGAATCTAAAATTTACCTGGAGTTTTTTACAGGTCAGTCCCAAAATACTAGTCCTGGAACCAGCTAAGTCTTGATTTCTGTCTCATATCCACTCCATATCCTCTCCAGTTTGGAAAGGACCTGAACAACCACCATTTGACCTCAAGCCAGCCTTTGACCTTCATACGTGTAGAATAAAGCCAGATAGCAGAGCAGAGGGTTTGGTGACTGCTGCTACACTTTCAAGAGAATTCTGATTATGATACTTGATTTAGTGCTTCTTGTTGGAATTGGAGAGACATTCTGATTATGAACAAGCACTAAACAGCTGTGGCACTAAAAGAGATGGGCAGACACAGCAGGCAGAACCAACACATGGTACTTGATGTAATTCTCTGAGATTGTTCTTGATACATGCTTTAGTGTCATTTACTTCAAGAAGGTCATTCTAAACAACACTATTTTAAAAACTGTACAGAATTAAGTAACAATCATACTGATATTTTTGGAGTTCCTCATTTCTTGAAAAACAAGTTGTCATGTTATTTTAATTTCATCACAAGCACAGTCAGTAAGGAAATATAAAAAATTCCCCCTTAAAGATTATATTAATTTGTGCTCAAATTTCTAAAGATTGTGGATCTTTACTTTGCTTATTTAAAACTTCTCCAACTTTCACGAACTACTCCATTCTCAGTCATGGAAAAAAACACCACAAATGTTAAAAATTATTCATTTATAAATATTTTGAATGCCAAATGGGAAATGAATAATGAAACAAAGAGAGTGTGTTTCTTGAACATGACTTATATTAGGCTTACACCCACACTTTCCTTAAATAACTCCTATAGTGGAACTCTAACTATTTACATTACATATCTTTCAGCCCACACTAATGGTTCTTAGGACCCAGAAAGTCCTACCATTTGAGGATGTGAGGTGACTTTACAAATGTGATCAGATCATAATGAGTAGATAGGTTTCATGATCTTTATTTCAGAGGTGTGGGTTCTGAGGCACAGAAGTTTAAGTGACATTCCCAAGGACACAGAGGAAGACAGTGAGAGAGATGAGAAGCCCAGAGTTCCTGACCTCTCTGTCCTGCTCACTAATCACAAAACCGCATGTCTTCTGCATACCTCAGAGATTTTTCCATTGCTGCTGAGGAACTGACTGTTCAGATGCATCCGTGTACTTGATTCTTTCAGCAAAATTCCCTTTGTAGCAAGTATAATCTAACAAAGTTTTTAAGGGAAACAGTGAAAGGCCAGAATCAAATTTCTGCCACTTTAGCCTTAGGAAATTGAAGAGCATGTTTCTTCTGAGTGGGTCACTGAGAAGTTCTTGTCACAGCAGCAGGTGTCCTTCTCTTTTGCAACAGTCCAGGGCATGTACCTGGGCAAAGTAAAGATCTGTTACGGCTGAGAGTCCTGGGTACTTGCACTAATTTTCTTTCTGAGTGTAGATAACAGCTAGACTGTGTGCTAATCAGTGATTACAGAAGTGTCAGAGCTGATGTACCTTTTGACAAGTCACAAAGGATATGGCCCCCTGGGAATCAGTTAATAAAATCTACAAAGCCCTCTCCATCCTCTGATTAACACAAGCAGTCAAATTGTACAATTTTTCCATAAATTTAAACATTTTTTAAAAACTGTATTCTTTTTCAGTCTGGCTAGAAAGATGATCCTGAACTTTATAATTTTAATGGTTCTCTTTAATTTCTTCATGGCAGTCACTCTTACTAACTTAGAACATTGTGAAAATGCTTGAGCTAATTTTAAACAAGAAGTCTTTGGAGTAATCTTGCTGGGCAGCAAGGCTCAGCAAGGGGTCTCTTAGTTTACTTTTCCTAATATCTAACATAATTTCCTGACACGACTTCATGGCCATTCCCTCAGGTCCTGCCACTGGTTATCAGAGAGAGGAGATTGGTACCTGCCCCACTCTTTCCCTCATGAGGAATCTCCCATTGAGCTTCCATTAGTGGCAGAACTCACCAGATGAGCTTTTGTCACATTGTCTAGATGAATTTAATCAGAAAGGAATCCATCTGATTCCTTCTACAACCATTTTGTGAGGTGAAGCAATCAGATCAGGAGATGTGCTTCAAAATCTATCTGAATCCAAACACTGATGTTAACACACATTTGTTTTCTTGGGCTAAATAGGCCACATGCATCTGTGTGTTGCTACAAATAAAAACTACCATCTTTTTATTTGTAACTTGCCATGTTCTGAATAGGACAGATCTGACCCAGCTGTGGTATGGGAGTGCTGTGATCTGACTATTGTACCCTAAGGAGAGCTTTAGTCTGCCTCTACCTTCTCACTTTGTCTTGTCCTCAGTTTCTTCTAAAATGAAACTCATTCTCTATGCAAAACTGGGAGCAATTTTCCTGGTCTGTACCAAGTTTAATATGTCTTTTTGGAACAGGGATAAACAGAACTGGACATGCTACTCCAGATGTGGCTATTGTTTGGAGCTTGTCATTTAGATACTGCAAATGCTGGTAGACATCACTGCATCAATTACAGGCAGTTCCCATTTCAAGGCTATTTCAGCAATTGTAAAAGAGAGAAATTTAGCCATCAGCTACAAATAAGGCAGGCAGGCAGACAGCGCAGACCCAAAATAAAAGAATTGCAGCATTCTGTACCACAGCCCATCAGCCTGCTCTGACCAGCACCCAGGCAAAATTATATGTATAGTTAGAACTGATCCATAGTCAAGATCATATGAAATAGCCAGGACATATTTTCTGTGAACTATAACTATTCATTTGAAAGATGTTACAGAGGGTAAAAAAGAACACAATGGACTAAGCACATGGATCTGATGATATTTCCCCTAAAAGGTATTACTGGGGCAGATTTTCTCTCCAGTTGCTCAGATCCCAACATTCCTGGAGTTCAAAGTGGACAATTGACAAGCCATTAGGACTATGATGGGGCAATTAGGTTGATGAAAATTAATATTATAGGATTGCACATTTTCATCACATTTCTGTTGTCTAATGGACATAACCCATAACCCTTCCTGACAACATAACCCAGTATTTTGCATTTATGCACCCTAGGCAGAAAACTTAACTTTAAGTAGGAACAAATATGCCTAGTTGCGAGATGAAAGACAGAAAGGACAACGAATAATGGAAAAACTTCTATTTTTGACAGCTATACATCTTAAATACATAAAAGACTTAAAAGTTGGAAGGCATCAGGCTCCCAAACACTTCACAGTTGCTGTCATTGGGTGCTTTTTGTCAGAAATATGATTCTGACTGACATTTGTGGGAGTAGCATTCACAGGAAGGATTGTACTGAACAGTAGCTTGAATTTGGCATATCTATATTGAACCATACAGTACACTATAGATATTCCTAAGCTGGTTTCTCATCTGTTTTCAGGGTAATCTTGTGTCTTTGATAATTAGCCATGCTAAAGGGCAGAGTTATTTTGTTAGGATCTTGTGCTAAGTAAATGTAGTTCTTCTGCTTCTAGCACCTGAGCTAGGATGTCAGTATTGGGGTTCTTTTGCTTACAGTGGATTTGGGCAACAGCCAAAGGTGTAGTACTGCATTGGCAGGTGTGGACGTGTCCTCAGCTGGTGATGCTGCAGAGAATGAAAGGTTTATCTGCACCACTTTCTCCACGTCTTATCTTCCTATTTCTTCTTTCACCATAAGGAGGACCTTTGGTGTACAGATGGTTTTACCTAATTTAAACCTAACTCAAGCACTTCAGGTTCAAAAGTTTACTTTCAATGTGGTATCATGTTCTAACAGGATGAAACTGGGGTAGAAGGCTCATAAATAATAATTTTAATATTAAAAAAAAATTTAAAAAAGAAATTAAAAAAGGAAACATAAATGAGCAAGGATAATACAGAATTATGAACAAATTTTGAGATGATTCTACACCTACCCAAAGAGATTCTACCTGAGATTCTGCAATGACCTGAAAAGAAGTGATAGTGAAGTGGGACTTAGTCTCTTCTCCCAGGTAATAAGTGACAGAACAAGAGAAAATGACCTCAAATTGTGCTAGGGAAGATTTAGGTTGTATATAAGGAAAAAAAAAAATTCTTTGAAAGGTTGTTCAGGCACTGGAACAGACTTCCCAAGGAAGTGGTGGTATGGCCAACCCTGGAAGTGTTCAAAAGGCATGTGGGCGTGGCACTTGGGGTTATGGTTTATTGGTGAATACAATGGCACTAGCTTAATATTTGGAATCAATGATGTGGAAGTTCTTTTCCAACCTTATTCATTCTATAATTCTATGAGTAGAATGAGAAAAAATTAAAAAGAAAAATAATGGGAAAATTAATACAGTAGATATGGCCACAGCAAGGTGCAGCCTGGCTTTACGACAGTCTCCTGCTGCTGACATTTTTAATCCTGTGTTGTGTGTCAATGTGGGTTTTTTCTTTTTTAATTGAGCAATTGAATCGTTATGGAAACAAAATAGGGAGACTAGCAACCTGACAGCTCTCAGAAAATAGTTTTAGTGTGTCACAAAAATCTCTGTCATTCTTTCTTTGATTTCTAGCTGTCTCTCAGAAACTTTATTCCCACACTGGCGGATGGGGTGAGAGCCCAGGGCTTATATGCTCCGAGTTGGACTGTGGCCAGTGGTATTTAAACTGCACTTACTCTTTGCCAGATCTGCTGAGAACCTGTGACGACATTTTTGGAAGGGCAAGATGTCTCTCAGAGTTCAGGGAACGGGTAGATTATCTGTCAGTGTAAGTGCATATGTGATCGAAATAATTGCCTGACTTCAGTTTGCAGTCTGGGCTAAGGTGCTGCTTCATTGCTCTGATCTCTGAACCAGGGAGTCTATCTCCAGAGCTTGGCACATGCCCTGCCTCTGTTCACCATAGTTTCACAATAATTTTCTGAACTGAAGGGAAGCTCTTAAAAATAAAAACGTTTAGATGCTTTGTAGTTGTCTGCACCATAAAATGAATGAAGCTTCCATGACCTTCTGGGTCTTCTACAAAGACCCTTGAAGTAGGGTTTGCCTGAGGGGTGGGTTAGCTGGTTGGCTGCCCAGCATGCTTAGGAATAGAGCGCACAACTGAAATTCTAGGTTAATGTTTATCCCCAATCAATTAGCGTTTTGGAAAGGCATGAAATTCTGGCTTGCCCTGGGCACTATTTGACTAAAGGCCAGCCACGGCTGGGAGCCCCAGAAGGTTGCAGATCTTGGCTCTGTGGGAGGCCTGGCTATACAGCAGCAAACAAGCTTTCCTCCAAAGACCCTCAGTGCTCTGTTCAAAAGAATTTTTCATTTTCCACCTGTGGCCATGAAAGAGGGTTGACAGATGGGCTGTTGTAATGGGCTATTGTGTAAATAGCATGCATTTAGCAGAAATGCTGAGGGTGTGTATTTACAGGGGACTTACATGGATTTTCACTGTAGATGAGGAGGACTCCAGAAGAGCCACTGCAGGCCTGCTGCATTAATTCCCTCTACAGAATAAAGTATTTTCTTTTTCCTCTTTAGGTTCTGTCAGAAACAAAAAAGAGCAACTTGGGGAGGGAGGAAAGGAGTTGCTTTGAAATATTCTTTGGTCTGGATTACTTTTTAAAAAAGTAATCCTGGCCTCTCAAAACCCAGTACAATGCTTTACAATGGCATTTGTACTAATGTACAAAGGTTTTGGGTGATTCTGCTTCATCTCTGTCCTCCTCATTCCTGTGCAAAATATTCAGGAGTAAATATTCAGACTGGGGAATCCAGAGCAGCAGAGTGGAGAGGACTGTCAAGCATGTATTGATGGGATAGAAGAAAAGGTGTGCAGGTGAACTCTAAAATTGGCTGCAGAGTGTTAGGAACCTGAAGTTTGGAAGTGGAATCTGAGAAACAACAGAGAAAACTGGAATACGGAGAAGGAAGATGAGAGGAAAAAAAATACATTATTTTGACAAAGAAGTGAGGAGCTGGCAGGAAGAAGATGATCCCAAATAAAAATGGACACAAGAATAGAGGTGAGCTGGAGTGGCAGCAGTACTGGAAGGGCCTGTCTGAAGGACACTAATGAAAAAGCAGGAGAGGTGACAAGTGCTGGTCCCTGGGTGACCCAAGAGGCAGGTGGGGACGGCTGGCCACCCTCACCACTGCTGGCCTCAGCAGTGTGTCAGCTGGCAGGGCTGGGAGCTGGCAATACAGCACTGACAGGGGGATGAGCAACACATGGTTTCACTGGCAAAGGATAGCTGTTCCCAAGGGACTTCAAAAGTTTTGATATATATAGAAACAGGTCTGGCTCTCAGGCACAAGGCCAGCAAGTGAGAAGAGAGCCAGTACACATGTCCTTGTTAGTGCTCCTTTCAAATGGGGACCCAGCCTCTGTGAAAACTCCCACTCTCAGGTCTGCCTAGAGCAGCTCCTGATTGCCATCAAGCAAGTTCAGTGTCAGGCCACCAGAGATAAAAGCATCCCTCAACTTTTCTCCAAATCCTGCAATAAGCCCACATTTCTGTTTCCAGCTCAAGATTATGTACTCTGTCTGGCAGTGCAGAGCAATCACAGCCAACCAGGCGGCACCATGACAGTCCACAGGGATATTTTTGGAGGGTGGGAAAGTTTTCTGGAATCTATGCCAAATACCAATGGGTTCAGCCAGCAGGGAAATTTAGTGCCACTCATCTCAGGTGCGTCAACTTTTCCAAGCCTTCACTGCTGGTGTTTAGCACAGCAAAGGGTTGTCTCTGTGTGAAATATTTAGAGGGTGTGTTAATGTCGTTCTCATGCTGTTTCTGTGCTGACAGCAGGAGCAGCCCTGTATTCTGGGAAGATGGTAAAAGCCATGATTTATGGAGAAGATCCCCCTTTCTGTCCCCAGACAGAAGCTGTGTGAATTGATGGGGCACTGAACTGGTTTTGACTGGATGGGGAATGAGGCATCTCTTGGAACTGCCACCAAATTAGCAGAGAATGGGGGTGTCCAGGTCCTGTGGAGGAAGATTGGCCTAAGGATAAGGTCACCTTTGGCTGATGTCTCAAGACTAGGCCTAAGAATGCCTTCCTGGGCACTTGATTGCATTTCCATTGCTGCTCCCAAATGAAGGAATAGTACCTATTAAAGACAGCTGTACTTCCATGCCATTTAATGAACAATTTGTGCCTTCCAAACACACACAAAAAAGTACAGTCAGTTTTGATGTTAATTTTTCTTTTCTGATTCCAGTCAATTGTTAATAACCATGTTGACATTTTTTTAAAGAGTTGGCACCAAAACTTCATTCATTCTACATAGAAAGAACTACCACTAACTTATTACAAAACCCATGATTATCTCACAAAGTCATATTCTTGACATCTGTTAAGTAAAGGTTTATTTTACACTTCAAAAGTCAATCTGCACAGCTGACTAAACTTCTTCAGTAAAGTCTGCTCCTGTAAAATATTTGGGAAAATAAGAGTTGGTTTAAGAAAATATTTGTTTTAGTTCGAAAATGAGTCGCCTTCTTTTTTTCTGTATATGGGAAAAGATGACTTTCCTCTAGAACTGAAGAAAGGAGTAGAAGAAAGATGAGGCATTTCCTATATACTGTATCTGATTTTATCAGAACCAGACAATGACAGCTGAATCAGTTCATTGGACATTCAGTTTTAAGTTCTGCATTCTTAGTTTTTTAGTTATAACATATTGTAATGTTGATGGGAATCAAAGTAGGCTCCTGGATTATTTGCAGAGAAAGTTCTTGAAAGTACTTGGTTCAGGAAATCTGTGATTTGCAATCAAGTCTATGCTACACGGCAATTTGAGCTTGGCTGTCAGATTGGTAATGTCATTAACCCAGGTGCAACAATCTAATGTGTATCATTATAGGCCTTGGAAAGGATCCTTAGAAACAAAAAAGTGACCTTAAATGTCATCTAATTCCAACCCCCTGCCATAAGCAGAGGCACCTTCCACTACACCAGATTACTCAGTCCCATCCAGCCTTGTCTTGAGCACTTCTAGGGACAGGGAGTCCACATGCTCTCTAGACAACATATTCAAATTCCTCACTACCCTCATAATAAAGAGTTTCTCTCAAATATTCAATCTAAACCTACTATCTTTCAGCTGAAAGCCATTCCTCCTTGTTTTATGTCTACATGGCCTTGTGCAAAGTCCCTCTCCAGCCTTCTTGTAAATCCCTTTTATGTACTGGAAGGCTGCTATAGGGTCTCCTTGAAATCTTTAAGCTTTTCCAGCAGCTGATCCCAACCTATTTATTTCTCTTTATCCCTAGCTCTGGCCATGCATGTATGGTGCTTACTGGACAGTCCTGATACTATTGAGAGCAATGATAACTTCTGCTGTAGACAACTCAGAATGTTTTTTTACCATCTCAGAGCACACCTCTACAACATAGTGAAATATGTGCATGAGTCTTTTATTTTGCTCCAGATTGTATGTTTTTGACAACCTTAGCCACACAGAGTAATTTTCAGAGAAAAGAAAAATCATCTCCTGAACTAATGAAGTAGACATTATTTTGGAATGCTTTGTCAGAATAATTTATTAAATAAAAATTAAATTTAAGCAAAATCAAAAATGTTAATTTCAGTTTTATGTCCCTCTCTTCCAGAAAAAAATTAATCATGGGTTCTCTCAGAAGGCAGGAGGTCTGGAGAATTGACATTCCAGATATCTCTCATCTGTGCAGTCACTCTCTACGGTCACTTGTCGCAAGCCAGGAAAGGAATCAATTTACCAGTCAGTGGCCAGCAGTCAGAGCAGATACATTTCTGATGATCACTGAGATAATACAAGGATACAGAAAATTCAGTTAATACATGGCTATCTTTAATACAAAGAAATTTTGATTGGTTCTAGCCAGGTAGTCTTGGACCTTATCTTGTGCCTTCAGGTCAGCTTTGGGTCAACGATATTGATAGTGAATTGGAGCTTAGTAAAAGTACATTACAACTGGCACAAATAAGCGCAGCTCATCAGTGGAGTTAAGCCCTGAAAAGAACATTTTCTTGGGATTATGCTGGTAGGGTCAAAGGGAAAAATACAAGGCAGGCATGTGTGACAGAAAAGAGGAGCTGCACTTCATATATCTTGTTGCAGTTGCAAGGTGAATTTTGAATTTCTGAGAAAAATAAAAGAGAAAGATTTTATTTTGCTTCAGTCCAGCACAATAGATTGAAGCATAACTAGGGGGATTAGGTGGGATTGGTCATTTCAGGTACTTAGATCTACAGATTAGCTCTACAACTCTTTCAGTAGTTGTTCCTTAAACCTGAAGAGAATCTATGATTTCAAGAGTAGGATTCATTAAAGAGTAGATTTCATTTTAACGGAGCCATTAAAAATGAGGCATCTAATCTGAGTGGGTTGTTCATCCCCCTTCTATTGTCACTGGAGCAAACCAAGTATGTTTGGAAGGTGTTGTTTATAGGACAGCTGCTATGACTTGCTCTCTCACAGAATACATTTCTTCAGGGCATTACAGAGAGATCCTAGACAATTTATATAAAACATGTTGCATGGTAGTAATTTCAAAATTGGTGAGATAAAACCTCCTTGGTTCTCTGGAATTCCCACTCTTGGCAGACTTGCAAAACAGTTCAAGACCTGACCCTGGCCTAAATCTTGCCATAACCCAAATGTATTCTCCCATCAGTATCTGTGTCTTCTATAGCAAACCCAGCAGCTGATCTGCTGCTAGGAATAAAACCAGGAAACAGGAATACAGCTAATGACTTTTTTCTTCAGGACAACAGTCCAGGAGAGAAGTTCAGCTTTTTCCTGGGTCAACTGGATTTGAGCCTTCATCTCCTGTCTCCTGGAATATGTCTTTACCTCTAACCTGAGTGGGAAGGAATGGACACCCTCATTCTCCCATCCCAAAGCTCCTCTGCTTCATATGAGCAACTTAAACATTCATTGAAAAAGACAGAAAGCAAGTACCAAGTAAAAGAGGTTGATCTAGGGAACTCTTCTATTTATTATAATGTTTTACTATTACACATTCCCATGAGCAATTTAAACCCTGGGATTTAGAGTCAGATTGTTCTTTTTCATTTAGTTGTTTAAATGGGTCACATAAAATGGAAGAACTCCAGTATGAGGGAACAAAAACACTTCACAAACCTCTAAAGCCCTTCTTAACGAATATAGTGCCTTAGGTAGTTAGAATAACAGGGTTTAAATTAATTAGACAGAGAAGGGAGTTGAACTCAGAACGCCAGTCTCTAGATGACTGCTCCAGCCTCTGGATGTCCTGGAAAAATAGAGATGAGGAATAATAGCATTTCCTTCTCAAGATGTTTTTTTAAAACAACCCATTATAGGAACAGCTCTTTACCTAGTTTTGGAGAGAAATAAGCAGAGTAATGAGAGGAATGTGTGACCTGGAGATCAAGGAGAAAGGGTGTGGAACTTGCTTTTATTATCATTTCTGAAAAAACTCCAGTTCAGCAGGCCACATTGCTTTAGGTAGAACTTCTTACAGGATTATCCATTACAATGCTTTGGCTACATAGCAATAAAGTCTAGTACACAGTAATAGTACATAGTACATAGCAATAAATATGTGTAAATAATTTATACATAGCATAAATTAAAGACTGGAGGCTACAGTGGTCTAAAGTGCATTGCTCTTATTGACCTAATTTTAGGATTGCAGAATGCCAGGAAAACCTAGATAGTTATTTTGCATCAATTTCTTTTGAATTTGATTTTATGGTTGAAGTTTTACCCTAGAATCCACTAGTGATTTCTGTCTAAACCCATTTGATCTGAACTTTGGGTATTTTGACTACATTTCACGTTATTACACTTCTGTCCATTTCAGTTCAGCTCTGCAATATTGATTATAATTTCTGTTGCCCTCAAGAAGTTTTGGGAGTAAAATGTTTCATAATAAATGATGGGAATTTTCCATATCTACTAGTAAAGTATTAGCACTGGGACATAGGCTTTGTATAAATCCGAGTGTTTTGGGTTTAATACATCCTTTTATATACTGACCTATGTTATCATAATTTATTTAATGTATTTTTAAAACAAACATGGCCACATAGGCCGTGGATCAATGAGCTTTTCTTGCATGAGAAGATTGATTTTCTGGAAGCCTAAGGCTCAAATATGACTACCTGCTTAGTTTAATTTGTTGTGAAGAGTTGGCACTCTTATCCCACTCACTGCACTTGTGTAAGTCAGCCCCTTTGCAGTGGTGATTGCGTTATACTATATGACAAAAGGCTGAGAGAGGTTTAATATAAGTTAGAATTGAGTTAATACAAAATGACCCACAGAATTTCCACAGGGATAGAACCTAGTCTTTCAACAGCTGATAGAATAATTCCTTATGAAATGATAACATTTGGGATACCACAACTTCCAATAGAGCATGATATATTAAATGTCAATCAATGTGAGTTTATGAAAATAGTTATTGTCAAACCAACCAGATGTCTCTCTCTGATGGGATTACAAGCTGGGTTAATAAAGGTAAATAAGAATGATATAATATACATAGATTTATGTCAGGCATTCATCTGAGTACCCAGCAAGTATTTTTTTAAGAAATGCTAATGACTAAAAATCAACACAGAACACATTGAGTTTATTAGAACTGACTAACTGTTAGGTCTCCAAATATAAACAGGGAATCTTAACTGAACAAATATGGTTCTGAGATGCTTAGACTAGTGAGAAATTGAGCTTATATCTTTATACTTTGTGTGGCTGTGACAACATTAATATGCTCAGTTCTGGGGTTCACCATCTTGTGTAGTTGCCTGCAAACTTGGGAGGGGAGGTGAGCAATCTGGAGGACAAGTACAAGAATGGTTGGAGGACAAGAAAACAAGGATTGTAAATTCAATGAGTTCAATCTGTTTAGTTTATCAAAGGAAAGGTTAACAGATGACATAATCACAGTTTATAAGTATCTCCATGGAGAAAATACATTTGATAATTAGGGGTTCTTCTGTTCAACAGACAAAGACATAACAAAATGTGGTAGATAAATGCTGAAGCTGGAAAAATTCCAATTTAAAGGCATTAGTTTTATGAAGAAGATGATTAACCTCTGGAACAATTTAACAAAAATTACAGCAAAACTCTATCTCTGGAAATCTGTAACTCAGAACAGGATGTCTTTTAGAAAGATTAGATTATATTAGCACAGTGGTTCCTCACAGTTTTATAATTTACAAAATCTTGGGTGACTTAGCTATTCAGTCTGCTTATGTTTAAATGGATATTTCCCATTTATATCTTCACAATTTTGTACTGACTCAAAAGTGGTAGCATGAACCAAAACTCCTCTTTCAGATGAGAATGTGTTTATATGCTGGTGCACTTTGTGGGCTGCCATAAAACTTAAACTACTTCTTTAAAGTAGTTCAGAATGAAATACAGTCTCTGGCAGCAGCAGGATGTACACAGCTGTAGAATGTGTGCCTGTCATGTCATACCCCTAGCAAACATTCAGATTCTGGCATGCATTTTCTTAACATAAATAGTTTAGAATACATGCTCACACTCTGAGAGAGAAAAAAATTGCTCAGTCTACTGCAGCAGCCCTGACCAATGGGTGTTTAATGCTCTCCTTGGAGAAGCTGTCTCAGTAACACGACTCTGCTGGCTTGGTCTATCATTTAACAGCTCTCAGAAGCAGCTCAGTGGCATGGTCACAATTTGAAATAAAGCTGCCCAAAGATAATACCAGACTGTGTGCCATGTGATGAGAGTATACAATCTCTGTCTCTGAGAAGAATGGGACTTAAGGGTGCATTTTAATCACAGAGTCACAGAATCTGATTCATGTTTAGTGGTTAGGGCAAGGGGGTTGGAGCACCCTTGCTGGTGCTTCTCTCTTGTAGCAGGGCTGTTGGCAGCTCTGACACATGGAAGGGAATGAAGGGGGCCTCATCCAGCCAACTGGGAGTGCTCATTCCCACAGCCTCACACCTGAATGCTCCAACCTGTGCTTTGTTAGCTATACTTCTACCATTCTTAATGCTGTCAAGTGGTTAAAGAGAAAACATGTGTATTGCATTTTTTTGAGATTATTCCTGGCCTTTTGGCCATATTCTAATTGACATCATTGCATTTTCCATCTACATTCTTTCTTGAGTTTCAGTTGGTTTCAATATTTCTTCATATTTGCTTCCTAATAACACACAACTACAATGTGTAGAAAAAGCTTGTTGATATTTTAAAAAAAGGATTCACCATTATATGAATTTTTAGGGTAACTGTGGTTTCTCCAGGATGTAAATCAATCCACATTCTTCAGGATATAAATCATGCACTAAATGTCTGAGACTTAAAGGAGAAACTTCCCTCCTAAACATGTAGTTGCATAATTGCCTATTATGGAAGTTTTACGTCTTCCTCTGAAGCATCTGGTACTGGTACCATTAGTTTGATCTGAAATGATAATTCCTGTGTGCCTTTGTGGAGCATTCCTATGACACTTTAGCAGCTGCTTGATTCCATCTCGTACAGGGCAGCCAGATGTCCCACAGCTTTAAGGTTATCCTGCTTTTCAGCATCCTTTTCTGCTTCCTTTGCTTGCCTTAAGGAAGGTCAGCTAACCTTGTATTTGGACACACTATCTAATGCCTTTCACATTTGGAAATAAAGCTACCCACAAGGTGATTGCAGTGAAGGAGGAAACTAGTCACAGCCAGGGAATTTTTAGAAATCTAGCACTCAGGAAAACAAAGAGAAAATGTATTGCTCTCCAACTAATTTCATATTCTGTTTTATGTCTTTCTTACTACAAGCAGAGGTATGTGTTGTAAATCACAATCATGGCAACAGTGATCACTATAATTAATTTTGTATAATGTTTTCCATCCTGAACCTTTGTTTTCAGTAGTTCATACATTTCTAAACCTTTTACTTATTGATTTTGATCAAGGGAAGGAAATGAAAAAAAAATACCAAAGAAAACAACCTATTTTTTTTCTCTATTGCTAAACAATTTTGGTCCCTGTTTTCAAATGCTGCTCAAATAGTTGTGGGTAAACAGCTACCACTGAGATTACTGTAGCCATTTGGAAGTAGATTTTTATTTTTTGAAACTTGGAGCTCATGTTAGAAATTCCGAGCAGAGGACAAGTGTGGTAAGTGAAAAAAATTACACATATGATTCATGAAGTCTATCTTGGTTGGCCTAGAATGAGTGATATGACCTGGGGACTCATCCTGAGAAACTGTCCAAAGGTTTAACCAAGGTGTTTAAATCTTAGTTCCAATGAATGGGCTATCATCTTATACATTATTTAACAATTTCTAGATACAAACAGGGTGGACAGATTGAAGAAGGGGTCCAAAACAGCAGAAGATGTCTACTTCTGAACTAATTTTCTAGAATTCTTTACAGTTAGTGATGATATAATCAATATGGTCATTGAAATTCTTTCTATGATGTAGGTATGCAAAAGATATTTTATGAATTGTTTCCTAAAAATACCTATCTTTGTTGGCTGAAGGGAGATTGGAATTAAGAACTTTGGTGTCTTCATAAGGATGACCAGTGTTTAGAGATATACTCCAACCACACTAATTTTAATCTACCCTTATTTTGTCTTCTTCCACATAAGATTTCTTGGTTAAAATTTCTACAGAGTGGTTAGTGGCCTACTAATTTTTTAGCTTTGTTTGGGGTTTTTTTGGTTTTTTGTTGGTTTTTTTGTTGTTTTGTTTTGTTTTGTTTTGTTTTGTTTTGTTTTGTTTTGTTTTGTTTTTATTTTTGTTTTTGTTTTAACTGGAGTCTTTTATGACAATTATTAATCCAAGTAGGATACATTTACCTGTTCTTCTTTTCCCTATGCTTTGTCTTATTCATCATCTGGGACACTATGTGCAGTGACCATGAAAATTTATATGTGTTGAGTGTTGCATTTAAAGCTGATATTTGAAATAGGGAAAAGCTTCAAATAGGCTAAGATTTTTCATTCAGCTCAGCATTGGGGCAGTGGAAGAATAAGCTGCCATATTCCTATCTTCCCATTTAAAAATAGTCCAGCATAAAAAATTGCAGGTCATGTTCCTGATCCAGGTCACTGTGTCACCTCAGCCCAGGTCATGGACAGCTATTCCAGCTGTGCTGGGGGTGTGTAGCAGGTACCAGCTGGTTAAACCAGCAATGCCTCAGAGAAAAATTGCAAAAATTACCTGAAAAAGAAAGGAGGCAGTAAAATAAGAAAATATGCTGATGGCAGAAAGTTATTCAGACATGTAGGACAAGGGCAGACTGTGAAGTATTTCAACGACTGAGTGACTGGGCAATAAAATGATAGATGAAATGCAATGTAGATGTATGTAAAGTGATGCACATAAGGAACAGCAGTCCCAGCTCTACTTACAAAATGGTCTCTGGGGTGTATTAGGATTTAAAAGGTCCACAAAAGGGCAACAAGGATGTTTCATTTCCTTCAGAAATGTTTTCTGCATGAGCAGCAGCTTCATAGGCTGGAGATCCTCAGCCTTGAAAAGAAACTTTAGGATGGTTTGGTGGAGCTCAGTACAAGCTATGGGTGACATGAAGACTGTCAGTGCATTTCATTTGCCAAAAATGAGAACTGAGGCCATCATGTTCAGATATAAGGGCCTGGCTCAGAACTAACTAAAGAGGATGTTTCTCCATATGATGAATCATGGACCTGTGGGAGAGCTTGCTGGAGGACGCTGTGTATAAAATTTGCACAATATCAACAGGCAACTGAACAAATACTTGCAAGAATTGCCCTCTGGAGGTGACTAAGTAGGAAAATCTCATCAAGATAAGGAATCCTTGAGCTGAAAATAGTAGCAGTCTGAATATGCAAAGGAGTACATATGCTTGGATATATCTTGCCTTGGATTTTTACCTGTGGATACTGATGGACACAAGATACTCAGCAAGATGGAGTGTTGGCCTAAGTCAGAACAGCTGGTATTGCATTTATCTAACTATGGACTTGTGAGTAGGAATTTTCCCTTTTGCTGTGTTTTGCAGTAGTCATTCTGCTGGCTATCACACAAATATGGAGTCAAGAGATAGTCTTTATCCCAAAAATCTTATCTTAATGGCAAGATACAATCTGTAGGGCTACATGGGCAGAAGCCTAACCAAGAAACCAGTTCAGCAGGTTTTTCCACTTTATCTTTACCATTTATGAATGTGTGAACAGCAGACAGAAGATAAATAGGTGTTAGTAGTTGTGTTTTGTTGAAGAGTTCTTGTTGAATTTATTATTTCTAAGTTTTTTACTTAATTCTTACACCTCCCTGTGAAGAGTTTCATGCTTCAAACTTTGTTGATAAGTTTGGGATGAGATGAAAAAGCATTCTAATGGAAGGCAAATACTTGTGCTTTTAGGAGATATACCACCTACAACTACCCAGTATGACTCTCTCTGTATTATTCTCAGAAAAACCATATTCTGGCAGAAATTAACTGTGGAAATTATTAAAAACCAATGGTGCTAGACTAAAAGATTTCTAGGTAGATCAATGTATATGATATAGTGTATGCCATATATAATGTCACATGATTAACAAGGAATGCAAATATGTATGCCTGTGCTAATACCCCTGTGTGACTATGGGAATGTCTGTGTGAGTCGATCTGTTTGCATATATTTAGGTATTATTTTTATACTGACAAAGAATGCATATGTGTGAGCACTCATGTCTTCCTACATATGGCTGAGCTATACCACTTTTTATTTTCTTTTCTTTCTCTAAAATTTAATTTACCTTCTGTTTCTTTCATATATGATTTTTTTTTTTTTAGCAAAAAAAGGCAAAAACTCTTCTTCTTTTCAAGTCATATAGGATTTTCTTTCCAGGACGCTGGGAAAAATAATCAGTCATATAATTTCATGCAACTTAAAACCCCCAATATCAAAATAAACGTGAAAGAAACTGAATGGGGAAGGAAAACAGTACAGCAACTTTTGTCCTCTGATCAGCATTTTTGCTGTTCAAGACTTCCTGAGTGGTAAAATAGCTCAGCCACCCATGCAGTTAAGTCAGAGGGCAGAAAATTTTCATATTACTCAGATTTCCTCAAGGGGATGACCACTCTGTGACCTCTTTGCATTCTGCAAAGCTCTGTGACTCAGAGAGGTTATGATGCTTCTATTTTAAAGAGTTTCTCCAGTGAACATTTAGGCTTTCCTCTGTGACACTTTTCAACTCGAGGTGGGTAAAAGCATCTTACCAGATCTGGTAACCTAAGGTCATTCCTGGACTCCCAGCATTAACATTTCATTAGTGCAATACTCGGTGTTGCTGTCCAAACTGTGCTTTACTTATGTGACTTGACGCACTTGAGCAGCCCCACTCATTTCAAGCTCTGATGTAAATGAATGACTCTACTTACAGAGTCATCCCATCTGTTTTTTTTCTAGTACAAGCCTGGTAAGCCTTTTTTAATTAATCTTAAAAAAAAAATTCCTTTAAGGCTTGTAAAACAGCAACATGTTCCTGTTCAGAAAAAAAAAAGAGAGAGAGAGAAAAAAGATAGCTCCATAGCTAGATATAGGCTTCAGATATATTAAACAAGACCCAAAAGAACAAAAAAAGCAATGAGGTAGATGAACTAACTTACCTTAAAGTTATTCCCATTTCCAGGACTGAACATTAAAGCATCCTAGGATTAAAATAATAAATAAACAAATGTAAATGTGAATTTCAAGCTGAAATTTCTTTGTGACAAGCTCTGTAAGTTAAAATGAACAATTTTTCAGTATTTTCCTGATGTACTTCATTCTGTTGCCTTCTATTTTCATGGGTTTGTTACTTAACAAACATAGTTATACACATTAAAGAGAGCATTTTGAAGCATATAGCAGATTTTTCTTATAATCATGTGTATCCAAAAGCAGAAGAAACTATTCCCATAGTTCAAGAAGCAGGACAATTAATACAGCTTTTGCAGCTTGATACCATACATTAAAGTGATGATGGAGCAGCTTATGAGGAAATTGAAGCAGGTACTGTACACAGTATATGAATAAATTGAGAAATATTTGATAAATCAGCTCATTGTGACACTTTTTCCTGCTTTGCATGGTTGCTTTACTGCTGATTGCAGTGTAGCTTGGCACAAGGAACTGGTAAGGAAAATAAGAAACACTTAATACACGTTGACAAAAAAGTGAGAGAAGAGGAACAAGAAATAAGCTGAGTATTTCCCATAACTTGCATGCCCCATGAGCTGTGGTCAGGTGGGACACAGGTAGTATCCCACTGTTCTTCCTACACTCCAAAGAGCATGGAGCAAGCTGGGAGCCAGGGTGAAACCACACATTTCATTCACAGATCTTGTACAGGTTGCAAATGCATTTTCTTCTGACTTCCCTGCCAACCTCTATTCCGGGCTTTGAGAAGCAGGTGGTGCACAAACATGGAGAGGCAACAGTGCAGATTTCATTAAAGCAAATGAAGAATTTTCACCATCCCATACTCTGAAACTGTGTGATCCTTCCATATTATTATGGGTTATTTGTTGTAATATGTAAGAGCTAAGTACAATCTCTAGCATTTCTTAGACTTGTTGCGGATTTTAAACAAAAAACAACGTAAATCTAGATCATGCCAATGAACATCTCACCAAAACACAGGCAAGAGGAGACATTTAAGAGTAGTGATTCAATAACATTTGTAAAATGCTTCCCTTGTCACATAAAACACCAATTCATTTGCCCATATAAACACATCAATTCGATTTTATGCAACTCAGAATATGCTGGGCACCAGTGCAGTTATGGCACAGGACCTAGGACAGACCCACAGCTTTCTGGAGAGGCCTTTGGAGGCCACATGGGATACTGGGCATTTCTAACATCATCCTATTGATTCCCCTTCATGTGTCTTCCAAAGGCTCATCATCTGGTCTCCTACCACTGTCAGTCATTTCTGTTCCAGGTGACTTAGTAGAGATGAATATTCCCTCTTTCCATTAAGGGAACCTAGATGATTAAATAGAATAGTCCTTGACATGGTAAAAGGTAGGGGATGTCAATCTTGCTTCCTGTGCTAGAATATTATTCAAACAGTGTTGCCAAATCTGAGTGAGTTTGTGTCTACACAGTACGGCTCAGCCATCAGTCATCCCATCAGACCATGGTTATGCCACTGCTCCGACATCCTGAACAGACAAGGAGCAGACACAGCTTCTGCTCTGCTTGTGGCTCTCACAGGTAACTGCAAACACTGAAAGAGGAGAGGAACTTGTCCTGACACTGTCCTTCTGAGGCTGGCCAAAAGTAGTTAGCCAGCTTTCTAAAGCTAAACTAAAAAACTGGTTGATTATTTTATTTTGGTACTTACACAGGCATGGGGTTTCAGGTTAAACCAATGCAGATATGCCTCAGTTTATTGACAATGAACGTGACTAAAAAACACCTGGAGACTTAAGAAAGGGAAGACAACAGTTTGAAAAGAATGTGTTTTCCAGTCAGCTTTTGTGGTGAAGCAGAGAAAGAAAATACTACTCAACGTTTCCGGAGAAGAGAATCACAAATTCTGCTGAATTTTTTTATATCTATGACTGATTGAATTATCCATTGCAAATAGTGTTTGTTGCTAATTTGGCCGTTTTGCAGTTCATGAATCATTCTGGAAACAATCCTGATTTCTACAAACACATTTGTTATTTGTAAGTATTCACTGAACAGTTTTATACGAACAGATTTCAGCCTTTTGTTTTGTTCTCAAATAGTGTCATCTATTCACTATTTGAAGTGTTTGACTGGTCAACCAAATCACATACTATTGTCTGCACTTCCTGATCAGGTAACTGAGACTTATAAATACAAGTATAATGAATAACAAATGATGAATAGCAAATAGGGTATAACAAACATTGGATCATCTGAAATCTCATATTAGAAATATATAATTAATGTAACTTTTAGGACTTAAACATTTCCCTGAATACCTGGCAGCTTCTAGAAGATCCTGAAATTATGAATAATACATGTCAGAAATATCAGCAATTATATTCTCCATTTTATTAACATAACATTCAAAAATCAGGATGTCCATGGATAAAGAAAAGTTGAACATAATGGCAAGAGTGTATTTATCTGTATTTATGAATGTGTAGATTTTATTCTACTGCTATTTTCCACCAATAATCTAAATATATTGTTGAAGTAAGACTGTATGAACCTAGCACATGACATTTTTCAACCAATAACAGGATGTGACTTCTTGGTATATACCAAAATGGAATAGAGGAAACGAGCAGGGACAGGGAATGTGTTTTAAATTGAGATTTGATGAGGCAGAAGAAAACAGTTCCAGATTTAAGGAGCTTCATGAAACATTTTCAACTAACAAACTGTTTTAACATTGCTTTTAAACCTTGGTTTCTTTTTGACTTCTTATGTTTTGTTTTTAATGCTTTGTTTATTTTTAATTAAAATATGAATATTGTCTGAATTACTGATCTTTTCTTCTGTCTTTAGACATGAAGTTGTCACATATTTATGAATACACTCTGGCACAGCGAGATTTAATAACTAACTGATTATTAATGCTACCACTATTTGTTTTGAAGGAGAAAATTCAAAGAAAAAGAAGTGATGGTTAGTTATCTAACAATTTTTCATGGTTTAGATACGGAATGTCAATGTACTCAGTGGCCAGGAGGATGTTTTGGCTGGAAAAGGAAGCTGCAATGGATAACTTGAGCAAGCTCAATCTCATCTCTTGAGATCCCCAGGAGGTGAGTGAAAGGAGTGAAAGAAGTGTCTCTGCTAAATAGAACTGAATACTGTGTGTGTAATACAGATATAAGCAAAACTGCAGTCTTCTGTTTCAGTCCCTCATCCAATGTTTGGGTTCTCTTTTGTTTTGGTCAGATCCAATCTTGTGTGAGAATAAAAATATTTTCTATGATTATATGAAACAAGGCTTGGATACTAACTAAATTTACAGTCAATTAAAAAACCCTTATACACAAGTATGAAGTACTTACTGTACTGCTGTCACGATCTGTTCATTAGTTTAAGGCTATCAGTTGAAAGCATTTTATAAGATCAAAGTGCTCTTTTGGCACGACCCCTTAGCCAAATGCCAGCAGCTTTGCTTTCTGTTTCAAGTACGAAGAGAAAGAAAACTTCTCAGATGTGTTCTTTGGTCCATCTTCATTTTGAAAGACAGTATACCACAGGGTCTTTCCTGGAGCTCACAATCTATAAACAACCATTCTCCCGATAAGAAGTTCCCAGCCTTTCTTTCTACCAATTCCCATAACAAAACAATATTTCCTTCATTTTATTTGGCCATACCCATGACACCTTCTCTCATTTTGATGGCTTTACATTCACATTTTCTGCTGAAATACCGTCCAAAGCTTGCCATGCCAGCCTTATGTCCCTGCAGTTACAACCAGTCAGCCTCTGAGGCCACAGGTAACAGCTTTTGATCAAGTCTCCATGTTTCTAGGAATCTCACTAAATGTAGTTTAATTACTTTTTCCTTGGGGCTGAAGGCCGGGTGTTCAACATGACAATGGCTAAACCAGTTCAATTGTCTTGAGGCCAAACAGTCACTAGAGAGCAGTCACTAATTTTTTTCCGGCATAACAATATTATTATTTCCTGGCCTTGCCATATGGGTTGCATAGGGATGGGACACACAGCCAATTAACTGGGACAAAGGTTTAACTTAAAGCAATAACTAGAGTGCATTTAGTGCACTTTGGAGCCATGGTTATCATTACTGAATTATAAATATTAATAACAGTTAAACACTTTGTCAATGGTGCAGCCATTAAACATCTGCTGCCTCTGTTACATGGTGCGTTTTAGCCGGAGTGAAAACTCTACTTTGGGGCATGTGGATGTACATTGATATTTGTGACTTAATGTAACCTGGAGTTCTGGTGTCTCCATGACAGCATTTCCACTTCAAAATGGCTAACATCACACATACACCTTTCAGGAGTATCAATTTTTCCAGACTGTTGATGAAAGTTGTTATTCTCAATGACAGTAGAAACACTAGAAAGGATCCATTTTTGTTTGCATTGTAGGCTCAGAGCTTCAGGCACAAGGGCTCTTCCAACAGGACTTGGGCACCTAACTCCCTCCACAGGAATGCAACACTTATCTCCTCCTCATTGATGCATCCTGGTACCATGAGGAAGAGTATCTGTGCCTCAGAGTGGCCAACAAATGAGCTTCTCTAATGAAAAAAAATAATCTGATTTTTTATCTAATAATATGTTGGAGGATGTGCCTGTCTTTTCTCAAAATATGATTTTCTTGATAACCACCAAGATGTCTTGAGCAAACATTGTCAAATACAAATTATTCTGAGAGGAATAATTTATTTATAATCTTTCTTTCAGGAGTGAAGACTACAAACACTTTCTTTAATCTCTGAACACATAAATGAACATAAAACTGTGCATAATGCTTAGGAAGTGGAACAGCAAGAAAGAAACTTTACTCTGACAGATTTTATTTTTATAAGGGTTTCATTTGGTGCTTTTAACACAGGTAAATGTACCTTGACAATATGCCAGAAAAAGAAATAAAATAATTTCAACTGCCAGATATTTCTCCCAGAATTACTTTGTTCCAAATCTAAGGCTCGGTAGGGAAGAAGTGATTAACTCCCAAGGTCATTTAAGCATCAAACTGTACTTCTGGCAATAAAAAAGCCCTCTTAGAAGGAACATTCTCAAAAGGACACCTCATTCTGAAAGCAGGTGTAATCAGAATTCTGTAAAAGTGGAAAGAGAGCAAACTGGGAAAGAAAGGAGTAAGGTATCTGCAGTCCTCCAAATTTCATAGGAGACAGAGAACAAACCAGGCTCCAGGCCATAGGCAAGACATTATGTGAACATATATTGTGTTGAATTGATTTCAAATCCAGCAAGAACAGTCTATTCTGTTGGTCAAGTAAAAAGTTAAGAGGTAGTTTTATCTAAAAGGAAGAGGCTATCTTATAGTGAATTCTTAAATTCAGAGGATGAAATTCCAGTAAAATAAGACCAAAGTCCTGGAAATGTTATCTAGAGATGAAACATTTTTAATATGCGGTGGAAGCAGCTACTATAAAAGCTACCAAATATCAGAATCTAAAACCTTTATTAAGAAAATAATCAAGTGGCCATGCAATATTTTTATACTAAGGACTCAAGGAAGCTTTATTGATTTGAATTTAAACTCAAGCATGTTTTGGATTCAGCTTTGAATCTCACTGTAAGTCAATTCTGCTACAGGCACTACATCTTTAGCGAATCACCAAGGACTTTTGGAGGTAAAGATACTTACACATTTCTAATATCTTAGTTCTTGATTTACATCAAAATCCTATTAGTTAGTTCCTGTGTATATTCAACAAAAAAGAAGAGTAGCATTCAATATGCAATATTCATTCAGAGTGTAATTGAATCAATGGTATTAAACGTACAGATGAATTTAGCCACTATAGGATTATGGATAAAAACATATTTAGCAGAAGAAATAAAATGACAATTTAACATATAAAAGTGCAAGCAGCAATTTTTCTTAAATAAAACAGGGACAAGAACAGCAGAAGTGGAAAGTGGAAGTTGTTAAATAAACTGGTTAAACGAGACATCACTATGCAACAACACTGTATGTTACCAACTTAGAACTCAGTTGAAGGTGTCACAGTGTAAATGTCAGGTCTAAAAAAAATTTTGTATAATCTGGAAATTCATTGCAGTGATGTTAAGCAATTTTACAGTAAATTGACAGTTGTATATGACCCATAGAAGGGCAAGTGTTCACCATACTTCAGTGGAGGTGAATGCCCTAAGAATATTAGCCTAGACTTTGTTTCCTAAATATGTTTGGCTGCTTCTTGCAATTATTTCTGTTTAGAACATAGGGGACTGAGACAACTTACCCTGAATGAATCTTTTTTTTGCAGTGAATTTCTAATTTAAAAAAAAAAAAAGGGAAAGATCAATGGAGGATTCTGATTCCAATTTCCCAAACCACTCTTGATATCCAGGTAAACTGAGCAACTGTTTAACATCCACTATGATTTATAGTTCACATTAAATGTGTCTTTGTACATCATTTTGTAGGTGCCAACATTTGAAAGCCAAACCCAGCAATGTTTTTGGCTAGAAAATAAGAACATACTTCTGTACATATCTGGTTTGGTGGGTTTTTGGCAAGATGGGATGGTGAACTGCTCCTGTGAGTACACACCCAGGAGGTGTGCCACAAACTGCTTGCTGACCTTGCTTTGTTTTGAACTAGAAAGAAACTTGCACTGTGAGTATCAAGTGGAAAGTTAAAAAAAAAGGAACCATACTCTCACTGTGTTGATAAGAAGCATTACCCTGTGATACTTGCTAAAGGATTTAGTGCCACTAAATTCAGTCTAAAACTAGCTTGAGGATAATCTGATAAAGTTAAATTCACTCAATTTATAAACATTTGCATGTTATTTATTCATATCGTTTACATGTGTTTGCCCTGATAACACGAGCCTATGTGAAACAGCTGTCAGCAGCCACCAGAATTTGCTTGTTCACTGCTTTTTGCTGGAAGCCAAAAACAACTGCCCAGGCCCCATGAATACATGCAGTTCATTTATCCCAATTAGAAACTAATTTCAGGCAAGTGCCACTAACCAAGAACAATGTGAGACAGAACAAGAGAAATTATCTACAGCAGTGCAGTAAAAGAAGAAAGAAATAACAAATGAATATTGAGACATTCCATAGAAAATTATGTTTTTAATTTTGCAAGTTACAGATAATGTGTTTTTCTGGTACTGTGCTTAATATTATCTGTGCAGACGCATCAGGCTCATATTTTGAATTGAATTGGAGTGTTGTTTCTGTGTTTGCAAAATTCAGATGGGAGTCTTGCATGAAAATGCTTTCTCCTCTACCTATATTCATAAATACTATGGGAATAGCCCTGTTCACAGCCTGCTGTCCTCCAGTGCTTGGCCTGCAAATTTAAGTCTTAAAACACTTAAGAGTTTCCAAATCACCTAATGTTTCTTCTCAGCTTGCACTGAGATTCTAAGAAGGTTCTTCCTCAATGAATACCTGGTTCTTATTGCTAAGCTGAGTGCCTAAACACACCTGATGCATAGTTTGACCAACTATAATTTTCCTTTTATTGCTTCTCTTTAGTGCTGATTGTTGTGATATATACTGAAAAGGCCAGGGTCATCCAGCCTCTTATGCAGACATGTAAACTAAGTGAATGACAAAGCACAAATTTGACAGCTACCACCATTTTATCAACATGCAATCTTCTCTGTCAGGTTAGTAGAAATTCTAAATATTTTTCCTTGCCAATTTTTAAAAAAATTGTTTACAATTTTGCATAAATTGTTAGCAGCAGCAGTGTAGAGTTATGGTACATCCGACAAAAACAGAGCAGAAAAGGTAAGAGAAGGCTGAAAAAGGAAGACTTGGCCCTGGTCACAGAGGGTTGGGCTGGAGATTGGATGGGCAGACCAAACACCCCTAAATCCATGGGTCTTGGTGGGATGCACCCACAGTGCTGAGGGAGCTGCCAGATGTTGTTGCTCTGCTGCTCTCCATTATATTTGAGAAATCCCGGAGAAATCCTCACAATTCTGTGATTCTGTGACTTCATTTCACATATAAACATACATTAATTGGCTCTAAATTGAATGTGTCACCTTTTCAGGAGCACAATGTCACCCATGTGTGTTGTAATGAAACCATTTGGCACTTTAAATTTCCTTACAACACACACTCTAATGTAACACATAAGTTATTCAAGGTATAAATTAGAGTAACAGTACTTTTATTAATATTAAAATATGTAGTGAAGGATATTGAAAATATTACCAAACCCCCAACTTGTGTAATATTTGAATAATTCTAGAAAGGAAACTGTTTTTTTTGTCAGCCATTTCACTATTAAATTAACAACAGATTCTAATCTGGAAAAGATGCACAGCTCTTACTAATTTTTAAAATACTATGCTAAGAAATGATGATGTACCATACCATGAAATCATAAAATAAGTAAATACAATCAAAGAATATGAAAAGAGAGTAAAATTCTAGTTTTTCACTTAGTACAATTGTTTTGGAATAATGTATGCAGAATATATATTTTTCTGATTTGAAAAAAAAAACCCAACAGGTTCTCAAAAACACATTAAAGGTGGATTTCCAAATCTTGCTCATGTCCACTGGTAAGTGTACAAATCCTATTAGAAATATAAGTTATATTGGTCAAAACCGAACAAAACGTAAATAAATTGCTTTTCTGTGCAAAAACTTGAGACAATATTTTAGCAGGCAAGGTAACTACCACTAGATTATCAAAAAGAGATTAAAGTATTTGTGAGACATTCAAATGGGTGTCCTGCTTCACAAGCATAGTTTGAATTTCAAATAACATGGACTAAGTAGATGCTACAGATCACTGCACTTGCCTGTCAGTGTTACATGTGACGCTTAGCAATTAGTTCTAGGACTTAAATTTGCAGGAAGAGATGATTATGTACAATAAAACCTAGGAATCTTAATTTGACATTGATGTTATGAGT
>NC_031769.1:13629838-13640987 GCF_001522545.3 Parus major | reverse complement strand
CCTTCCTGCCTTCCTGCCTGCCTTCCTGCCTTCCTGCCTGCCTGCCTGCCTGCCTGCCTTCCCTCCTGCCTTCCCTCCTTCCTGCCTTCCCTCCTTCCTGCCTTCCCTCCTTCCTGCCTTCCCTCTTTCCTGCCTTCCTGCCTACCTGCCCGCCTGCCTGACTCCCTGCCTTCTTCTCTCCCTTCTTTTTGTCTACTTCTCACCCTTTCCCTCCTTTTTTTCCCAATGCAGTATGCTTTACAAGCTTTTATGGTAAGACAAATGGAAAAAAAGTTAAACACTTCTGAAACTGGAAGTATGCAACAATATATCAGCTTTATACTGCATTTAATAAATTCACTTGCTTATTTTAAAATACACTTTATGTCTTGGAAATAGGTACCTCACATGCTCATTAGGGACAAAACTGTGTTGAAATGAGTTGTACAATGTATTTTTTTATGTTATATACTTATTCATGTAAAATGAATGATGTATATTTTCAAAACAATTATGTAGCTCACTACTGACACAGAAATTACAGATGGCCTGTGTTAAATATGCTTTTTTTAAAAATTATGTATGAGGCTTATCCAAAAATCCTGAGCAGTGTCAGAATTAGACTCAAACAAAAGTTTGTAGTTTTAGAATAGCCTCTCATTGCAAGTGATACGTTCTGTTTCCTAGTTTAGACATAGGATATTAAGGTAAAGATAAAATTATTTTATTATTTGGCTGGCTGTTGTAAAGGAATTGGAAAAAAACAAGAGTTGAAACTGTAGGTACAAGCTGCAGAACCACATTATTATGTTATTGCCAGGGTCAGGAATTAGCATTTCCTCTGTTCCCTTACACTTCCTCCAGAGTCCTCTAGCCATCAAATCCTGGTTCTGAAACTCCAGACTTTGGGGTTTTATAGTTGTTGTTTAGGGTTTTTTTTTTTTTTTTTTTTATAGTTGTTGTTTAGGGTTTTTTTTTTTTTTTTATTAATGCTTTGGACATCAGAAATACCAAAATATTCTTTGATTTTCAGTGCTTTTGGAGCACTGAAGGTTTTGGAGGAGGAAGTTCATGTTCCATGAAATTGCACCAATGCCTTTATTAATTACCTGTTGTTTACACATCAAGGTCACATTGGAGACTGATTTCCTTTACTTAAAAAAGTGTAACATAGGCAGTGCTGATTGTTCAGATATTATTGGCTTCTAAGTTCAATTTCAGACACATTCTTACATGACTGAGCACAGTACTCCAAGCCTCTGCTCTTGTCATGGTGAGTTTATGAACATTTTGCAGTGAGATTTCTGCAGGCTGTC
Organism: Parus major; assembly: GCF_001522545.3. Taxonomy (NCBI): domain Eukaryota; kingdom Metazoa; phylum Chordata; class Aves; order Passeriformes; family Paridae; genus Parus; species Parus major. Next base: position 13,639,692 of record NC_031769.1, on the reverse strand, counting down.
AAACAGTATTTAAGATAAAATAGCACCTGATCACCACTGAACATTTGCCTACTTATAAAGAACAAAAGAGAAAACAAAAACAACAACAAAAATAAAATAATTAACGACTACTTCATTCCCACACAGCAAAAACTAGATGTCAACTGATCAGTTCTTTATGCTTGCATATGCTTTTAAAATTATCTTTTTTTCTCAACAGCTATCCCCATCAGAACATGTTCTACAGTTGTAAATCAGTGCCAGCGAATTAAATTTTGCTCAGGGCATTGTGTACAATTGCAATATGGCTATTAATGCAGGGAAAATAAACAAGGAAAAAATGCTTAACATGACACAAGATCTGACTTATTAACTGATTCAGTATAAATGAATGTCAAGTAAATGACAGCCCCAGGATCCATCTAACACAAAGTTGTTTGAAAAAGCATTTCAGCAGTGGCTTAGAATATGTTATTCTTTCATTCAGTTGCCCATGCTTCCAAGGGAGGGAAACATAGCTTCAGACAAAAAGAAGAAAAAGAAACACAACGCTTCAAGTAAAATATTGCATAAAAGAGAATTTCTATTTCAGAGGGTCAGGCTAAAGACAGTGATTAACAGAAGAGAATGTCTGACTGAAGGAAAGGAAGACTTCTTTCTAAAAAAGCAATTGCTGAAGACGAGAAGCATGAAAAGCCCATTGCCATGGTGCTGGATGTGTTGTTGTTTCTTTTTGACCTCACCTTGTCCAGTCAAGATGACTAAAAGCCTTACTTTGTTATTTACTAGCTTTTAAGCATATGGTTTTTGACAGTCTTCATTATTCTTTAATAAGTTTCTTTTGTAGTGGAGCTCACCCTTTAGAAACTCAGTTAAGGAATTGAATTGAATGTTCCATCTAGAGCAGGTTCATTTTAATTTATTTAAATATGTAAAGACATTCTGTTTTGTTTTGTGGGTTTTTTTTAAGTACCCGTGGGCTTGCAGGCAGAGAGGTATCTAGCCTTATCTCTGAGTGAAAATTCAGCTCTCAGTTCCCTGCAAACTTTTCCTTGTTCAAATTAGGGCATCTCAATGCAAGAGCTTGTTAAAGTTTCATGTTATAAGGGATGGGTTTGCCTTGGCAGATTAATTTAACAGCAGGAAAATCTACTTCTGTTTTTCTTAATGCCAAGTTTTAAAGCCTGCTTACTTTGTGGGTGGTGTGATTCAAGAGGAAGCAGGGTAGCCACAGGCATGGGATCAGAACTTCGTCCTTATGCACATGAGGGTGTGTGGGTGTGAGAGAAAAGCAGGTATGAGGTTTCTATCCTTCCTCCTTGCACTCAAATCCCTCCCTGGGCATCTTGGGGTGCTGCGCATGTTTGTGACCAAACACACTGGGCCAGTGGGCTGCCCCTCCATTTCTACTGGGCTGGGAAGCCTGAAAAACTTGCAAACAGGCTCCTGGATTTGAACCAAGAGGAGACAGAGGAGGCCGTGTGAGTAGACAGGAGCCTTATTGTCCTAAGGAGGTTGCACAAAGTCTGGAGCAAGCTCCACTGTGCGGCACCACGGCTGCAGGATGGGACGCGGGGCTCCCACAGGCCCGGCACTTGCAGGGCAGCAGCTGCGCAAAGGCCCACAGGACACACGGTTTCCCAAAGGGGCAATATCACAGCCGACCCCACACAGTGCAGGCCTTTTCCCATGCACACCTATTTGGAAAGAGCCGTCAAATTAAAATGAGCCCTTTTGTGTGTGCTGAGGCTAATAGTTAATGTAATAAAACTCAACAGTGTTTACAACATGAGCCGTGTGGAACCACGGAGGGAGAGTTTGTGGGCCTCTTCCCACTTGGTTTTCATAAATGTGTAATGATCAAAAGAGGCAAGTTAATAATGGGCCAAGTAGTGACACAAACAAACAAACTCCATACACACCAAAAGAAACCGCAGCACCTTCACCCAGCACAGGAAAAATCAGCTTTCCTTTGGGCCTGGATGTTGCAGTTTTAATTACTGGTGTGAGCTTGCTCCAGGTGTATACTCAGGCAACATTTTAAGGTTGCTGCAGGTCCTGCTGACATATCTGGATGAAATTTTAAATCAGCTCTAGTGTTTTACTGATCAGAAACCACTCAGGGTCATCACTGTGCTGCTGCCACTGTAGATGCTGTGCTAGCTGCCCCCAGCCTGGCCAGTCCAATGGCACCTGGAATGCCTCAAGTCATGTTGCATGACTTGAAGCTCTAGAAGATATTCCTTTAAAATCTTGAAAACTTACTTTTACCTCTCTTAAGACTACCAGAGGCAAACAGTAGGTAGAGTGTTTGGTTTGACAGTTTAATGGATCCCATTTGGCAATTCTGACCACTATCAAATTTGAAATCATGAACCTGCACATTGATATTTTTACCCATGGCACTCAGGAAGAGGACAGAGACACTTTTCTAGCTGAGACCCAAAGACGGCAAGAAATAAGGCCCAATGATCTTTGATGTCTAGTAGCCTGTTTATTGTAAGGAGAAGCTGTAAGACTCCATTTACAGCTTTGGTAGCCTTCACTGTTCAGCTTAGATCACAATTTTCTGTTTGCCAAAGCAGGATGATATTGGAACATCTGAGAGTAAAACCTGTCTTCTAGTTGTCTTTTCACATCTGTGACCACATAGCTATCTAGCTTTTGCACTCACTTCTCTCTAATTTGTTTTCCCAAGAAGCAGTCTCTTTCTAAAAATACTGATACAGGAGCATGGGGAGGACAGCAGAGAACCCATTCAGTGCCAGCTTCTCTGCTAGCCTGCACTGTGAGCTGTTTTGTTGCTCACAAGCTGATGTTTTTCTCACCTCTTCCATCTTATTCTACTTAGTCTAACTCCAGCCCCTGCACCTGCTACTTCAGGATATTGCCATCTATAGCTTTCCAACACTTCATATGCTGATGAATAGTTGGCTTCTGGTTGATTCAGTGTAAGTCCCCAACTGCTGCTGAATTCACTCTCCAAGTCCAGAACAGAAGGGACCTTTATTTACCTTAATGGGCTCTGAGGAGTAACACTGCAGACAGTCAGGTGCCTGGTCTCCTCCTACTGATTTCTGCCCTTGGTTTTGTGACTTCTGGTTGGCAAAGAATTTCTGCTCAAGGTGCTTGGATCTGTAAAACATGATATTCTTGGCTAACTGCAACACTAGGAAATCCCATACCAAAATGTCCTGTTTCTTATATAGATATCTCTTAAAAAAATTCTCTCAATAGAATCCCATAGTGACAGAGTAAAAATGACAAAATTTAGAGTAACAGAGCCTTCCACAGCAAAATTATTAGAAATTAATCTGAAATAAATAAAAATAAATTAATTAATTTTTAAATCCAGCAAAACCCTGCTTTTTCAAACACTGTCCACAGCTTAATTACTGTTAAGTCCTTCTATTTTTTTAATTTTTTTTTTTTTGGTGAATTTGCAGGTTGCCATGCTAATACTACACAGCATTCCTTTTAGGCTTAAGCACATACATTTAAAAGCTGATAACATTTTTTCCATTAGAAGAGCTTAAGTTCTTTTATGATACGTTCAGGGATCAAGTTTCACAAATTCAGTATTCAAGCCAACTAAAGTCAGATGTCCTAGTACCACAAAGCTTAATGAGTGAACTTTTGCCTCGCTAAGGTCTGGAAGATAAGAAGAGATGAATACTTTAAAATAAAGGCAAAACATTTGCTTCAACATGTAAATGTATTTGTTCAGACTGTAAATTAAATTCAATTAAGTTCAGAGAATAGTATCTTGAGCATTTTGCTAATTATAGTTGTGAGTTTCAACTCATTAAACTCAGATAGTACATTTAAGAAAAGAGAATCTGCCAGGAAACTGCCCATTACACGGGCTGGTTATCTCATTTCCATTAAAGCACCACTAAAACTTTGAGATGTGCCTTCAAGACACTCCACAGGAGAAGGAGGAAAAGAGGAGAGAACCAAGAGCCTATTCACCAGCTATAGCAAAACACAATCAGCTGCAGAAGGGAATTTGTATTTTCTGGGTGTACAAAACCTAGAGCTGCACATCAAAGAATGCCCTCATTCAGTATCCATGTGCCTGGTGTCCTCAGGAGTCAGTTTGTAGTGCCGCCCACCTTGACAAACCTCTGGGACTGGCTGATCTCTCTCTGGTTAGAATCACCCCTCTGCTCAAGAGAGAAAACTCACTTGAAAAAGCTAAATTTCTCAGCAAATTTGGGCCAAATAAATGCTCACTTTTGTGATAAGGGCTAGCCTGGCCAGAACTCCAAGGCTTGATTTAGGTATCATTTGACCTAAAACATGAACAAAACTATGCCAGCAAGCAAGAAAATAAGAAGGGGAAGTGGGGCCAAACTGAACCTATGATACAGGGTAGGAAAGGGCATGAGAATTATAACTGAGGCAAATGTAACCAAAACAGTATGAAGAGGAGATGGGAGAGTCCAGAGTAATGTATTGGGAGCCTGTATGTTCCCCAGCTGAGGGAGAAAACAGCGTAAAGTGGAAGGAAACTGAATCTTTTGAAGTGCCTGGCATAAAGAAGCAAGAAGTAGGCATTGAAGGGAACTGGAGAAGTAAAAATCAACAGGAGGTTGACACGTCAGGAGAGAGACATGGAGGATTGCAGCCTCTGGAGACTAAGCCAAGAACATGGCTTACAGAAGCTGCAAAATGTGCAACCAAGTGTTTTCATAGAGGGACTAGCTAGTGTTGGCACAAGACAGCAAGTGTTAGCACTGGAAGACAGAAGAAGTGCTCAGTGTGTGACAGTGATGAAGTCCCACGCAGCCCTGTGAAAGTATGTCTGAGCTGCATAAAACCACGAGCTCGCTTTGAGCTAGTTAGCCAAGCCTCAGAAGCAGTCTGTGCATGTTAGCATTGCTTTAATTAATTTAACTGGGCTAATACCCCTAATTTGTTGAAGGTATCTGTAAACTGCTCTTTGCAGGGTTAGGCTGACATAGTGTACCTTTGTTAGAGAGAGTTACTCCAGAGACAGCAAAACAGGTCAGACCTTTACAAACCCCTTCAAACCCTTGATTTCCCTACTGCGTGTCCTTGGTCAGTGATCAGACTGAGCAGAGACTCCCAACAAGCTCAGGCTGCTGAATACTGACCTCTCTTAAGTGCTGCCAAAGCTAACAGCCACAGCTATGTTCTCACCAGGTGGTCTCCCTTCAAGAAAATGCTCTTTCACTTTTTTCTTCTTTTCTTAAAAAAAATTAAATTGTTGTATGATAGAGAAAACTTGCCCCAATGCACGCTATTTGCAGCAGACAAAAAGAGCTGCTTACATGATTTTTGTGTGCTGTGTTTTCATTCTGCTCTAAACTTTTTGACTGGGTTTGAACTCCTGCCAGCTTTTTAGCATAGCAACTTGCTTTCTTCATGACATTCAGCAAGTGGTTTTGCGTCCTCAAAGACCTGGGCTGCAACCCAGGGAGAATTTTACATTATGAAGGAATGAAAAGTTGGTTGGAGCAGGAGCAGCATAAGCCACACACCTCCTTCCCTCTGACCGCAGACTAACCCAGCACACTGTCTCTATGGCCTGGGTACGTGATATTTTGACTATGATCATGTGGGTCCTAACTCTTCCAGCAGACAGGGGAACATAACTTATTTAATGGAAAAGAGGCTATTCACAGGGCTACTGTGTGCTTGCTGCTACATGCATGATTTTAATAGGCTCCTGCTTATGTGTCTGACTTTGCACACTTTGCAGAGTAGAATAAGACAGAACCAGACATCCTGAAAAAGTGGGAAGCCAGGCAGGCACGTCTTCCTCTGTAGCCACCCAGCCTACCTGCTCCTGGCTGCCCTCTTCCCAAATCATGGGAATCACATGAAGTGGAGGGAACATTTTCCCAGGGGAAGAGGGAAGTTTGGGCAGGCCATGACCTAGATAAATTATGCTAGCAGCCTGCGGATGGTTTGCAGACTGTGGGTTAAACAATTCCAATATGCACAAGCACTTTGAGAGCCAAACCCCACTGAAACCAACAGAAAGTTTTCCATTTGCTTTAGTGAGCATTGGATCAAACATTATAGATAGGCAAAAGTGAAAATAAGAGACCTCTGTGCATTGTTGGCACAGTGACTGTAAATACCATTGGAACAGAAACAAGCACAAGATACCCTGAGGCTGCATGAGTGTTGCTGTCCAGTGATTGGCTTTCATTTGTTCTCTACCTCAGTGGAGCCACTTTACACTGCTGGGTAAACCTGGCTCTTACTCTTTGCTCAGGAAGGTTTCAGTCTAGTTGCTTTTATCATTGGGCACAGGGTGCTCACAAGTGCAGATTATACCAGGTAACAGGAGCAAAGTAACTTTAGGTAATTGTGCCAGCATGAGGAACAAAGGAAAGCATTCTCGTAACACTGATAGGCAGAACAAACTTGAAATCATTATTACTGAGCCAGAAATACAGATTCCTCTTCCAATAGTTGGTTTCCTGTTGGCTAGACTCAATGAGATACAATTGCAGGATGGAACAGAGTACTTCAGTGCAAGATGTGAATATGACTCTTGATGCTGCATTGCTTTAGGCAGATTATTAATCTGTCCCCTCTTTTAATCATCAGCTAGTGACAAGTTAGTGGTGATTTTATTAGTATTACTTGTTGGAAATGGTGCCTTAATTTATGGGGATTTTTTAATTTATACTTTTTTTAAAAATTAAAGCCACTTGATGTCGGCAGTGGATTTTTTAAATTAACAAAACAAGCAGTAAGAAATGCTGTCTTAAACAAAGTGCAATATTGTAAATCAACAATAAAGGTGAAGAGTGAAGAGAGACACCTTCTCCTTACAGATACTTCTGGGTAAGAAAACATCATCACAGCTGGGGAATTTGTCCTAGAAGAATCAAGCCCAACACACGTGAACACATTAGCTTAATGAAATCCCTAAGACTAGTGGAACTTGGAAAATTTACCTTGGAGGGACAAAGTCTACATTTGCAACAATGTGAGGCATCTTTCACAAGACTCATTTCAGTGCTCTGCCTCATCCCTTTTTTTGGGATTTCAAATACACAGCCAGGTCACAGAGAGAGTGGGACTTATTTCAGGTTTATGCCTTGAGTCTTACTTTTCCAACCAGGCATTCACAGCTGTAGGCAGGCCCATGAAAGTGTGATCTTTCAGTCTTGAACTTGAAAGACAACTTTCAAGGTCTCCTGTACACTAGGGACAGCAGGATAGAGAGTCTAAGCTTCTACTTCCTTTGGTGTATCTATTTCCACCTAATTCCCAAGACTCTCTTGCCTCCACTTCTAATATACCAGATTTGCTGTGATCAGGCCTGTGTAGCGATGAAAAAGAAAGGTAGGGAAATAAAATGTCAGGAATTTGGTTTGCACCAGATTTTTGGTTTGTTCTTATCTCTTCTGAAAGTGACTGCTCTATTTAGTTTTGAATAACTGCTCTGCAAGTGGGATTAAATTTTCTTCTCTCCTTTGGTTTAATGTTGCAACAGAGACAGTCTATATTATGCAGTAGCATAACACATGCCTTTTAGAAAAAATTCTGACAACATGAAATTCCCATAGGTGGTATTCTCAAAAAAATTAGCATAATTATGTTAGGGAGAGATCTTTACTCTTATAGAAACTGTTTGTATCTGTCAGGGTCTTACATATAGGTTGTTGCAAACACTATAGAAATGAGGAACTAAACTGACACAGTAAAATTTTTTTAGTGATTGAACAAAAAAGTTTGAAATTGAGAAATTAAATCTCTTCCAGTAGTATAGTTGTATTTTTACTATGGCATTGCACAACTAAAGAAAGAATCAGAAAATAGAGATGGAAATTAAGGGCTGATGCCATATTACTGTGAAACACTTTAAGGCTTAATTCAAATCCTTCTGAAGCCAGTGTTATGTGTATCAGGTCTAATAGTAATAATAACAGTAATAATGGTTGTTCTTAATAATTAAGGCTGATTATGAGGCACTTAGGGTAATGCTGCTATTTACTTTCACCACCCATGTACTTGCTTATGTGGAAATAGATTAAACTGTGATGAACAGCTATGGTTGTGCATGTTCAGTTTTGATGACTGGAAAGTGCTAATTGATTCTCCTTGAGCTTTTTTTCCTTGAGGCTCTTTTGACCTCCTTCTTGTTCAGGATTTTGGCTCACAGACTGAGTTTTATCACCATACATCAGGTCTTTGACCTAAAGGACTTTTCCCCCATTTATTGAAGAAAGATTCTGCAAGCTTTAAGGGATGAATTCAGCATACAATCCAACTGGATTTTAGCTGTCCTTTTGCAAAAAGAAAGAAAGAAAGGATCCGTCCAGGGATGAAGAGCGTGCTGCTTGCCCACCTCTGCACTGACAGATTTTACCAGGAGAGCTACAGCACGAGTGCTTCTCTAGAGGATGAAGCCCTGGGTCTCCAATCCATGCCTGAATCCCAGTGAAGGCAGAACCATCCTGTTCTCAAACGCAGCATTTGTGCACACACAGAGCCCATCAAGGATTGCAGACATTATGACAAGCTGATAAAAGACAGTCACTGTACTAAGGAGGAGTCACAAGATAAACACAAGATCTAGAGAAGAGAGAGGGCTGTCATCTGCCAAGAGCAAAGGACCAGGATAAAGGCTTTTTAAGAGAACTGATTATTTTTTTCAAGCAGATGACATTGCCATGTTCCCAGTAGACTGGCACATGTCTTAGTGTGTGTAATGGAAGTGGCCACTGAAGGAAGAGGACCGGGAAGAGGAAGATGAATAGATCACTTGCAGATTAGTGCTATGAAGCTCTTTTAAAATGCTGAACCACTGTTATCCATACAGAGAGGCATTCTGGTCTGAAATGAACGTCACCCCCAGAGTAGCTGGAGAAGAGATAGGGACATTCTTCTACAGTCAGTGTACCAGACAGACATCCCCATCAATTCTCCAGTGGATTTCCCTGAGAAAAGTAAGAACATGAAAGGTTTGCTCTGGCTCAAACTCTCATGGAAAATTTTGATCCCATGGTTTATTCATTGGGGATTTCCCACAGTTCCCAGGGAAACCAAGAGGCAAGGCTGTAAGGGAGCAGGTTCTTTTGCTTTCATCTTTCCCACAGATCAGTCAGTTTTACATCTTCCTATAAGCTGCTGCTCATAGAGAGATATGAGCTTGAGGGACTATAAAATAATTCTTTGTTTTGTAGATGAGACTTCATTTTAATTAACTCATGATGTGAAGAATGAAATTAAAGGTGAAAGAAGAAAACCCTTTCCTTAGCTGGACTTTTCTTGTTGAGTTTCATGAGTACATAGTTCTCCTGCTGAGAAGGAAGGCCCTGAAGAAAGGTACTTGGAAGCATGGAAGCCTTGGTTCAGGCACAAGGGCTGCAATGCCATGAGCCTCCATTCTTACTCCCTTTATCCCTAGATTCCTTAAAAAACTTGACAAAGTATGCCTCAAAAAAGAGCTTGATACCTTAATCCAAAGTATATTACATTCATAAACAATTTCCATCATTGTGTCTTCTTCTCCCTTTTGAGACAGAATAATGTACTACTAAAATAGGATTCTGCTTTCCTGTTGAGAACATTAGAAGCAAGAAAATAAATAGTTCTCTTCATTACCAAAGTCTCAGAGGAACGCAAACAGAAAAAGGAGCAAACATAAAACCTATTTCCAAGGTGTTCTGGAGTAATGCATCAGCCTCTGATCTTCAGATACACATCAGTAAATCCAGACTTTGATCTACAAAGCACTTAAGTACTTGCATAACTTGGAGCATATGAGTAGCCTCTTCACTTGAGATTAGCATGTGGTTAGGTGCTTTTCTGGACTGTGGTTTTTCAAAGGAGTGCACCGCTTAGTTATTTATTTTGTAATGTGGGAAGAAGTACGGGGAAGG
>NC_031769.1:13611215-13629548 GCF_001522545.3 Parus major | reverse complement strand
AAGCAAGCAAGCAAGCAAGCAAGCAAGCTGGCTGGGGTTAGAAAACAACAAACCAAACTGAGTTTCCTAGCAGATGATAAGACTGCTGATTTAGGCAAAATAAAAACTAGGATGTGTATTATAATGTAAAACAATTCAGAGCCTCTTGGCCTTATATTTAAATCATGACACTGAAACATCCAGGAAAATTTAACTTTAATGAGAGAAAAAGGTTGCCCACTGAGTAGTTAGAGCTTTAGGACTGTGTGAGATCAGTTTTATTTACGTGTCTTTCTTAGTTTCCCTGCTTCCTTACTAATTTTACCAGAAATCCTGTCCCTTATAGCCTTCAGATGAGATGATTATATGGCATGTAGATTCTCTGTTTTAGTCTAAACAATTTGAGCTCATTTTAATTGAAGGTCTGAGCTTGCTCTTTTTTAAATTGAACAGGTTAGGGAGATTTAGCTCATATGGATAATGCCCAACTCATATGAGCAGATGAATTGGCACACTGGAAGCAGAGATGGCCATATGAAAACTGCCCGTAGATAAGGATGAAGGAGTTTCATGTCATGCAGTTAATTAGGCAGGGCCAGGGGACATTCCCAGGCACTGGAGCTTGATTATTTATACTATGAAATTGTTAGGATGATGTCTGGCGTGTTTTTGGCAAAGGTACAAACACCCCATCTAACAGAATGCCAAGCAATTCCCAGGAACAGCATGAAGAAGGAATCCTTCTCCATAGGCAGTTTGCATTCAGCCACCCTGTTCTGGAGGGTAAGTTAATTCAATAGTACAAATTCAGGCTGTTCTGCATCAGTTTGCCTCAGTGCCAGCAAATGTTCCTGGGCATGCTTAATTTACTCATAAAGATGCAGCCATAGGTCCTATTCATGGACACAGTGCTGATTCAGTTGACTTCCCAGTCTATTAAAATAGAGATAGAGTTTGATTCATTGCAAGCAAGATAAATATTTGGAAATGCAGTAGAGGTGAAACCAGCAGGAGCCTGAGAAAAAAGTCCAGCTGCAGGAGGATCTGCTTTGAGAATAAACAGTAATAAAAATACACTGGCTATAGATGTAAGTTCATCTAAGGAAACAAAATGAGAATGTGTTGAGCTGGCACAACAAAACAATTACGTTGGTGAGCCATAGAATTAATGAAGCCTGATTTGCTACAATTTGTATTTCTCAGCTGCTTGACATTGTGCAGCAGGAAAACCATGACATAGTTGCCATCACAGAAACATGGTGGGATGACTCACACAACTGTGCGCTACAAGGATTGGCTATGAACTCTTCAGGAGGGACAGACAAGGGAGGAGACATGGTGGGGTAGCTCTGGTATAACATGGTATATGTTAGGGACAGCTTTGATTGCCTAGAACTAAATGATAGTGGCACTAGACTAGAGTGTTTAAGAATAAGAGTAAAGGGGAAGGCCAACGGAGAATATCCTGGTGGGAACCTGTTACAGACCACCCAACCAGGACCAAGATACAGACAAATTATTCTATAAGCAGTTGACAGAAGACTCACAATCACTGGCCCTTGGTCTCTTGGGGGACTTCAGCTTACCACATCTCTGTTAGAGTTGCAATGCAGTAGAGAGGAAACAGTCTAGGAAGTTCCAGGAGTGTGGGGAAGATAACTTCCTGGCACAGCTGGTGAGTGAGCCTCGGGGGGTCACCCTCTGGACCTGCTGTGTGTGAACAGAGAAGGACTGGTGGGTGATGTGGTGGTCAGAGCATGTCTTGGGCACAGGACGAGTAAGGAGGGTAAGTAAGCAGAACTGCTGTGTGGATTTCCTGAGGACAGACTTTGGCCTGTTACGAAGCTTGGTTCACAGAGTTCACAGAGTCTCTCAGGAGACAGTCCTGGAGGACAAAGATAAGCCAGCAGGGAAGAAAGCAGGCCTGACTGAACAAAAAGCTTGACTGGAATTCAGGGGAAAAAAAGGAGAGTTTTTAACCTTTGGAAGAAGAGTCAGGTCATTCAGGAGGACTACAATGATGTCATGAGCTTATGCAGAGACAAAACTAGAAGGACCAAAGCCAATATAGAACTTAAATCTGCCTACTGCCATAAAAGACAATAAAAATATTTCTATAAATAAATCATCCACAAAAGAAGGGATAAGGAGGGCTAAGGTTGAAACAGGCTGCCCAGGGAATTGGTGGATTCACCATCCTTGGAAGTATTTAAGAAATGTGTAGGTGTGGCACTTCAGAAGATGCGTTAGTGACAGACTTTGCAGTGCTGGTTTAACAGCTGCACTCAATGATCTAAGAGATCTTTTACAACCTAAAAGATTCTATGTTTCTATGACTTTGGTTTTTAAGAAGATTTGAATAAAGGTCCCTTCTATCTTTGTATGGTCTCTCTTCTGCTTGTATTCTCTGAAGTTTGGCCATGTGTTTATATAATGTTCCTTTCCTTCTGTCAAGTTCCTTAGAAGATCTCTCTGTATGTGGTGACTTGTTTTATTAAAGCTTGTGAGAACTTGGTTATCTTTGAGACATCTACCTCTCTGTCAAAATCAGTCAACATCTTCAAAATTTAGAGGAGTAGAAACACGAGAGCTGACTGCAGAATCCTTGTTTCCATATGAAACAGGACTGCAGAACCATGGTGCATTAGGACACAGCTCATGCTCTTAGCATAGAAACAAGGAGACAGCATGGAAACTCAGGTGGGGAATATGTCAAAACCAATACATGGCAATTTGGTTAGCAGCATTCACTAATACATGAATTTTTAAAGTTTCAAACCACTATTTCATTAATTTCTGATTCATTAACTCCTAGAAGCAGCACCCATACTGCTCAAAACATCTTTCCAAATACACTGCCAAGCCCTTGAGAAGATTTATTTTCACCAACACCAGAAAAAGAAAATATCTGGAAGAATAATAAAAAATGGATTAAAGAGAACAGAAATAATTTATCAACTGCAGACATACAGGAATAGAAAAAGATGACTACAAAAGACTCCTCAAAAAAAATCAAGGAAAGAAAGGGAATTAAGTACAACTATTTTACACTAACAATACATCTGTGTATGTTTGTCATTGTCGCTGACAAATTGCCTCCATGCCTGTTGGTACGACAAGATATTACATGATATAAAGGGTATAAGGCAGACTGCCTCATTGGAAATGTGCTGGGCTTTTTTTCAGGTCAGATATCTAACAGGGCTGGATTCTTCTCTTTTACACTGCATGAAACAGGAATAGCTCGGTCTAATTCCAGTATTTCAAAACCTGAAGAAATAGGAAGAAAAGATGTTACCTTTTTACTTAAAACTTGTGCTTCTGGGCAGGAAATGTGTAGGACAACAGACCTGAAAAGTGTCATGGGACAGATGTACACTTGACTTCCCTGAGCCCCTCTTTTACCACTCTGTATATGTTTTTCTAAAATCAGTCCCCTATTTCTCCATTTCCATTTTTGCCGGCCCTGCTTTTTATTTCCAAACACTAGGTTTCCAGTTTGTGCTGGAATAAGAATGATGTGCCTGTCAGAGTACCAGTGTCCATTGTTGTTTCACATTAGAGAACTAAATTGCTTATCTGAGGCTACTCAGAGAAAGATACTGGAAGAGCTTGAAGTCAGACTTGAGTTTTATGCTTCTGCCATTGGACCTTGTGGACTTGAATAGAATTTCTCCCAACTAAGGAGTTAAAATGCTTGTTCTTGACAAAGAGTGCAGAGATGGGTTGACCTCAGACTGTTCCCTTTGTTGACACGTATCACTTAGCTTCTGTAGTCTCAGTTTATTCTGCTTTAGGGCTGAATTATAATGTAATTAACATGGATATTTATGTTTATGTGTCTTTTTGATGAGACAAAATTATTCTCAACAATCTTCAGAGAAAAGTGGGAGAACCTCTCTTCATTCCTTCAGACAAAGGCCTTGATTGCTATAATGCTCCTGGGCTTATATTCAGCCTGGTTTAACATAACTGTGGGAATAAGCAGGAACAACCACACTCCCCCATGGGAAGGCATGCTTGGAGGGAGCAATGTATTGGCCCTAAGTGTACAAGATCACAGTATTTCCCAGCCTATGGAATATATCCCACATGGTGGAACAGACTTGGTCAAGCTTAACATGATGCAGACTCAGTGGTTCCCTCAAATCCATTTATTTTTCTCACTTTCCCTACCTCCCCTCTCATCTGTACCCCCACTGGTTTCTCTGCAATATGATCCTGCCACTATGGACTACAGGTACAGAATACAAGAAAATCAAACCACCTCCTCCTCCTCCTCCTCCTCCTCCTCCTCCTTCTCCTCCAGCAGCATCCTATGTCAAACCGCCAGTTTAACTCATTGAACTGCAGAGAACCATTCACTGTTTTCTGCTGTGCTGATTCCACACCACTTTCAAACTTGTTCCAGCTTATCTTGGGTAAAAAGAACATAAGAAGAACCATAAGGGAAGGCCGTGGATGTTGGGAGCCTGGAGGAGAAGAGTATGACTGGCCCTTGGGCATGTTAGCAGGCAGAAGCAGCTGCCTCAGGGGGTGGGGAGTCATTCTCTCAGGTCTCCTCACCAGGAAGAGTCAGTCTGGTGTCACCCTGTGTGTGACGAGATTAAATTGGTGATAGCAGCAGGAAGACAGAGAGAAGAAGGAGGGAAGTCTCACCAAGACAAAAATAAGGAAGATTAACTGGAAGGAAGAAGGAAGCCAAGGGGAAACAGATTGAGAGTTGCAGGAGTTCAGTGCCAGCAGATGTTCAAAATCGGATGGGCTGAGGGAGCTCCGTAGGGAAATGAGGGTTGGAAGGCAAATGCATAGGAGAACGGCAGGAACCCAGAGGGAATTGCTGCCAGGTTAGAAAAAGGAGCAGGTTGTGCTGACAGCCTTCTCTTAAGCTGCTTTTCTCCCACTCTGTCAGTCTGATTTGTTTATTTTGCCCCAGAATTTTTCAAGTCATTCTACAGTAAGGTTTAAAGCAGAAAGAAGGGATAAGCTTCTAGCAGACCTGTGTGTTTGACCCACAGTTCAGGATATATGCAGCTAAAAGCTGTTGCATCTATCACTTTGCAGGTATTTCATTATCTCTGAGTAGAAGCCTGTATATAATTTGAAAAATACCAGCAAGCCCTTAACCCCGGTAAAACAGTGGCAGAACAACCAAACCAGACAGACCCCTCAGTAACCCCTGAGTGTGTAAGTGTAAATGGCAGCTGCATAGCAGCCTGCAGCCACTCTGTAAAACAATAAGGGAATTTAATTTGTT
Organism: Parus major; assembly: GCF_001522545.3. Lineage (NCBI taxonomy): Eukaryota > Metazoa > Chordata > Aves > Passeriformes > Paridae > Parus > Parus major. The sequence goes on along the minus strand of NC_031769.1, from coordinate 13,624,312 downwards.
TCTGAAACCTCAAGTCTGGTGCAATGCATATTTATGGATTGTAAATGCACTTCCTTGCCTTTGTTTCACTGACAAACCTGCAGTTTGTGCAAGGTGGGTGCTCACTGAGTGTCCTTTCTCAAATATTGAAAGGACTGGAAACTAAGTCAGCTTAGAGTTATTCCTTCTATCAAGCTCCATCTGGTTTTGTGTGGTGGTAAGTTTGAATAGCCCTTTTCCCATGCTCAGACCATGGATAGCTAAGTGAAGACAACTATGGAATCAAAAGATGATACAGCAATTTTTTTCCCTGTTTTCCAATAAAAATTTACAACCTTTATTATAAACTAAAATTAACCATCTAGAACTATTTTTCACCCCTTCAATGAATCATTCATTATGTAGCTCATACATAATGACGATGTTGCAACATCGTCATAACTTCAACTTCACCATTAAACACTATTCCAATTGAAAGGAAGGAGACAGATGTCTTCCTTCATTCTTTCTTCTGGGCTCATCTTTACTCTTGGGTCATAAAATCAAAAAAATTTTCCCGTTCTGAGTACCTGGTGCAACTTGGATTGTACTGTCATGTCATGTTATGAAAGAGCTCTAGGTGCAGGACTTCCCAGATTAGTTGTTAACTACATTTTACAGGCTGAGAAAATTGAGACAAGAGAGATCATTTTCAATTATATGAAAGCCACTGGAAAGAAAATTAAAAATATTACTTTAAAAAAGAAAAAAATCAATTAGTGTGATAATGTGCCCATCTAAATAAAATGAGTAGCATGGAATTTATTTCCCTTCTATGATGAGTCTGCAGGCAGACACTCTTGTCCCAGATAATGTGGAATTATGTTCAGATTAGGCATGAAAATCAGAAACACTGAGAGAGACTTAGGATCAAAGCAAGTTATGCTATTCAGACCCCCTAAATGTACACATTTTTAAAAGCAAGGCCAAAGCTGACATTTCTCTTGAGCTCTTCCTATTTACATGGTAGATATAACCCAGGCAATACTAATTTTCACAGCACCACAGGGAAATCATGATCAACTATATCTTCTGTAAGGAGTTTCTCTAATGAACTAGTCACAAACATATTTGTATTCCTCAGCACTCTGTACCTCTTGTGTCCAACACATGAATCTCAGAAGCCACAACTTTTATATTTTTAAACAAGTGCTCGAATGGTTATTCACGTTCTGGAAAGAATATCAGTAACAAGTGAGCAAACTTTACTGCATCCCAGTTGTAAAAAAACTCTGATTAATTCTGGAAATCAAAAGATAAGGGATCCTTTTTTCTGATTTTCTTTCTCAGCAAAAATTAAATCAAGACTTCTTTTCAATCAAAAGAAAAATACTGGTCAAGAATAAGGTTGTTCTTGTGTAGAAGACAATGAAGAGGTCTGCCAAAAATTCTTTAAATGCCCTTGAAAAAGACCACAAAAGTCTCCAAGCCTTGTTCTTCCATTTCTAAAGTAAGACTGATGTTACCTTATTTCTTCCATTCTTAACCTTTCTGGCCTATTTTTGAATATAAATAACCAAGAAATAGGAACTGACTTATGGAATCAAAGACATCAAATGAAATGCCTTCCCTCTGGCAATGACTAAGAGCAGATCTTCATAAGACAGTAGAATATACTCCAGGGAAAGAAGTGGAAGCATAATCTATCCTTTTGAAAGATTCACTTTAATCCCTAGAAATTAAAGGTTGACCTAAACCATGAAGCATGAAGTTTTCTGTCAGAACAAGGTTATTTTAGGTATTATAAGATGCCCTTTTTTTTCATATCTCTACCAAATTTTGTTCTAAATGCTGCTAAATAATGTGGGAATGCATTCTGCTGGATGATTCTCAACGTCTGTCTGAATATTATCTCTGCTGTGGGGTGTCTAGGACTTTAGGTTGTTCACAAAACAAATAAATACAGATAGGGAAGCAGTCAGGGGAGGGAACAGAGTTCTTTCATATAGGTTTAAACTTCCTTTTCTTTGTATGCTGGAAGGAATGTAGTCATTAAAGAAAATGTTGAGTTGTGCATTTTGCAGTGGAGTTCTTTGCTAAACTATATCAAACAAATGAGTCGGCTCTTTTGTATCCTCTTTCTAATTTGAGATGACTCTGAGACAGCTTTGCTTTAGGAAAAACAGGAAGTTTGGGGACTCCTTTCCTCCAAAGTTGATATTTTTTGATTTCTTAAACAGTCAGGATGAAGGATAAAACACCACTGTCACCCTGTGTGATTTTGTTCTGCCTTCATCTTGTCTGTGCAAGAACCCCTAATTGCTCACCCCATGTTTGGAACTGCAACCTGGGCATCTTTGTGGGTACAAACCCCAAGTAAGAAGAACAGGTCTAACTTTTACTCTCCCTCAAATGGTATAAACTCAAAGCCTTGTTTCCATTCAAGAATTGAGCCTTTTCAAAAGCCTGCTTATGTGTGTAAAGTCTGCTTGTTTTTGGTGGTTCCTGCCCCCTGGAAGGAGGCAGGAGCAGGTTTAGGTGCTGACAGAGCCTGTGGCAGCAGTGGCTCAGTCTTGGGATGCAGCCTGAGGCACAGCACAAGGAGGGGACCACGCTCCCCTCTGCCACACACTGAGATGAGGAAAAGCAATTTCAATCCACAGCATAAGGCTTACAAAATAAATTGCTCTGCACCACCCCAGATAATTTGCAGGGTATTAAATGGAATCCTTTTAACAGGAAATGCTTGCATCCAAGAAAAGAGCAGCAAAGTGAGGCTGCAGGACCGGGGGAATTGCCAGCCTTGCTTACTGGTACCGCAGGACAAAGATAAACTTTAAATGGATTCAGCAATTGAAATGAGGGCCAGGCGAAAGCTGCTGAGAGAAGGAGAGTATCTTCTACATTTCTCCTATTGAGCATTCATCCCGGTCTCAATTTATTCCTCATCACACTATCTGGAAAAGGATTGTGAAAGAGCAGCAGCAGGAGTCTAATATTGGCCACCTCCAGCTGCTCCCTATTTGCCCCAGCCCTGTGTTAGGCATGGGCAGCATGGCAGACTGGGAAATGGCTTTTACTCAGCACATCACCAGGGCAAGGTGGAGAGGTGTCACCCTCAAGGAGACGGGGGAGAAAACAGGTCTGTCAGGGCTCCTTGCTGCAAGCCAAGGATAGTAAAGAGCGGAGACAAAGGGGACTTGCCCTGTGAAGGGTAGATGGAAGAATTACATGGTTATATTGGATTAATATTCTTAGAGAAATTAGGTGAAGCAGTTAAGTATTCAAAGAGCCAAGGGAAAAGAGAGCAGGCATAATGCAGCATCACAGACTTGGCTAAAGTGGGAAGTCACCTTTGAAGGTCAAGAGCAGATTACTCAGGAGCACATCCAGTCAGGTACTTACCCAGCCCAATGACACTGCAATCTCTGCTGCAGTGCACAGAGTCCTTAAACTGGCTGTGCTGGCTAATATTGCAGTCTGCTGAGTAAATATTCTGGACAGTAATCTTCCAGGAGCTAGCTCACCCATGCTTGTACGCACCTCAGTGACTGCTGCATAGAAGCACCCTGGAGGATCTTTGGTCTTTTATGGACAGACCAGGGTCATTGCCTCTATCAGGACCTTGACCAGGTTATAGGCCTGGTGGACCTAATAATGAAAGACCTTTCCAAAATGTTATTTCAAAAATAGCCTTTTGATGTGGCTTGGCTTATTGCAAAACATTGACAATTGTTACTATTTGTTCAAAACCCTGGACATAATCACTATTACAGAGACTTATTTTTATTTTTCTTCTATAAATGTTACAATACACAGTCCACACATGTAAAAGGAAAAGTAGTGTAGAAAACAAGGTATCAAAGCATTTTACATTTTCTTTATGTTGTTTTTAATGAAACTGGACTACTTCTTTAACAGGTGAATATTTGACTAAAAATGCTTCTGTTTAAAACTACTCTCAATAAACTGCAGCTCTATTTTTGTCATGAGTGGGAAGACTTTCTGTCAAAGGACAGGGCTGCTTTTCCATTAAAATCTTAAAATCCAGTTTATGTGCTGTGGTTGGTTTAAATGCATCCATGTTTCCTTTGGATTTCTTCCTGAGTGAAAGGTGCAAAATCTATGTTCAGCTTAGATTTTTGAAGAGTTAACAAAAACATAGGTACAGATGAGTACAGCAGCTCTCTCTCCCATGAGAAAAAAAAGAAATAAAGTGTTTAGTGAATATCTTTCCCATGTGAATTAAAAGGAAGATATATGTAAAACTGCTTTTAGTATGCAAACTCATAAATTCAAAAGGAAACTGTTAAGGATCTGAGCAGCTTTCACACATACTGATTTCAATAAAAATTGAAAAGACTCAGGGGAAAACACCATCATGCCCTTAAATTTACCATTTTAAAACTTCTTGAGCTTATATTCTGAGCACAGCTCAGGGCAATTTATCCTTGCAAAATGGACTGTGTCTGCTGCTAGCCTCCTACTTCCAGGGACTAGCCAGGAGAGCTAAACAACATCATGCAAAGATACCCTGGTATAGCTCCAGTGTCCACTTTTTAGGGGAAAACAAGGCTTCACTGATATATTTCCAATCTTTTTTTTTTGCAGCTATTCACAGAGCAGTTCCATTCACAGTGACAGACTTCAGCAATATTAGGCTAATGCTTATGTAAAGGGTATGAGAAACCACATCTTTTAGTATACTTTATTGCAAGCTTGCTCTGCAGTTCACATGCAACACAACAGGTTAAAGATCTTTAGAGAAAATATCTTTGTCATCTAGATACTTTTCTAAGAGGCAAAAGTTACTGAGATAAATAGGACAATACCAACAACACAACATTAAGGTTATGGTTCCTAATGGCTTTAGCAAACTTAAGCAGATCCTTTTCCCAATTCTGACACCATAAATGAAGTGTTTGAGATGGTATCTCCAGCATTTGAAAGAGCAACTCTGACACATACTTTGATTAGGGAAGCTGACATTTCTGTTAAAGTTCAGCAAGTCACAGAATCCTCTTAACATATGGCCAAATATTGCAATGTTCTCTTCTGAAAAAGGTGAGTGTGATTGCAGATCTCATAAGTTTCGAAGGCAAAAACAAAACTTATTGCATCTGATTCACTTTTTCATTCTCAGCAAAACAAAGAAAGATGGGGAGACAGATAAAATACCAAAGCAGAATAATGATAATAATAAATCCCACAAATGCTTTGAAGACTTAGAGAAGACAAGAAAACAATGCAAATTTTGCTATTATACAAATATTATGGTACTGAAATTGCTGAGATAGAAGTTGAAGTATATTTAGCATGATATTATCACCCTTCTGGTTTGATGACAAACAAGCCTCAAACCTAGAGATGGGACTCAGGCCATAATGTGAAATTTACCCGCCAATTTTGCCCACAGCTCAGATTACCTCTGTCCGTATCTCCAGATCTGGATGTCCAAAATATTTCTACAAATTTAGAAGATATGGAGTGGAAACTAGTAGAAATCCTGCCACCACAGAGCCTTCTGAAATGTTGCAGGGTTGCTGGGTTGTGACTAGATAGGTGTACAAACAGCTTACTCATTATAGGACTGGATTCAATGAGAAAGTAGAATACAAACTCTTTTATGTAAACTTGTAAAAGGATTTAAACTTTTTTTCAGTTCGAGATCAGTAATGGATCTGGTCAGTTCACATTTATTTAAAGCAATTTATCCAGTTCTCTGGTTTTTTCTTCATCTGTCCAAAAATATAAAAAGAGGGTCTCTGCAGAAAACAAAATAAGGCACTGAAGTGTAGCATAAAGAGTAAGTATTTATACAGGTTTTACAAACAGGGTATCTTGAAGAGGAGGATGCTCCATTTATGCCATCCACTAGAAGCTGATGCAAGCTGTCTATTTAACAGCACATCCTAAATAATGAGAATAAGGACCAATCTTCAGAATTATTTAAAAGATTTATAGATGCTTTTATTGAAATAAATGTACTGGAAATAACAGAATAAGGAAACAGTCTGAAGACTATAAAGTTTGCATAAAGAAACCATTATGAAGGTGTGCCAATAGAATAATTGTTTAATATTGTGTTACCAATGCATCTTTTTTTGCTGATGTTGTTGCTATCGGTTTTTTGTTGTTTTAAGATTTATTTTAACCAATGGCTTTTCCATTTAAAGAACAAAATGCAAGAACTGTTTCCTGAGATGCAAAGTGGAAATTTTCAAAAGAAATACTAAAAATCTAGTCAAGATTAGGCATCAGTCTGAGATGTGCCTGGCTTTTTTATTGGGATTTACCTTCACTCTTTGCCATCTGAGCTATACTACCAGACTTGCCTCTCACAACATTTTCATTTAGATACCATATGGAACATAAAGGAACCTAAAGGAAATAAAGACAACACAAAAAACAGAACAAAGGATCCTGTAAATCAAAAATTTCTGATGATTTCAGACTAATGGAAAGGGTTTGGCCTCTTTTATGATTACTCACAAGCCAAAGTGTCTGTCAGGATATCAGCCTTGGAGGAGGACTGCCCTGGTTATACAGCAATGGATTGCACAAACACTTAAATATTTGCTGTTTTCTGGGGAACTCAGAGCTGTGTCACCCTAAGTCCTTGGGATATTCCATCCAAATTTCATGAGTGGATGCTGTAAATACTAATCAGAAAGGCAACCTGCATTTTTGCCTCTATTTCCCAGTGTTTCTCCCAATGTCAGTATTCATATTGGAGAATCTGAGGATGGTCCTGGACAAGATAGAAAGAGGAGGCAGAAAGGCAAAAAGCCTCTTCTCCTTTCCTTTGTGCATTCAGCTGCAAACAACCCTTTAACAAGATGAAGTTTTCATATTCAAGGGAAAAAAAAGCTGCCTGTAACTTACTGAGAGTAACAACTAACTGTCTGCAAACATGTGAAACAGAACGATAACATCTTTTGATCATCACACCACAAAGCATAAAATACCTTGTACGCTCTGTAATATATTACCTTTGGATTCTTTTTAGAAAAAAATGTTGTGTGAAAAATCCTAGACTGGCAGACCTTCAAAGGAACTTCTCAACATGGGAGTCATGGCTCACTCCCTTGTTTCCCCTCCCAGGCTCTGACAACAGTCATCCCAGTGGCCTTGATGATGCAAGTGCTCACAGGGAAAGCAAAAGGGGCAATTAACACTCAGCCTCAGCATGGGCCCTTGTGATGCTTCTGGTGAGAGACATGACTTGTTCCTCAGGTAAAAAATCATGTCATCCAAAACATGTAGGCTTACCTTTTTAAAGCTCTTCACAGAACAGGACACCTCTGAAGGGTATTTTAAGAAATCTTTAACTGCCCCTGAAGACCAGGGCTAATGTCATCACTTAAAATTCTTTGCTAGAATGTTTGATGCCATATTGATTTTGATCTTCAAATTAATTTTTATAAATTCAGTTGTTGATTGACTTCTCCAAGACAAGTTCAGAGTCACAGTTAGGGGGCTCTGAAGGGCCAGCAGCTGAAGGCTGGGGTACCAGCTCAGCTCAGTTCTGCTCTGGGGAATTCAGGGGGGCCAGTGAGACTGCCAACTGGTCCTGATTCTTCAGCATCTGAGAGGAGCACTTTGAAAGGAATAACTTTCCTGCAATTATGATGCAGCCAAAGAAGCTTGCTAGAGTAAAGAGGTAATGCAAATGCAGGATATGTTTGGGAGTGGGATCATTGCATGAAGCATTCAGCTTCCTTTAATCAGCATTTAGCCTCAGTTCAAAATGGCATTTTGCCTTCATAACAATCTCCTAATTCCTGAGCATATTTCATATGAGATGCAATGCAGGTAACCATGTGCTCTGACACCTTTGGCTTTAACCTCTTTCTCGTATCAAAGATCTGTGGCCCATTCTTGGCACAAACTATCTGGCTCATACTGCGAGCAGGACAAACATCTTTCTCAGTTCTCTACTGCAAATGAACTGTAATCCCTTGATTTCTAGAGCTTGGGACTAAGTCTGTAATAAAATCACTTCTTCCAGTCCTCAGATGCTATTTCAGACTAATGCCCACAGGAAGCTCAACTTCCTCCATTAGGTTTGTACATGCAGAGGAATGTGACCAGGAAAATCTACTAGAAATGGAAATGTTGTTTCCAAGAACCAGGCAAAAGGACCTGACAGCATGTCCTCTGCTCACAGAAGCGTGGTCAGTATCGAGTCAGAACTGAATTTTAGGGTGTCTTAAGAAGAAGAGAATTTTCAAGGGCAGTGGAAAGGCTGCCAAAGTAACAGGCCAAAGTCTTACTCAGAGGAAACTCCCCCTAAGTTCAATGGGAGTTTCCCTTGAGAAAGGGCAGTGAGGTTTAGCTCATAAACCCTGCATATGGATTTAGCAAAAAAAGGATTTGTCTGTTCAGATTGGAGGAAAAAAGTTTATTCTCTTATGAATGAACTATACATATGGACCTTGTTAATTACTGGGAGTTCCATAGGATTTATCTGTTCACCAGCATATTTATTTCTCCTAACATCTAATGTACCTTTGACCTTTAATATAGTATCAATATTAAAAAAAATAAACCAATAAAATAGCATGGTTACCAGAACTTATGAGTTTCTATTGTATTGTCAAAATGCTCTCCTTGCAGTCTCACTCATTTCCTGTCAGGAGAGTTTGGCTCCAGTCTCCAGTACATAAACAAGCCCAGGAGCTGGCCCAAGCCAGACATTTTGCACAGCTAACTACAGAAGATGCTTTAGAATAAAGAAAATATAATTGTCCCCAAAGGACCTGATCTCTTTTTGGGTGTCCAATATCCCTTTGCCTGGCTTTTTAAACAACCTCTCATTTTGGTTAACAGCCAAACAAAAGCCATGAGAAGGCATATTATTTTGTTCTGCATTTCTAATGAATTTTTCAATTGACTCTAAAGACAGTTTCCTGGTACTCATGTGATTATTCGTGATGCAAATGATGCACTGGAATTGTCTCTTTTTTGCAGCTTGTGAAAGGAGGTTGGGGAGCAGCTCCTCGGGGGAACACATATGCATTAGCTCAGGTAGTGAGGAAAGCCCATCTCCAAATTAATATTTGCCATTAGCAGAGTGTTGTGCCTATTGTTGCACTGGGGATTTGAGGTAGGTTATGGAGTGAGAGTAAACCTTTGCTCTGCAGCACACCATTTTCTCCTGTGGACATACCAGTGCCAATGTCTAAGCTTGAGTCAGAAAAAAAAATAAAATTACTCCAATAGCTTTTTCCCTTAAGCTCTCACCACAGAATAATCCTTTCCTCCCTATAAACTTTTATCTTTAATTAGTTTTTAGGGACTCTTATCCATCTACTTTTTATTCTGTGTGTGAATAATTCTCCCTTTCTCTTCTATGTTGCACCTCAGACTTACAGTCGTATTTGCCTTGTTTTCTGGGTTGGTCTTTAAGTAACGTGAGTGTAATGCTGATACTGCATTAGTGATCAATTAAAACTGTGCCAAGAGCACTTACTAAATAAATAAATAAATAAATAAATAATCCAAGTGGTACATTTTGATGTGCCTTTGAAAGGAGGAAAATTCCTTTCACATGGCCTCTTGTCCCTAGAAATCTACAAGTTTCTTTGTCTTGGCAAATAGCCAAGCAGCACCGTGATGTACCATTTTTCTTGGCCAGTGTTTTTAGGTCTTTTGAAACCAGACCAAGTGTTTACATGGTATTTCTTCATTTAACAGCTGCAAGACAGTGACCACAGCTGCATGTGCAGCTTCCATCTATAGCAAGGGACGTGGTGGGTTTTTTCTGAGATAGCTGACTAAACAAAGTCAAACTCAGGACTGATACAGGCAGTGCTGTGGCTTCCTACAAAGCCATTTTACTCTACCTATAAACCTCAAGGTTTCATAAAGCAGAACCAGAGAGAGGCCTTTGCAGGGTGGTTGTGTATACACATGCTAATTTTCTGTGTGTACAGGAGCAAATTAGCATCTCCCAAGGTGAACACCATGCAAGTGGACTGAATCCGAACATCTGTAGTCCACCTGGCAGCAATCTTTGGGAGCCCACACTGCTTGGTGCTTTCCCTCAACCCAATCCAAGTCCCTTGAGGTTACAGACTTGGCTGTCTATTTAAATCGACCCTGCTTGGAGTGGTCCCTTACATCATTTAATTTAATAAGCAATAAACTAAACTATTTGTGAGATTGGCCTAAATTGCTTGCTGACAAAGTGCACTGATGCTGGTAAAAAAAGGGGGAAAAAAGAGAAGGGGAAAGTACCTGTCAAAACATTGTTCATGTGTAAGGCAAAGACAGCCAGGAAACACTCATGATGGATCCTGAATGATCAGACAGTCTTGAAGTGGAAAGGAGGAACAAATGTTTCCCTGACTGCTTGTTAGGGGTTTCTGTGGTGTTCCAGTGAAGAGTGGTGAGGTTTATGTGGGGTTAAGATATCTGGAATTAAGCCTGGCAGGATGGAAATATTCTGCCTATGCTTAAAAAGAGACACGGCATTTGTGCACTAAAACATGCTGGTTTAAGACTATAATAAAAATAATATTATTTACCAGTTGTTGGTGGTTTGAACATGAACTGAGAATGGAACAAACCCATTTTAAAAGCCACAATAGAAATAGTGTCCCAAAACATCTCAGGAAAAACTCCTAAGGAGTTTTTTTTTTGAGGATTTTTGAGGGGTACTAGTCAGTTAGGTGGATGTGACTGCTTGATAGATTTATTTACATACAAGGATTTGTGTTAGTTTTTTATCCATTTGTTTAGCAATTGCAATGACCACACTGTGAAAGCAGAATTCCTGCTTTAAAGAAGTCATTTAATCTACACACAGTAACAAATAGATAGGTGGGACAAACTGATAAAGACTGCATAACAGCTAAGGTCAGCAAAGCAATCACAATTTTCCTTTTGTCCAATTTACTTTCTGGTTTTGTTCTTGTAGAATAGCAGTGGCTCAAGGCAAGCATTGGGAATGTGGCTCCCCTGCTGTGGTCCAGCCTGGGAGAAGCAGGGCAATGGCATGGGCAGGTCTGTGAGGGAGCTGCACTGCTGTGTGAGGCAGAGCCCTGGCAATCACAGGCAAGGAGGCTGAAATTGCCATGGAGGGGGGCACTGGGGAAGTGAGAGGAGCGGTCACTGCAGACCACCCTGGCTCGGCTGTGACAGCGGGGCCCTGGGGAGCAGTTAGTGTTTCCTGCCTCTGAAACTCTCCTGGAGGCCCCTTTCCTTTCGGGTCTCTGAGGTGTGTGCCTTATGGCTCTCAGCCACAGAAAGATTCGGGCACATGGCTCGTAGGGTCAAAAGGAATGGCCACCCTTGTAGCAAAAACGAAGATCATCTGTGTTTGTTGAATTCTTTTGGCATGTTTCTTTTACTGAGGAGAAGCCTTCACATGCTGTCAACTCTCCCAGACTGGGACACGTCACAGTTGCTTGGCTCCTCCTGCAAATATATTCCCTCTGTTGGTTGTTTTTACACTTACAGTTTTGCAAACTTGTCTTATAATGTGCTACCATTTTAATGTTGAAAAACAATAGATGAATAAAAATAAAAGAAGAAAGGATTACATGTTCTACCAAGGATCTAGCTACGAAACATGTTCAAAGGTTTCCTAACAATTCCGTAGCTGTTTCAGGGTATAAGCAAACCACTGAGTCAACAGGTTGCTTTTATCCCTCCCTAACTCAAGCACCTTATATTGGCATGTTTACATCCAGCTGTGGCATAGCCCCTTGTGTCTATTATGTATTCAGACATTATTAATAATTGATTAACCCTTTACAAACCACTTAGATGTGGAGTCTCTTTCTAAAGTGGAAACAGGAGCTGATCACAGAGGTGCTTGTCAAAGAGGCTATTAGACAACATCCTTCCTGCCTGAAAAAAACCCTCCACTAATAAACTAATATATGAATTCAGGTAAATTCTGTTCCATTTTTATCTGGAGTTCTCTTCTGTGAATTCAATTCCTTCTTTGGCTCTTTCTCTGTTTACACAAAAGAGATTTCAAGTACTCTAGGGGATTTGGGCTGTATTTTCTGTGAAAATATTTTCTACCTATGTCATTTATTAATTCACAAATCGTATATGGTCTTCTTTCCTCATGACACACCAGGAATTATGCACATGCACTCAAGGGTGAGTGGGCTGTAATGATTTCCCCATGTAAGGCTGCCAATATGTTTGTTGTTGAAATGTGCAGCTATACAAAAAACCCTGAGGGAAAAACATGTGTGTAAGTTGGATGAGTAGCTTTGTTTGAAATTCTGTAGCCATAAATTAATTGAATATATTTATGGGTTTATAGAATCACAGAATAGTTTGGGTTGGAAGGGACTTTTAAAGATCATTTAGTTCCACCACCACCACACCCCCTCCCTCCATGGATAGGGACACCTTTCACACTAACAGATTGCTCCATCCACACTGACCTTGAATATTGCAGGAAAGAGACATCCATAGCTTCTCTGGGCAACCCATTCCAGTGCCTCCCCAACCTCATGGCAAAGAATTTTTTCCTTTTGTCTAAACTAAATCTATCCTCTTTTGCTTTAGAACTTTTATACCTTATCCTGTCACTTACAAGCCCCAGTAAAAAGCCTTTCTCCACTTTTATTTAATGGGCTCCTGTAAGTGTTGAAAGGCAGAAATAAGGTGTTCCCAGAGACTTCTCTTCTCCAGGCTGAAAACCTGCAATTGTCTCAGCCTGTCTTGATAGATGAGGTCCTTCCTTCTGATCATTTTTGTGTTCCTCCTCTGCACCCACTCTAGCAGGTTTATGTCCTTCTAGAGATCACAGAAGTCACAAATATGTCTGCCAGTGGCCAGGGCTTTGGTTTCATCATCCACACTGAACCTAGGGGGGTTACAATTCTCCCCACCTCTCCTCATAGGCTCCAAAGAAAGGATCTCTTGTCCTCTCCTGGGAAATATGCTGTAGCAGTAACAACACACTCTGAAGCAGGGTAACAGAGACTTTGGTTAATAAATCCTCTGGGGTGAATTAGAGTGAAATGATACTAAATGACCAGTGTATACATGAGGTAAATTTATTTTAATACAATTTAAATGCAATGCAAAAGAAGTATGTGGCCATCTTGGTTCTTCTCAATAAAAGTATAAAAATATCAAAAAGAAAATACTCAAGGGAAAGAAAG
>NC_031769.1:13459230-13610440 GCF_001522545.3 Parus major | reverse complement strand
AAGAAAGAAAGAAAGAAAGAAAGAAAGAAAGAAAGAAAGAAAGAAAGAAAGAAAGAAAGAAAGAAAGAAAGAAAGAAAGAAAGAAAGAAAGAAAGAGGAAAGATATTACTACTCATGGATCCAGCAACAAGACCTGCAGTAATGGTACCAGTCTTGATCCATTTGGGGGGCAGCCCACCAAACCAAGACTTTTGCAGGTTACACACATTCATGAAGGCATGGGAATGCCCAGATCCCTCCCCAGGGAGGAAATTCTTTGTTTGTGATGCAACACTATGAGGCATGTGTAGTCTTCTGATGGAGAGTTCCCAGAAAGAGTCTTGGGGTGCTTTGGGGCCCTTCATGGCCCACAGACCCCTCTAAGGAGAGGACTGCTGTTTGACCCTGCTTCTTGCAACAGTGCAGCTGTGGCTTATGATGAAAAAGGGGAAGCTGGCATCAAAAAAGCATTGCCTCATCTCCACTGGATCTGCTTTTTACCAGCCATTCCCCCCAGCTGGTTTGAAACAGCTTCGTGAAGACTCCATGTTCCCAAGTGTCCTGGATGCAATCACCCAAGCAGTAACAGAGACAGTAGTTAAGCTGCCACACTGTAGTGGCAGAGAAGGGATAAACATACATGATTTGTAGTAACTTCTGATGGAATACATTTGATGGCTTAAGAGCTTTCTATATAATAATATTAATTCCTACTGACTCCTAGCCAAGCCTTTTTTCCAGTTAAGAAGAACCAACATGTGAAGTAGGAGGCACTGAAGTGACTTAGTTTGACAACAGAGGCTGAGTTCCACAATTGAAAGGTATTGCTGACAGGACGCTCAGGGGATTCACTCTGGAGTTTCATAAATTTAAAATAAAGCACCTGCATCCATGTTGAGCCCTCTGTTTCTGTACTACTGAATGATCCTTTGAAACCAAAGACATTGATGTATTCTACGCTTCAGGGGAATCAATAGAAACTTTAATCACAAAATTAAATAAACCCAAATCTACTGGCATTACATGCTAACACTTTTGGAAGGAGCAACATGATGTTTTATATTCCTCCTGCAACTGAGCTTATTATTTACTAAAAAAAATAAAAAAATAATAGCTTCTTTAGAGCTATTGTGATAGAGAAAAAGGACCTTCCCATTATTTTGAGATGACATCTCAGTGGGCTTTAGTGCAGTTTCAGAGGAATAGCAAGACATGTTCTTTTGTGATGCAATATTTTTGGCAGAAGGAATTTGTTACCTCTTAGATCTTCATCACAGTCTCTGAATCTCCTTAAAAGGTTTGTGCTGCCATCCTATCCTGTTCGTTCTTTATACGCTCCCAAGGCCTATCTGTGACAAAGCAGAGATGTGAAGGCAGGGACTTGTGAAGCAGCAAAGTACTCTGCAGAAGCCCACCTGAATAACACATACAAGGATATGTGCCTGAATTTCCTACATTGTATCAAGCAAAATGAATCTAGAAATTAGTTTTGTCAATTCTCCAGTAGAATTATGCAGAATGATAAGTAAACATAAAACTTAAAAATCCTTATTTGTAAAAAGCTAAAAATTCTTGTACGTGTAAAAATTCAAAGCTAAGAATTGCTTTAGAAAAGGTACCTGTTTTGAAACTAATCAGTTTTCCCAAAAAAGTGTTGCAAAAGTGAAGAATGAAGTCCTTTCACTTACTAAGTCTATTTCTGAAAAGAATAAGGATACATATAGTGGAAGCTTCCCAAGTAGAAAGGCATGAAACCTCTTCATTTTATGTCAAAAATAAAGATTCTACATCCATGTTCTTCCTGGAAATTAATAGAAAAATTCCACTTTGGAATTTTCTCTTTCCAGGGCAAATATTTCAAAATATGAACTATTTCTTTACAGAATTTAAAAAAAGAACAAAAAAACCCCTACAACAACAAAACCAAAACAAAAACAATAACAAAACAAAACCAACAAAAAACCACACAAAACAGCAACAAAAATAAAACAAACAAAAAAAACCCCAAGCAAACAGTAAAAAGCAAAATAAAATAAATACAATACAATAAAATAAATACACTAAATACAATAAATAAAACAAATACAATAAAAGACGTATTAGTAAACAAACAATTCTACTAGAACCATCACAGGTTTTTCATTTCAAATTTTGCAAGAAGCCAATGACTTTATGTATATACAGAAAGATTTTTCATTTATAATCTTCATATTTCTTGCTATTATGACTATTATTTGTGATAGAAGGAAAAAACATTGCTTCATCTGAAAATGGTTAGAAGTTTTACCCAATAAATAAATACATAATCTACAATAACAGAAGCATACACTAGTGCCCTGTGAATCTACAGTAGTTCATCCACTTCTGAACTAATGGAAACTTGTGGGATAGGGGTAAAAGATTTTTTATCTATAACCCAGGCAGAATCAAGTCTTTTTTCCCTCTTAAATGACCTGACATATTCAGTTTTTGTGGCATGTTGATTTTGGCTGGCTGCTGGGTGCTCACCAAGCTGCTCTATCACCCCCTTCTCATAGGACAGGGAGAAACTATGGGGAAAAGCTCACAGCTTATGGGATCAAGACAAGGACAGGCAGATCATTTCCCAATTACCATCATGGGTAAAACAGACTCAGCTTTGGGGAAACTAGTTTAAGTTATAGAGAGTTAAACAGAATAGGATAATGAGAAATATGAAGAAATTGTAAACCCCCTCACATCATCCCAGGCTGAATTTTCTTCCTAACTCTTCCACCTCCACCCTCCCAAGCAGAGCAAGGTGATGGGGAATGGGAGGGGTTGTCAATTCCTTATGTTTCATCTCTGCTCTTCTTTGCTCCTCATGCTCTTCCCTGCTCCAGAGAGGAGTGCTCCCACAGGATATAACCCTTCACAAACTGCTCCTGGGAGTGTCCTTCCCATAGGCTGCAGCTCTTCAAAGCCTGCTCCAACATGATTCCTGCCCATAGGGAGCAGTCCTTCAGGAACCAAGCACTCCAGTGGGAGTTCCTTTTGGGATTACAGGAACAGAAAACAGAACACAAAACTTTGTTTTAAATCAATTTTGGATTTATTATAGAATGATGGACAGTTTCATAGCTTTTTGCAAGGATGGGATCTTTAACAACAAGTTCTGCTCATGATTAGAGTCAAGAAAGAGACTTGTGCAATTGTTCTAGATAACCTTGCTTAATTCCTCATTTACACTCGTTAATTCTGAATTTATCCAGAGATACTGTTCCCTTTTCCATATTATCACCATATTCTGCAAAATGTTTCTTTGCAGGATTAACTTTGAATTCAGGAACAAGGAAGAGGTACCACCTGTTGAAAGATGTGCCCATGGAGTCATTTCCAGGATAGAGACTGGCTTCTTGAATGTTTTTTTTCCATGGAAGTAACCTTAAGGGCAGAATTTATATAAGAATCCATTAGGGACAAACACAATTGGATCTATCATAGCATATAATGACTTTCTGGGCCACATGTCACTTTGCTTTGCATCTTGCAGGCAATTTGTGAATGGCAGTTGGTGAGACAAGATCTGCTATATATCTTTCCAGTAGAATATTGAACATGACACAATAAAGTCTGATTTTAATCTCAGGATAAATAATAAAAATAACATAGAAAAGCTGTTAGTAAATACTGTAAAAGGAAGTGCTTTAGGGTGTTTTTTGATAGTGTAGTTATTTATAAACCTCTCCTTCCCACATGCTAAAAGACTCATTAAGTATGGGGATTCTGGATAAGAGCAATAGAGTGCAATGTGCAGTGGGTAGCATGCAGTAAATATTCAAAAGGCACTGGAGAGTCCTTGTTCAGGGACCAAGCTCGGGAAGTGATGTAAACTCTTCACAGAGCACTTAATTTGATTCTCTCAGAGATTTATTTCAGCATGTGATTGATGGAAACTGACTAAGTGGTAGTGTGGCAAAAGTACAAAAGCTATTGAACTATTAATGTTATTTATAAGGACAGGACTAACCATGATAAGCAAGGACCAATATGAAATGTTTGTTTACTTATTTGGCGTGAAAACCCTTCCTTTGTGAGGGGCCAGCAGGACTGAACAGGCTGAACAGAAGGCAAAGACAAGTGCTGGCCTCCCAGAGCTGTCATAGGCTCAGCTCTGCCTACAGTGGTGTGGGAAGCAGGTTAGGGCTGAGAGCTTTTGCAACAGATTTCAGAAGCACTTTGTGCAAAATAAAGTATAAACACAAAGGCCCCTTCCTTCAGAAGAACATGTTGAAGAAGAAAATGTTGTACTTCATCTCTGACCTGTCAGCTGCACCAGGCTTTGCCATTTCATCTCGTTAAGGACATCAGAAATGGGTAAGCAAAGTGGAGCAGCAATCAGTATTCTTTGTATTTGACAACCATTTCACCTCCCAAAGAAATCACCCCTTTCTTGGGTCCACATTTCCTGAGTGCTTGGAAATCACCACAACATAAATATACGCCAATCAAGTGGTTAACATAATAGCATATTGTGAAATTATATATAAACATCAAACTACATTGATTGGGCAATTTCCTATCCAGTTATTCTTGAATTACCACTTCCCTGAATATGTCTTTTAGGAATGTCTCAGCTAGAAAGCTGTCTGCAAGGTTTTATTCTCTTTAGACCTAGTTTATTCAAAATATTCCAACTCCCACACACTGGCCAGTATATTGCAGGCCTCTGGGCCAGCAATAACAACACACATGGGTAAGTTACTGGCCAGGTAGAGAATGCATGGAGGAATATGGGTAATTGACCTGTAAATATTTGTCTGAAATAATTCAAGAACCTCTTGCTTGTCATTTGCCACATGAGCTCAACCTCTAACCCATTTAATACCATTATCCTGAACTCAAGCAGAGGGATCAGACACCAGCATTCCAGTACAAGAATCCCTGTGGTACCATTTAATTTGGAGGAGGAAGGAAGGGTTGGAGTTGCAGGTGGCCTTGCAATTCTTGGGAAACATCCTGCTTCACATGAAGGTTTCCTCAGTAACTATGCAAAGCCAACCAATGTGTCAATCAAAATGTGGTGAGTAGTCAGTCCAAACATCTGCCTTTTTTGTCTGGTTTCCCTGGGTGTTCTGCCTGCATTTTGTAGCAAAGAAATACTTGACATGAAAGCATTTGCTCAGTTCACAGAGAAAGGCACAGCAGCTTCTTGGATTCCTGTCTTATTTGCTTTAGCCAACCAGTCATCTGCATGACAGAGGACTGTTTTTAATTTGATGCTGGTGCACCGATTAACAGTGCAGGTCCCTTAGACTTGCCAATCAGAAATATTAGTGAGCTTGTAAAAATTTACTTATGAAAAGTGACATCCTCATATCAGTTCATGCTGGCATCTATCTACTAAAAGAAAAATGAAATAAAATATTTTGTGTCATACAAATCAAAGTAGGGAAGAACAGGAGGAACATGTGGCACTTTTCCCCAGTGCATCAGACAGTTGTTTCCTAGATAATAATTAGATCTCTTTCATTTGTTGACATTTTAGGTAGGATTTATCCAAAAAATATAAACTTCTGAAGTAATATGATATTCAAGATCTGTTTTCAAGTTTATTCCAAGTTTATAAAGGCCAAGGAGAGTTTTGTCTTAGCAGAGCTTTGAATCAGGATTTTTGCTCCAAGAAGCCTCCACTCTTCAGTTATGTTCAAGATATGTGGTATCTTCTGAAAGATCTTGTGGGTCACCAGGTCTAAATAACATCTGAATATTTCCCAACTGTCTAGGATCTAATTCTGACCAGAATCAGGAGGAATGGAAATTTCATTTTCACACAAATTTTCCAATGTATTTTTCAGAAGCATGCACACAAAAAGTGCTGGCCTTTTAGTTTAGTTTAGGCCCAACATTATCTCATCTATCCTTGCAACCACATACCCTTCAAGGGAGAATGCTTATAATAGATGATAGAATTATGAAGAATTATAAAAAGAAATTCAGGTGAACTTCGAACTAGTACTGCCCCCACTTAGGTTCATATGTCTAAATGCCAAGTGCCAGCTGGGACATTGCAATCTTTGGCCATGTCTGCTCTCTCAGAAGGATGAAACAGTAACTAACAAAGCAGTATGACCATGCACTTTCCTTCCTGATTCTTGGCTTTACCTGGGTTATCAGTTGGCCTCAGTGGGGCTGCACAGTGCCTGAGAAGAGTTCAGATCCCCTGCTCCCAGGCTGCACTAGATGTGCCCAGCCCTGCCCATATCCAACACACCCAGCATGGGAACAGGAGAGTGAACTCTGCTCATCCCCAAAGCTGCCTGAGCTGACCAGACCAGCAGCAGCTCAGCAGGACAGGTTTGACAGGGAGGCTCAGTGGGGCCTGGGACTGTGACATCCATGTGACACTGAGGACATTTGTCTGTGTCTATATTAAGCAATTAACAACCATTGGGTACAGGACCAGGGCAGGGGCCATGACTGACCCCTCTGCTCATCTTTACAGGTCCCTGGTGATGCTCAGACTTGTACAACAGCAGGAAGGGGCCAGGCACTGGTACCATCCCTGTTGTGTCACCTGCAGGTGGGTGGGGGAGGACACCTAGCTTGAGGAAAAAACATTCTCCCTTGGTTTGAATTGGCTCAAGACACCCCCTGTTGCTGTTTATGTACATGTATATAGCAAACCTTTATTGAAGGATGTCTGAAATATTTGATGCTGGTTTTTAGTGTCTGGTCCATACATTAATTTGACTGGGCATATTTTGCCCCTTTCAATCAGACAATCTTGAGTGTCTGTCATAGTGATAAAATGTCTCGTGTGCTCTGCCAGAAACTGTCATATTCCCATTGTTTACTGATTCCAGGCAAGCTTAGTCATAGTGGTACTATAAAAAAAAAAAAAAAAAAAAAAAAAAAAAAAAAACCTTGAAAAATAAGTTAGAATAGAAGATAAAGATGATGGAGCTGCCTTAGGACTTTAAGATTGCTATCATTTATCTTTTATGAAAAGCATGCATTTTTTTCTTTAAGTCCTGGATTCTGTGTTGTTTGTTGAATGTTGCAGCTACTGCCTTCTGTCTTGGCTTTTTAATTTTTCTAATTGGTGAGGCAATAACACAGGGAAGATGGAATGTGCTATGCAAGTGCAAAGCAAAATCCAGGCTCATTGATTTTGGTGGAAATTAAGACCTACATCTATATTTTATGCTTCTATAGCACATTCCATCTTCCACACTTTCCCATTTATGGGATAATGTCACTGGAGAGAATACTTCACATCCACTTCTGTATTATTTAACCATGCAATCTGATAGTGATAAGATCAAGATGTTTGGCACTAAAATCCCAACTGTTTCAGCAAGGGCTTCATGGTTAGTTGGGGTGTCATATCTGTTAACAAGCTTATTCATCATCTTTGCTTTTTCCTTGTGGAACAGGTAATGAGTGGTAACTTGTGTATCTCTTTCTCTAGTCATCCCCTTCCCTGTTACAGAAACAGTTGTCTTTCATTGGATAACAATAAATCTTTCCTTATATTTGGTGTGTTATTTATTTGCTTTGGTTTTTGGGTTTGATTTGGTTGGGTTTGTTTCAGGGTTTTTTGGTTTGTTGTTGTTGTTGTGGTTGTTTTGGGTATGTTTTCTTTATGTTAAATCTATAGACTAATTCACATGAGAGATTTTTTACAGAACTTCAAAACCTGAAATGAAGAACCGTCTGGTGCTTAAATAAAGGTTAGGATGGAATACGCAGTCTGACACTGACTATTATAATCATGGACCACTCACTTTACCAGTCTCTTTTTCCTAAAAATGGGACAATTTATCCTAACATTTATCCTCTTTATGGAGTGGCAATTTAATAATAATAATTAATAATACATTTCATAAAAATGGGACAATTTATCCTAACATTTATCCTCCTTATGTAGTGGTAATGTTTCATGACTTAGGAAATGTTTATAGCACAACACTGTTATTAGCATAGCATTGTTTACTTCTGCAAATGTTGATTAAAGACACTAAAATTATCTCGATGATAAGGGTAAGGTACAAAAGGAAATGAAAATGAGGCTTTAATCACTCTCTCAGTGTATAAAGGAACACAGATAAGACCATTCCCAAACACAAGCTATAAATAGGAAATTACCCAGTGAGTACAATTTTGTCACATTTTCTCTCTGGGGATTGCATGTCAGCAGAACTGTGTCTTTGCTACCTGCTACCACAGGCTGCCAGCTTGGAACCAAGATCTCAAACATGGTGAAAGGATAAAGACAATTAGCAGCCACAAGAGTTCACATGGGTCTCACTTCCACAGATTTGGTCACCTTGAGGAGACCCGCTTTCAGTGACATGCTGTGGCTTCAATTACATGGTTGCTGCTGTGTTACTGTTTTGCCTGCTGACATTAAGATATTGCCAGGTTAAATATTGCCTCCTGAAGGTTTGCACTGAGTCAACTTCATGTATGAAGCTATGAGTCATGAAAATGTCTTCTGGATTAGACAAGTTAACGTTGCTCTTGCTGACTCAAGCAATGGGAGAATCCTTTGTGATCCTTTCACTTACTAGAAATGCTTCTTTTGTCTAAGTCTGCAAGTCTTCCACTACTCAGAAGGCACAGCTTCAGTTCTCTTCTTCTCCTAATTTGGTTGGTCTCTACCTCAGCTTGCTGTGATGCTTGCACATCCACCCATGCGTGTTTTTTCCTTTCTGAGAAAATCTGTTGCAAACTACATAAGTGATCAAATTCCAGCCACTGTCCTCATTTTAATTCTTTTCTTGAAAAATTCAAAAATTCTCAGAAAACTCAAGAAATCATGGTGAAATCAACATGGAAGTTGTAACAGAGTATCCCTGATGCCTGTATGAGCCTTGAAAAATTATATATTTACTTCACTAGTATTTTAAAACTTCACAGTTTGTCAGTGTTTCTTTCCCAAGTTGGGTTTCTCCTCACATCTCCTTCTTGTTAAGTTTTTGACTTTGGGAGCCTTGCATGTGCACACCAGCTGTGTGCATATAACATACACTTTATGCAGAGCAGATGAGAAAGCAGCTTTAAGTGAGTACCAATTATCTCATTCAAAGTCTGCCCTCATCAAACTTTCTCTATTGAAGCACAGGTAGAGCAGAGGAAGAAAAAAGAGATTTGTTGTGGGTTCTTCATTACTTCCCTACTCAAATTTCCAGTTACTACTCTAGCTCTCTGCCAAAATTATTGTTTGTAGTCCTTGATGATAAATTTAGGATTACCATAATCTATTGCAGGATTAACAGCCTCTAGCTCCATGAAATACATACCACTCATCCCCCCAGACTTCAGCAGCACATCTACTGGAGTTGGTAATTGAATTTGGCTTTTGTCCCCATGCCCTGTAACCCTCCCTGGCACCCCACAGTTACCCCCTTGCCTATAAACTGAGTAAGGTCAGGGTGTGTCCCAAGCACTGGCACAGCACTGCCCATACTAGAAAGCCATAAAAAAGGTACATGACATGTCTTTGGACCAGCCAATCCAGTACTCTTCCAGACAAGTAGTGGACATGGCTATGGGACCAGCATGGACTAGAATTCACAGCTTAGGTATAGTTGCCCTGCCTGGGAATTAGAGAAATGTTAGTTAGACATGCACTGTGCTGTATAAACTGGCTACAGGTGCATCCACATCAGTGTTTTATTTTAGATCAGACATTTATTAAAAGCTTGTTTCCTGGTTGGTTCCCAGTTCCCCACAATCCTATCTGGAATAAAAAAAAAGAGTTCAAATATCCTGTCACCTAGGGCAGTAGGGCATGAAATAAAATTGTTGCAAGTATGTTACCCTACCATACCCAGCATTCCTAAGCTACTGTACAAGACATATAAACCAAAATTTTATGGTTAAAAACAAAGCATTTCAGAGTCTTGATGTAGCTTTGAACATTGGATGTAACTTTAATAACCAGGTTGCATCTTATAACTCAAATATGACACCAGGTGCTCCTTTTTCTTTGTGTTCCTGTAACACCAGTATTCTGTGTAAGACAGTCTAGTTTGTACAGGGTGCATCTAAAGACTCACAGCTCAAAGAACCAAATCTTTGTGCCCAAAACACATTGATATTTGCCCACAAGCAAAATGTCTCCTAGGTTACTTCTGCAAAAGGTGCAGCAAAATCAGCATTAAACAACATATAATATGTGGACCGTAATTCTTACTTGGCCACAAACATCAGGCAGTATATAAGTGCAAGTGTGAAATGACTTTATGGTCCTAGATTTTATTGCAGCCTTTTTTCTAGTCAGGTATTTGTGGGATCTTCTGCTTAAAGGAAAATATTGAAGGAGAATTGGAAAATGTGATATCTTTTTAAGATAATATTTTCAATTTTCTCAGTTATCTGAAGTCCTAGAGAATGTCTGTTAGGTTGCCAGATTTTTTCATTGAAATGTGGCCACTGTACTTTGAAAAATAGACAATAGCCCAAAATTCAGATTTAAAATGGAGGCCCTTTTAGAGGAGGACTAGAGGAGTGTATATCTACCAAAATCTTTGGTTAATTTTAAGGACACATACCGTGATTTTCTATGCACAGCATGGGTTACAAATTGATTCAAGAGCATATCTTGGGAAGGTCATTGCAGAACTTTGCAGGATGATCTGGACTGGCATTAAGATCAACAAGACTGTGCCAAGTGCTTTATATCAAATGATGCCCATCTTCCACATTCCTACAGTTCCTATTTTGCCACTCATGTGCCCTCACAGAGTCAAGCAAACAGGCAAGTGAGAGTATGGAAACAAGTGCTAGAAGATAAGAGAGATTTAATCCAATAGATGTAGAAAAAGATTGCCTTGAGCATGTTTGCAAAACAAGTTATTGTTTTGTATCATGCAAGGATTGGATATTGGATATCTTGGGATAATCTGTACTTTGGGGAATTACCACTTTGCTCCAGCCCTGCATCACATGTACATGAGACTATGAGAAATCCTTTTCTGGCTGTTCCTCTGCCCAGCAGATGGACAGGATAGATATGGGATTTTACTTTTTTTTTTTAATTTATTTTTAAATTTTTTCCCTTTTTGTCTCTTTTCCTAAGTCCAGTTGGCAGATCTTGTAATTTGCTGTGTTGACCCTTCCAGGGCCTTGATACTGAACCTACCATCTGGCTGATAACGAGGCCAGCTGGACACTAACACCAAGATTCAGTCCCAGGCTCACATCTTCTTCTTCATCTGGCTTCTTTTTTATCTGTTTGTTCTTGTTATGCCTGGACCCCATTGACATCATGTTGTGCAAAGTCACACAAAGTTCTTAGCCAACCTTTTAGTTTCTGGGTACACTTAATGATGGCAGGGGTGTTATTGTTCTGTCCCCTTAGAAAACATTTTATTGTTGTATATGGACCATATAGGGTGACAAAAAGAGAATAACCTGATGAAACTGCTCTCACTGTAAATAATCAGCAAGGTTTGCTGGTTGTAGCAGTAGGTTCAGATAAATCACTGGATCATTTCCCCCAGAGTTTAATTGAACCACTGCTCTTACTCACCAGTTTGATTGATGTGACAATGTACACAGACTCTTGATTCATAAGAAGTAAACATTTTTCTGTTGTTAAATTAAAGATTGTCCTCTAGGACATTCAGAACAATTGAATCTGACAAAGACTCTTGGTACACTGGATGTTATTGCATCCACCTTAGTGGGACTGGCTGTCACAGGCTCATATTTGTATGCTACATAAGCTTGCTTCAGGACCCCACCGTGTCTGCTTCTGCCATGTCATTACTGGCAGTGAAATGAGAGTTAGAGGATCTAGGTGTCTTTGCTGGACACAAACATCTGATCATACAGACAAAAGGGTCTCTCTTTACATCCCTGTGTAAGGAAAGGTGAGGCAGGAGCTGAGACAGCAGCAGAGAGGGCAGGGCACAGTTGCCACCAGCACAGTCCCTTAGCATCCCAGCTAACGTGAGCAGAGCAGGTCCGGGGAAAGCAGCTGCCTTCAGCCTGGAGCCAAGATTGGCAGACAAGTCTGTAGGGATGAGGCAGGACTGAAGTCAAGCCAGGAGGCCAAGTCTGCCTGTCAGGGTCAGAACTCACATCAATGGGGTATGTGGGCAGGGACAGCTGAAAAATTGCTGTGACAAGGACCAAGGCTTTTGTGCAACATGCTTAAAAAGCTTAAAAGTTTCTGACAAAACATGGAGGGTAAGAAGAATCAGATCTATTACGTTTTGTAAGTTTAGGTTAGGTAAAGTAACATAACAGACATCTCACTTTCAATTATAAAAGTATGATGTAACTATCCTTTTCACATTAATAATTTTACATTAATATGCTCTTCATTAATTCACAGACAAGTGTTTCTCTTTATAAATGCATTTCTCTTTATTAATTCTTTTTATGAATTTGCAGATACTTTATCCATGAGAGACTGAAAAGTCAATATCCATGCTGTGATATCCTTGCTCCTATCCAACAACATGCCAGTGTTATATCTTCATGTAAGAAAGAGATCATTCTTCCCCAAGGGAAGAATTTAGCTCAACATCTGCTCTATATCTTCTGCAGTTCCTGCTGTAGTCTCTTACACAGAAAGGACCACTCTCAAGTGTAAAGACCCCTTTTGACAACGATCAGTTTCTTGGCAGCTATTAAATGAAGTGCAGTGCAAGAACAACCCTCCACATGACCATGGAGATAAGTTAATGATACTTTGCCAATCAGGTGTGTGTTGTCCCCATTTAGCAAGCCTTGCAAGATATATACCAACCTGAATCCTCTGAAGCTTGTAGTAGCAGGCCATTGATTTATGCTGTTGTTGCCTTAGAAAGCACAGAAGGGTTCATGTTGCCAGAGATGTGGGATCAATCCTGTAATTACAGTCCATTAGCAGGGAAGCCACTGTTAGGCCTCTCTTGCATTAGAAATAGACCATCATTTCTAAAACTGTCTAAAACAATGAGGTCTATGAAAATAGCTCCTAGTTGTGAGGAAGAGGATTGTACAATCAGTTGGAGAGGTAATTGCATTGGAGCACAGGTCAGCACAGAAGGGAGATGGTCCTTGTCTCAGAGCATTAAAGACAGTCCACTATGGTTTCAGAGTGATTTTCAAGGCCACATTTGAAATCAATCTGCCTCCAGGTGGTTTTCTCCAGAAAGATTTCCCATTAGATCTCTACTTAGTGTTTTGCACCCTTCTGCTTCATCTGGCAAAACTCTAAGGAATTGTTTTCAGATTCACCATTTAGTTTCTCGTAGAACTCCTACAGAGACACTTCAAGGCCACTGCCTTACTGGTGTACATCTGACTTGAGTTTTGAACCAGTACACAGCCACTTGTCTCTCCTCCTATCCAAAACTCTGTTGATGAACTCACTTGTTGGAATTTACCTCTATTTAATACCAAAAGCTGAAGTACAGCTGTAGCTGAATGTAGTGCTATTCATGGTCACATTGTCAAGAGCCAATTGCTGTTCCACAGTGTTAATGTACTACTTCTATTACTTTTGTGAGAACAGGTGCCAGCCAGCTGACACAGGGTGCTGGGTGCTTGCAAGCTCAAGCAGATAGGTTATTTAAACCTTTTTAAAAGGAAAAGCTGGCTCTCAGTTATAAACGTGGCTGCCCAGCATTGCCAGACATTGAGAATGCTAAGGAGGAGATATAGCTGTTGGTAAATGATATAGCTCTAATTTTATCACCTCTAATCTCTACTGTTGACAGCAACCAAGCTGTCTTCTACCTACCCAGAGAAACAGCAATTAGAGGACCTTCTTCTCTTGCTCATTTCCAAGGCTCCAAACCAGGGCCTGCAGTTAGATCATGTCTTGCATTTGCTGAATTTTATCTTTTTTACACCACCTCCTATCCTGTGCATTGACTGAAATACAACACTATTTCTCTGAATGTATGTTCAATATTGCCTTCACCATCTCCTTTTCTCTCTTAACTGAAGAACAAGAGAAAGTCTCAGGGAGAGACATCTAAAGATTATTAATAATGCCTTTTTACCTAGATCCTCTTTTACCCTACATAATCATTTAGTCATGACTCTACTTATCCTATCAGACCAATCCATTTTTAATTCTGTCAGTTCCCTGTCCAAGTGTCAGCAGTCTGGGGCACAGTGATGCTCAAGCCCCCAGGCTAGGTGGGCTCTAGCAATATATCCTCTCTTACTGGAATAGTTTATGCCAATACAGCTCCCTGGATTTCAGCCCAAAGGCTGCACATGAAAGAACTGAAATCAGCACTCCCTAGTCTCTAATTCCTACCTTAGTCTCTACACACTTATTGTAATCTTCCTGGGCAGTTCTAAAGGAAGGGCAATCTCACTCACTGACCTACAGCTTTTTTTTCTCTTTCAGCCAGGTCAGCAAGCAGCCTTATCCAAGAAAGTGTTTAACCCCTTAGCAGCAAGAATGGTTTCCCTGGCTCTTCTACAGGAATAATGTCAATGATCATTAAGATCATAATTAATGATCATTTGTCTAAAAACTCAATAATGTGAATTTCTTGGCATATAAATACGGCTCAGAGCTTTGGGAAACTCAGATCCACTTACATAACTTCATCTTTGAAATCTCCCAGTAATGTTGAGATTTGTAGCCACAAATAGATTTAGGGGAGTTTAGAATTCTTTGAAGGTTTTGATCCACATTTAACAATCTGAGCCTGCATTAGATGGTACCTGAGAAGCTCCTTGACAGGCACTATCTCCTAGAAGCACTGTATGGTAATTACAGCAGCTCCCATCTTTGCTCAATATGTTGCACGTAGTAGTTCAAGAGTGGGTTTTTTTCCCCCTGGTTATGGTACAAAATAGTATTAAAATAAAAATCTAAACAAGAACCAAGAAGCTGTTCTGACAAGTTAACAACTATTCCTCATTTTGTTGCTTCTATCACCCTCTGTGTAAAAAAATGCTGTTACACTGGAAATAATTGCATTTTGTTCCTGTTCCATACTTTTCTTGCCCCAAGTGACCTGTTCAATTCTTACTGTAGCTCTTTTTTTGAAAAAGCAAAATCTACACAAGGTATCAGCAACAGCCAATTTTTAAGGGACATCTTCAAATATTGCAAAGTGCTCTAAGTAGATTTAGGAGCTATCTCTTACCACCTGTCCGAGCAGCAGGTAGCACAGGTAGCTCTGCTGTGCTGTTTTGCAGAAAAGAACTGAGTAACAAGTTTATAAATCCAAGGAAGGATGTGCTGAGTTACTGCTGAGACTGGGGCTCAGAGGAAGTCCCTCCAGGCACTCATTCCCTAGCTGGACCAGCAACTCCCTTTCCCATCAGATGGCTGCACAGGTCAGATTTTGCTTCCCATGGTCATGGTGTATCTGCTGTGCTGGTGCCAGAGAAGGAGATGGATGATAGAGAGACGTGGGTGCAGACCCTGAGCCAGTTGTCAGGGCAGAGCAGGGTGCTGCTGTGGGACAGCTGGCAGCCAGCTGGGTCTGAGAGGACATTGGGGTGCTGAATCCACCTCCCTGCAGACAAAACTGGTGCATATCCGGAGGAACCTTCCTCCACTCTGCACCCTCCAGAAGAGTGTGGACACAAAGAGAACAGGACTTACTGCTTCTCCAGGCACAAAACAAACCTGAGCATTTTGGCCTCTTCCCCATGCTCTCTTGGCTCAAGATGTACTCTCTGAGTGACTGGGACAACACAAACTTACCTTGAGGATCTGTGCACACTCCACTGTCACAATGAGTTACGAGCTGGGAGCCTGAAACTTTGGCATGACAATCTTGTACCACAGAGCTTTGGCCACTTGTGCAGGGTAAGAGGAGCTACAGCCATTGGTGCTGCCATAATCTCCCTTCAGGTCTGGAGCCTTTTCAGTGAGCTCTGGTGCTGTATGTGTAAAGAGCAATGCAGTGTTGCAGCTAAATACCTCCTTTCAATCAAGAGAAGTCCAATTTTGAATCTGTCAGACAGACAGAAATTTTAAAAAGTGACCTATGGAAATCATGGGAGAATCTTTACTAATATTCCTCCTCTTCAGTGGCTGCTCCACAAGCATAGAGACAGCTCCATCCTAAAATCCTTCCCTTCTAGATGAAAAGACAATAAGCAGGTACAGAGAACTATCTAGAAATTACAAGGAAACAGTTAGAAAACTGGTCAGCATGACAAACACTAGCTTCAGCATAGCAGCAGCCTGCTAGTTGTTACATCTTTTGCAGCCATCACAGCAAGAGAGGATTTTTTAAATGGATTTGAAGGAGGGGCAGCAACCACAGAGGTGCTTGTTTGAAAACTGAGAAAGGGAATGTAGGAAAAAAGCACCACAAATAGTAATTGAAGTCCAGAAGGACACTGCATCTTGGCTTTTGTTCCTGAGACTGAGGTGTTTTGGTTTTCTGGGTGGTGGAGGGGGCATGGGGGGGAGAGAGAATCTTTTCCAGTATGTGAAAACACACATGCACACAGACACACACAAAACATTTCCCGCTTAACATGCTTTCATTGCCTACATCTCGAGCCTTTGTTACGGTTACATTTGGTTCTCATTTAATCTGTGCTTCCCCCCTGGTGCCTCTGTCTCGCATCCCTCTATTGTTTAGCTGAGGCTCCTTTCAAGCCTCTCTCCTCACAATGCCACCGAGGGCTCATGCCAGTCTTTCCTCTCTTTCCCTCTAAGCATTGTTTCTCTCCACCTCTCCAGCATTTCCAGCATTCACTCTTATTTTAAGCCTTCATTTTTCTATTATTGTTTTCCCCACTATTATTTCTCCCTGTCATTCTCCCTCTGTCTCTTTTTCTGACATTTTCTTCTGCCCTGAATTAAACATGCCCTTTAACTTTATTTATCCTCTAGATCAATTCTAGTCTGTGTCTCTTTTTTTTTTCTTTTTTTTTTCCCCTCCCTTCTGGTTGTTTCATTCCCCTTCTCTCTTTCTGATCCTCTTTTTCATGCTCTCCTTTCCCCTGAGATGTGGTTGGTATTTAAGTAGCTCTTCAGTGTGTAATTTTTGTTTATTGCCAGACCAAGATTTAAAGTCCACCTTGACAAAGAAGATATCTCCACTGACTTTGGCGGGGTCTACCTGATTGCTGCAACTTATAGGATTTGTTCTCTTACAGAAACTGAGTTTCTGATGGTTTTCGTTACAAACTGAACTCTCTACATATTATATGTGTTTGTGGCCAGAATTTGAACTCAGTGTAGTACACAGGTGTGTATATAAATTACAACAAACATCTTCTTTGGTACTTATTTATTTCTTATTTAAAACATGTGAAATTGTGCTAGAAAAAATATGGTTCCTTTTCTATTTCAAAGGAAAGACTTTCCTGATGCAAGTGATGCTACAACAGCTCTGTCACTGTGCATCAGTAGCTGCTCCCAGTGTGGAAAAAAACCCAACATTTTGATGTTAGCTTTTGGGATATTGTAAACTCTGTCTGCTAAGATGCTCTGATTTTATCTTCACTGAGTGAAAACACTGGGACAACTGAGTTTTATTCCATCAAACAGAAAAATCTAAATCACATCTAAAGACACTATTTTAGTACTTTCATGTCTTCTGCAGTTTAAATAGTTTAATTTTTTTCCTCATTTTTGTTAAGGGCTTTTTTCACTTTAGAAGAGAAGTACAGATCCAGAAGAGGACAGATGGGCTGAATATGGGGGAAGCAGTCAGACTGATCTTAATGTGGAAGGTCAGAAATCCCCTTTATTATCCATATGAGTTTTATGGGTTGTAAAAGGAACCATCAAATTCAAGTCAGGTTCCTTGAATTGCAGGAACTATGCAGTTTCCCCATTCTGGATGGTTAAACAAAATGAAAAACATGAAAAAAATTACAATGTAAGACAGTCAGAGGAGTTACTGAGTTTAATATGTTTTTAATGGTATCTTAGCACTTAATGTGAATTTCCATCCTGTATGGAGATGCATCATGAAACTTTTTAGTACTATCACACTCTGGTTCAATTCTTGCCTACTTCTGATCAATGGTTCATTTCCCTGTTAAAAAGTGCTCATCATCATTTCCCCCTTGCAACTTTCACTATGTTACTTCTTTTCAGCATCTTTTCTTTTTCAGTCACAACCAGACAAATTCCTCTCACAGCTACGTAAGTGTTCCCCTCTTTCACTTTCATCTCTCGTGTTGCAGGAACCATTTCCTCTTCCGCTGCCGTTATCTTGAATGGGCTTCTCCATATCAGTGACTCTTTCATCTTATTTCAAACATCGAGAACATCATTCAATCTGTCCCTTGGATAGCCTGCTTAGGCCTCCTGTCACTTTTACATTGAAATTATAGTTTAAAACACAGCCTCACTGTATAAGCATTTAGGGGCTATCATTTGCACAGATGAGTACAAAAAGGAAGACTGGTTCCATCTTATAAAGCAGCCAAAGCACACAGCTTGCAGACTTGTTTATCACATATCTCAGCCTGATTTAAAAAAAAAAAAAAAAAAAAAAAAAAAAAAAATTAAAATAATTACTGAAGAAGGCTCAGAAAGCTGAATCAGTGACCTGCCACCTCTGGGAAGGGTGTTCCCAGTGTAGAACCAACCCATTCTTGCATTTGATATCTCAAATCATTTCACTGTTTGAAGATCAGGACTCCTAGCCCACCTCCATAGCTAAATCAGAAATCAAGGCACCAGATCTGAGGTGACAGATAATCTCTGAAGTTCCCTTCACTAATGACATAGCCGAGGACAACCCACTTAAAAGCCTAGGGTGCCTAAAAATAAGATGCATCTGGAGCCCAGCTCCTTGCCTAAGGTGTTAATTACTTAGAAAAGGTCATGAAAGTTCCTGCTGGATTTCCTTCTCCACATAAACCAGTCTGAAAAATAGCAGCTTCAATATGAGGGCATCCACATGAGCTGCAGATTATCTGTATGAACACTGAGTGAGCAGGGCCTTTGCACCTGCCCTTTGGAGTTCACCTAGACATGGCCTCAGCCTGATGCATTTTCTTCAGAACTCTCTGGGTGAGCTCTACAGCAGCAATGCCACAAGCCAAAACATTACCGTGCTCTGCAAACCTCTGGCACAGCAGTGCCTTTCTTTCCTGAGTCTTCCTCTGAGCTCTGTTATGGCTCTTTACAGGCAGAACTCAGTCCAAAGCATAATTGTGTGAAATTGCAAGAACAGGTAAGAACACATCTTTTATACCCACAAGACAGACTTGAAATTAAAATCTGGTATAACAGACAACTATTCTCAGATCTAGCTGCAAATGGTAAATAAATCCAGCTTGTAACTTAATGATCCTTGTGTTTGCAACCAGCAGTGAAAACTGCCTGGGGAACAAAGGCTGGAACTGTGTGTGGAAGACAGAATGAAGTAATTGGCAATCATATACAGAAAGCACCTGGATTTTATCTTTCCAACCTGGAGATGCAGTCATGTTAGTTCTGGCCAGAAATCACCCCGTTAGTGAGAGCTGCACTTCAGGATCAGTCCCCTGGATATTAGATCTGTGCTGCTGCTCATTTCACATTCATACCCCACATTAGACACCCTGCACTGCACAGAGCCTTAGCTACATTATCTCTCCAGTCCCTCCGGCTCCCTCCTCCCACAGCTTGGACCACAATCATCTGCCTTTCTTGGAATTCATTTCAAAACAGATTCATATGGCACCTGCTATTCCCCAACAAACAAATAAATTAGCTGCTGTGATATGGAAATTTGCATGATTCACTGTACTTAAAAACTGTTAGCTGTGAACTTATTAATTGAAAACTGCAGGACAATAATAAGTGTGTCCTTCAGTCTGAACATGAGTCCCTTGCTATAATGAATTTGTAAAGCAATAAAAATGTGTTTTTCAAGGAAAATGCCACCGCCTCAGGACAATTAAGTTTTGGTCATGCCTCTCAGGAGACAGATGTGCTCTCATGGAGGGAAGCACAGGGCTCCCTTCTAAACCTGTGGCACCCCAGGGCATGGGCAAGACACAGGGGACCTCAGGGACAGCTCTGCCAGCTTTGCCTCTCCTGCCCCTCTGCAGCAATCCTACCTTCACCTTTGGGATGCTTTCCCCCACCCCTTCCCCACAGCTGGGGTGCAGGGAGGTCGCTTTCATCTCCCTCTTGCACGGCTGCCCCAGGGGTTCTCTGTGCTCCTCCCTCCCCTGTCATCCCCACATATTGGTGGGGAGAAATTATTTAGTCCTGGTGTAACCTCACCTTTCAGCTGACTTTCCTCTTTATTTTTCTCTCCTTGCAGAATACCATGCCTATTGATCTATTTGCTCTGTTGTGGTCCTAGGTACTCACACAGGCTTCTTTGTGCCTTGTACTTGTTGCAGACAAAGTGTTTCTCCCATTTTTCACTGGAAGTTTCATAAGCAAACTGCATTTGTCTTGCAAATAAACGCTATAAACTCTAAAACTTATCAAGCCTATGTTTTCCTTAGCGTGTAATGTGAGATAACACCCATCTATAACAAGTTCCCCATATGCATTTGCATGTCTAATCCATGGAGTCTGTGACCACTTCCACCCTGAGACACAATCTGCAATCCCAGTGAAGCCAATACTAATTGCTGGTCTGACTAGAATATTGTACCATATATTTTTGTACAAATTACAATTTTCAAACAGGAAACCATTAGTTCAATCTGCATTGACAGAGCATGGCAATATTTGGTATGAATCCTGGCAAAATCATTCATTGTTTTGTTTTCTGTATTTTTCCATCTTTGTTTTCCTTCATTTATTCAGGAAGAAAGAAAGAGACTGCCTCTAGTGCTTGAATTTTAATTCTTTGCTGCACTGTCCTTGGGCAGAACTGAATGTTTCTAAGAGGTGCAACACATTGTACAGCAAAAACATGGATGTATTGCCAGTGGCTCTAATGCCAGGATTTGTCGTTGCTTTCCTTAACAACTATTACAGATTATTTTTGAAATATGTTGAAAATACTGATAGTTATTCTAACTTGTAAATTACAACCCTCAGAAAAATACAGAAGCAGCTGTCAAATAACCATCGTATTTGTGGGATTTAATTCAAACACAGTTTTATATTTCTGTTGTTTTTGATGACAATAGTAAACTACTACTTGCATTGCAAAGCCAGGGATTGATGTTTTCAGAAAAATGGAGTAACCATGTGAATCTCATGCAAATATTGATGTAAAAAGCAACCCATATGCATTGTAGAAGATACTGTCTTGTGAAAGATCCAGCTCATGGGTTAGGACTAGGTCATAAAGCAAGGAACTAATACTTTCTTAGTCAGAAATAACTGAAAAAATACTACTCGATTTAGAAACAAAGTTTTCCTTTATCTGCCCTATACAACCAAATTGTTCTTGCCCTACTTTCAGGCTTTTCTCATTTACCTTGTGTTTCTCAATCCAAAATGTTCTATTAGTCTGATTTTTGATCTAGTGTTAACAAAAACATACAACTGCGGTGGCCCAGCAAAGCCAGGTCTGTGGGGGGGTTGAGCAGCCGCGCATCATCTCAGGATCCTTCTTCAAGGAGGACTTCAGATCACTCAATTCTTGCTGTCTGTAGAGTCACACCCATCACTGTTACTTATTTTCAGCAAAGTAAAATGAAATCAGACTAACATCTCGGGCTAATTAAAACATCATTTTCCAGATTACTCTTAATTTTATATCGCTTAGTCATTTTGCATCTAGTGTCAAAACCACAAGCTCAGTATTAGAAAGCTCAGTCACTCCCACTAATCTTTCACAGAGGGGAATGATGATGTTTTTTTGCTCTGAAATATAGAACAGAGTATCTGCAACAGATCTAGCCACTGGGTAAAAACACTAGAGCTCAAAACCTGCTGTAGGAACAATTGATTTCAACTTGTAGTCCATGAACTTAATCATAAGAACATTACAAACAAACAAGCTCAGTATCACCTCTATCAGATCCTCAGTTTAAAAAATAAAATTCAAAAATCCAACTCAAAATAAGTCAAGAGCATAGCAATCAAATGTATGAAAAAATAAAACTAGTCTGTAAAATTTTGGTTCTTGTTAACAGAGACTATTTGTCTAAAGGACACCTTTTTAAAAGGCATAATTTAAACAGAAAGGCAGGAAAATTATTTGAGCTCACTAAATGAATGCACATGACTAAAACATGAAAAAATCAAGCTTGACATTCAAGATACATCTGAAGCTAAAGGGCAAGAAAATGTAATAAATCAGAATATTTTTTTTATTATAAAAGCACAAAAATTTCTTCCATGTCTTTCAGTCAAATAAGCATGGCTTATGTTATGTTTTTCTATTTATTTTAAGCTAAGAAATATCTCACAGTTATAGAGTTCAGAGAAAATGATGTTAGACTTATGGACAAGAACATGAACCGCTCAAATTTTAAGACACCTTTATTAGATGATCCTTAATGCCTGATTCTGGTTACCTATAATTTAAGAATGTTTTAATGGTGGGAAGGTAAGTCATGCAATGAATAGATAGAAGAGGAATGTGGAGAGACGCAATCCTAAGTTCAGATCAAAACCACAAATATTAAAATAATGTCTCTGATTAAAGCACTTGATCTTACTGGTATTATCCTATTTTATCTTTCCAAATGGCCTATCTGGCAATGAATTAATCTATCACTACCATTAAGAAATTTAGAGGAAAAAAATCACCAGAAAAAAAATAGAATAAAAAAAACCAGTCAACATTTGGCCCTCACATAACTTTCTCTTAGGCAAGCTGCAAGGTATTAATAGTTCTTTTAATACAAAAAGATGGAAAATAGTTTTTGCATCAAGTAAAAGCATGGACATTACTTTTTGCATTTTTCGAAACCATCTTCTCACACTACCAACTACAGTATTTCTAGAAAGTGTATTTTAATTAATTATTATTAATTATATTATTCTTAATATATTAATTATTTTAATAATTTTTTCTTCTTAACATTTTATTAAGTGTTATGAGGAAAACAACTAACAAAATAGAAAGGAAACAAACTTAATTAAACAAAAAACAGTGAAAAACTTATCAGATATTTAACATATCAGAAATAAATGAAAATACGCAACATGACCAGGGTCCCTCTGGATTATATAACCAGGGCTTCAATGTTCACTTTATGAATTGAATTTTGAAGCTGCAGTTTAAACCTTGATAGGAATGAAGTGATAACATTTTGCTCTCAGGAATGTCCAGGAGGTGTCCTTTGGTCCTGGACTCTCAAAGGCTGGAACTGGACCAGTCAGAGGGGAGATGGATGTGAGCATCACATGTTCTTCACTGCTGGGTAGAAAGCAAAAAGAACTACTTGGACACACTGTCCCTGTCAACTCCTTAAGCAGAGTCACCTCAGACTGAAGG
Source organism: Parus major (assembly GCF_001522545.3). NCBI lineage: Eukaryota > Metazoa > Chordata > Aves > Passeriformes > Paridae > Parus > Parus major. Next base: position 13,587,200 of record NC_031769.1, on the reverse strand, counting down.
ACTGCTGCACTGTGGATGCAGCTAATCACCATTTCCCTGCCTTGGGCGTGCAGTCCATCCATGGCCACACTGAGCTGGGCCAGAGGCAGCTGTGGGGACGGAGCTCCCTGATGCCACAGGTGTCTCCTTGCAGTAGGGCTAAGGCCCTAAGGCAGATTTGACACTTCACAGCTATTTGCTCACTCTAAGCCACCAGATAAAAACTGAGCAAATTTGTGTGTGTGGGTATGTGTGTGTCACCAGGTAAGCAGAAACTGACCTTTCAGAGAAGACTTGTGCCACTGTCCTCTCACTGTAGTTGTCTTTAAATCACTGTGCCACTAGTACACTACATTAATAGCAAGACATCTCCTTGGAAGAATGAGTCATGTACTCTTTGAGACTTGTGGGCTTCCTTTCTTCTGAATCACAGCAAGTTTATCCTGGGATAGGGCATACCCCTCCCTACAGGGACCAGAAAGTGGTGAGGAGAGGAATAAAATAGCTTAGATTAAGAAAACAAATCTTTGAAAACAGATGATGTAGTTAATGACCTTTGTTCCCTTTTTCGTTCCTCCCAAAATTTAAGAAGCTGATTGAAGAAATTTCAGTTTTCACACTAAAGAGAGTTAAAAAATTGTACTCCACATCTACACAGAGGGTACCATGCTTTTGGAAACACTAAACAAACATTTGGTTCTCTCTCAGATCAGCTTGGTGCATCCTTATCACCTGCATATTTAATATCCAACAATAAGTAGCATTAGGAGAACAACAAGAGGCAAGAAGCTCTGCTTTGTTTAACCTGAGAATTGCTATATGCTTATCCAAACCTTATCTACATCCTTCTACAAATATGTGAACCTCTGGGTAAGAGACATATTTAGACACCTGCTACTGAAATTAATGGGAGCTGCAAGCAGAGAGTTCCCAGGACAAACAGATATCTTAAGTCTACAAAATTAGGTTGAAAATCTCCCAGGAACAATTTTTCTCTCTCATCATATTTACTACTTCTCACCAGGAAGGACATATTTGAAGTGCAGGCTCATTTGTAATATTTTGGTAATACTGATTTACTTTTTTTATAGGAAGCAACCAGGAGACAGGGCATTATAACAACAAAACCAAGAAGCAGACAAAAAGGAAAAGTGTCTGAAAATGGGATTGTCTCAAGATTCCTAGTGGATTGTCAGTGGGTTATAATTTCATTCCCAGCAGATTAAGCTTTCTGTGATAAAAGGGAGGTTTCTCTGACAAGTGTGAGGGAAATGGCTTCTTAGGCCCATTCTTAAAATGCAAAACACATGGGCGTGCTGCTAAACTCATGCACTGTCTTTCTGAATTCAGTGGTCCCTTTGCAGATGCACGAGTTTGGGGAAAAAATGAGGACTGCAGCTTTCAGCCTGGTAGGATTGGGATAGCATTTTACACACTCTAAATCGTGAGAAGAGGGTTCTTTGCCATTTAAGTACTTCCTTCGGGAAAAATGGCTTTGGGATGGCTTCTGCAGTTTCTAAAGCTTAAAATGATACCCTGGAGAAAAAGTATATGGTTATGAGGAAGACTAGGTACTGTAAAACAGCTTGCTGTAAAGGTCCATAGCAGATGAGAGGAACTGGCTGGTTTACTTGTAGTTCTGCCTTGTTCAGCTTTATGGCTTTTGTTTCAATTTAAAAATAAAGCCAAATTTGTGCTTTGATTGGATGTTTCCAACACTGAACAAGTACTGCAAGATAAAAAAGGGCACACACATTTTGGTGGAATGAAAATATATCTAATCCCTCTGAATACCTACTTTGTAGTCATCCTCCACAACTATTTGTGAGAAGTATTATTTTCTTTTCCCTTCTCACAGGAAAGAAAAAAACCCCACATTCATAGCAGTCAGGTCTCTCACAGCTGATGACAGAGCTGAGTGTGCATGGACCACACAATTCATGGTTATGATGATAGACCTGTGTTCCCCCAGAGCAGAGCTGCTATATTACAGTTCTTACAAGTTTGTGGGTTGCTGGACATTTTGAGAGGCACCACTGCGTGATCCAGGCAATGTCCATTGGTGTCATGGTGTGTGAACCTACAGAGCTGGAGTGAGCTCTTTCCTCCTCCAGTCCTCTCCATCAGCCAAATGTGGTGCCAAAAGTCACATCTTGTACACACAGATATGGGCAATTCAAAAGGTGGTCCAACATATTATAGGCCTGGGGAGCACATTTTGAACATCATCTGTTGGAAACAGAAGCTGAGATGAGCTTGGGTTAATCCTGCAGAAAAACTTGGGCACTGACCCATCAGCTACAATTCAAACTTTGGAAGTTGTGGCTGTGGAAATTAACCATGATCTTGCAAAATGCCACTGTTGCATTGCCTTGGGGATAATGTAACATTTCTTGTCCCAGCCTCTGCAGGGGCTGTGTGGGCTAGAAGTGACTTTGGGGAGATGAGTTACTTCTGTAGTCACAACAATCTCCCCAGGCATGTTTCTGTGGTGCCGACTACACTTGAGGACTCTGCAGGAGCAGCTGTCTCTCCCTTGTTGCCCTCCACATGCATCCACCAGAGTAATTTGAACAAAAACAGATCTGAGTAGAGTACTTCGAACAAGCTTTTATGTGTCTCTGCCTTCTCAGGCTTACAAAGTCTTGCCTTGGTAGTACTGGAAAAGAGAGGTGACCAAAAGCAACATCTGCTTTTGCATCACATGAATTTGTAGCACAGTTGTCCATCTGCCATTGTAACCTGGCTGTTAATCAGCTGAATGTTCCCATAAGGTTCGCTTCTTTTAACTATTGGTGGTTTCATTTCTCAAAAACCCCTCTGCAGCAACAATGATGACAATGAATTTCTCACCAATCCAGTCCCCTAGACAGGGTGTCCTCAGAATGAGAGGGGCTCTGCATTCTTCACATCAGCAGGAGATCAAGGGTCTGACTTTTTAGTGTATGTGCAAAGCGACTTGACAGTGCACCAGCCTGAGATGAGATCCTTCTTATAACACATGGCTAAGCTAGGGAATACAGACCTGCAGGCTGTTGTGGGTGACAGGTATTTCTGGGCTTAGAAAAGTTTTTAGAAAAGTACTTACTGGGTAACATCAAGGCCTATGAAGAAGGAAAAAATCTTTGGTTCAGTGCTACCCAGACCTACAGATTGCTGGAGAGTTGAAAAATATACTAGGGAAGGGTCACTTTATCACAGAATCACAGAATCAGGTTGGAAAAGACCTCTGAGATCATAAATTCCAACCTATGACCAAACACCACCTTGTCAAGCAGACCATGGCACAGACTGCCTGGTCCAGTATTTCCTTAAATACCTTCAGGGACAGTGACGCCACCACCTCCCCACACAGCCCATTCCAATGTCCACACTTTCTGTGAAGAAAAGGGTGACTGCTCACCTTTGCCTAACATTTTCATCTCTCCTGGCCATCAGCCATTGGCCAGCCCTTGTGAAACCTTGCCTTTGCTAACTAGGCAAGGCAGATATTTTATTTGACTCTTTGTAGACATTCACACATTCTTTCTCTTTTGAATTGCTTTGCTTTGCAAGTGTGTGTGTGTGTGTGTGTGTGTGTATGTGTGTGTGTGTGTGTATGTGTGTGCGCGTGCGTGTTTTTCCAGGCAGGGACTGGGGGATGGGGGGAAAGGAAGGGAAGGATGCAGACAAAGCATCACAAGGAGTAGAAGGAATTCCTGCTACAGGCTAAACCCTTCTTAGATTTTCAGGTTTTACACAGAAGTAGGCATGAGTCAAAATCCCAGGCCTGAAGAGCCCAAAGCTGAGATTTGTTATTTCATGGACTTATTATGCATGTAATCATTTTCTCATACTGCCTTCAGGAAGGCTTGTTAAAGAGTAGGATTTTCATTTTCTTCCAGTAGGCTGCAAAAATGCATTTGGCAGTGTGTAAATTAGCTGATGTAGCTATCCCTTCAGCTCCACTGACCACTACACTCACCTCACAGGCTAGAAAATTCCTGCTGAAGCTTCACCACATCTTGTTGAACCAGAGATGCTATGCTAATGTATGGATACACTGCCTATAATAAGCTCCAGTTTCCATGTGCTAATAATTCTAGAGTGCTTGTAAGGGTGCTTAATAATATATAAAAGGACAAAAGAGTGGGAAGCAAATGCACATGGGGTGGATGGACATAAGAAAGAAGATGCTTTTGCCTATCTTACACTATTAAATGTAAGATATATGGGAGGTCTGAACAAATCTCTCTGGCTTTCTGTCACATAAAGGTAGGCTCCAGTTTCCCATTTTAAAGATGAGTTTAATAACGTGAACGATAGAGCCAGATTAATTTTGTTTTCATCTGTAGGTATTATACCAGTGGGAAATGCCATCTGATAAAGGGTCTGATTCAGCTACCAACCTTTCTTGAAAAGGCATAATAGAATAAAAGCTATCTTCAAAAGACATTGATGTATTTATGTACTGAAATTAAAAAGTAGATACTTCTGTCTTTGCTGAAGTTGACCAAGTATATGCCACATTTCTTCAGCTATCCAGCATCTCAGCTTGGTGTGAATCCTGTTCTGGTTTTGTGCTTCCCAATCAGTGAACCCTGCCTGTTATTCCTGAAGCCTTTTTCTTTTTCACATGTAATAAGCTAACTATGTGAGTTACCAGATAAGTTCTGCATAAGGAGAAGAGCATTATTCCCAGGGAGAGAAGAGACTGTTTTGAAGCTGAGGAAATAAAAGGCACTCAAGTGTCTTTATTTTCATTCCAGTCTAGCAAAGCTCACTGCTGGCAAGCTCAAATCTAGGTGGAATATCTACCTTTGACAGTCTTGGGATATCAGCAAAATTAAAACTCTGAGCACAGAGGGTTTTTCTTTTAATTGGGCTTACAGGCTCCACTAACAAATTGCAAACATACACTGAGCATAGATGTAAACAAAAACCTGCATGTAGAAACCCTTGCACTGCACAAATAGACATTAAAAATCTTCTCAGCATAAATGATCTTTCTGCACTACCCCCTTCATTCTTTCTACAAATATACAAACATACAAACAGGACCACATATTTTCATTTGCTTTCTTTTAGCATTAGAAAGTATAGGCATTTATCCCCACCAGACTGTTTATAATGATGCTCTAGGTTTAGCTGCATTTCCCCTTTGGCTTTTCTCCTGAAGCAGAGAAGCATTTGCACAGAGCACACCAGGTGTTACTTTCATATCCTCAGACATACTGGAATATATTAACACAAACACTAAATCAAAACACAGCAAAATTAATGATCACTGCTAGGCTAGAGAAACCAAACTCCTTATTACCAAACAAGACTTGCGTGTATTGTTTCTGTTATCTTAGTTCCTGATTAATATAAAATCAGATACCAATAGCTAATTAGCTGTTCTAATTATTGGTTTGAGTTTGCATAAATTATGCTGAAATGCCCAACTTTCTCTTGCTTTAATCAATATAATATGTCCGAAAGTTGCTTGGGGTTGTAAGATAATGAGATAACTAAAGCAGTATCCTGTACACTTCATTATTATAGGCTTCAGTCAAAAGAAATATCAGTATTTCCAAATTATCCCCACTTAAAGTGCGCAGTCTGAAGCCTACTGCTCATCAAGCAACTGCTCATCAGCCCTGTTACTCTCGTAACTACTGCCTGACAATCACATTATCAAATAAAATGTAGATTGAATAATGTAAATGGTTGTATCTTTTCCAAAACCCACAGTGTCCTGAACAATACAAGCTGCACCATTTCTCCAGTGTGTGGATTTAATCTTTGTCTGGATTGCCCTCTTGAGAGTAACATGTAATCCTCTGAGGGCACAACTTTGGCAAAAACTAATTCTCATTCAGACATGACCCTACTGCAATACAAGTTCACTTCCAGGGCACCATGGCCTGCTCATGCTTGTAATGCTAATCCTTTAATGCAGGGGTTACTTCTATAAGCATCATGGTCATTTGCAAATGAAGTAAATTCATTAATTTCCTAAAAAGCTGACTGCTATCTCTCACTTTCATCTGCTGCTTTAAAGCCCTTGATTATGAATAGATTCAAATGATTTTAGTAGAAAATAAAATTTTATGTATTAATGACATAAGTGAAGGATAAGAAGAAAAATATCACTGCAGTGAAAGAAGTAGAAACAGGCACAGTGAAAGTGAGCTTTATGGCTCATATATTTTCATATTACAATCCTCATACTGTTAGGCAACACTACTCTTCAGCTGTGCAAATAAAACAACTATTCATCCTGAACCTTGCCAAATTACTTAAATATCTAAAAGGTGATTTCAGTTGAACTTGGGCATCTAAGTACAAAAAAGTGATTATATGATCATGTTTATTGGAATTTGTGCCAGCAAAGTTCCCTAAGAGACAAAGGTTTTGCAGGTGTTCACAGTCCCTCCCACCTTGGCTACCATAAGCAGTCTGTCACTTAGGCCCTGCTTGAACTTGCTCTAAGTGTACCATTAAGCATTCCCCAACAAGATTCTAAAAGGGAGAGATCCCATCACCACGAACTGATCATGGACTGGAAAAACCATGTTCTCTACCTAATATACAGGCACTGGTGATCAATGCCATCTGTTAAGATCAAGATAGAATGAATTTAAGACTCAGCCAAGCCAGAGCAGGGAAAAAAATCCTCTCTTTGGTGAGAGGAAGGTTCATTTAGTTGAGAAATGGGGGATTTGGCTGCCACACAAGAGAGTCCTACAGTCTTTCCCTTGCCCTTTCCATTGGCTCTGGCTGTTTTGAATTCTATCGAATGGCTTTCATCCTTGCCCCAGCAGCAACAGAAGTTCAACTTGATCTTTGGACTCTACACAAAGAATCTCGTACTTATGATGGTTGTGGTCACAGAAAACAACACAAAACTGGTTAAACCCTGGGTTCTGAATGATCCTCTGTCATCACAAGGGACCAAAGACTAGCTTACAAGTCCAGATCAAAAGTTCACACATGCTGCAGATTTACTTAGGGCAAGAATTTCCTCTTATGTTTCTCACGTTATTAAGACATTAAAATGAGAAGAACATTGGAAGAAAGGTGGAAATAAGGATCCAGATTTAAAATTTGATTCTTTCAGTAACAAAGGCATTTACTTTTCAAAACAATTAATCATGTTTCTGTTTTTGGAATTAATGGAAATTGAAGAATTCCTCCTCATTGGAAGATCAAGGGATAGGATATAGCCCTGGTCGGCAGTGGAACTGAAAGTAAGCTTATCGGTTTAAGTACAATGGAAATAGTTGCTGCATAACACCTTCAGCTGTGACCTTGAAGAGCAATCCTTCTGGATTCAAAAAACATTCTTTCACAATGAAAAACCTGGAGATAGTTATGGTAAACTATGGAAGAGCACAAATACAAGTACTGTGATCAGTATGGGTGCTGTGAGAGAAAGCCTGTGTCTTTTCTTTAAAGGAGGTGAGGATACCATTGAAATAAACACAATAATTAGTGCTTTGTCATGGGGCTCATGGAGGGGGTTGGTTGGCAGATGTCAGAAACACATGGACATCTCCCAAGTGAACAGCAAGAGATATTAAAAAAAGAAAAACAATTGAGGGTCATAACCTGACAGGTAATCAAGAAATTGAAATGTCTGAAGAATGACAGAACTTTGAGACCAGATGGGATCCAGCATGCTGGAAAAATATGGCATTCAGAGACAGGGGGAAAGAGTAATCACTTTAGTGACCTGCAGATTTATAATATCCATATATATCCATAAGAGCAGCACCTGTGTATGCAAGCGAACTGTACAAATTAATTTCATCATTTATGAATTCTGAGGGTATAGCAAACTTACTTTGCTTTTACTTTTAGATCTAGACAAACAACTTTCATTATTTGTATTTTTTTTAAGTTGCCTTTCTCTCTCTGGCTCTTTATCATTTCAGTCTGAACTTTGTTGCCCTTGTCTTTTGTTCTGACTGCCACTTCACAATTGAACAGCAAATGAATCCACTTACAGCCTCTTTATTTCTTCATTGGTACGGAAAGTGAACGAAACTAACACTTACCGTTATCCTCCTCCTGAAGCCACAGCCCACCATGGTAAATTGTTCCCATTCAAAATGTCTGTGATGATAGCCAGAGCAATTCTTTGTTCTGAAGCACCCAAATAATTTCTCAACCTGTTTATTTGATGAAAAACACCTTCATGTGTTTTAGTAAAAAAAAATGGGTTTTCTGTAGCAGGTTTGAAATTGCGTCATTAAAATCAAAATGGAATATAACAAAGGACACTTCTTGTGTACCATACAATGTATGCAGGGTTGAATGCATCTAAGATGTGAGATCAGGATGCAGAGTTTGCAGCTGCTTCCCCTTTATAGAATCAGAATTACACACTGTGCTAGCAATGCTAATCCTTTGCCCATGTCTGATAAATTCTCTCCTGGTTGTACATGCTGAAATTTTGAGTTTGAGAATCATGACAGAATCCATGATTCTAAGAATAGAGCACTTTCAGGTATTTGAAAAAGTCAAAGTTTTACCTAAATTCAACCAGCCCATCTGCAAAACAGCATAATAATGTTATGCATTGCTAGCGAAGGAATCTAATTTTTTTCCTAGGATTTTTTTGGTGTGTAATTTTTTTGTGTGTAAGGAGCTGGAGACAGGATGTCCTGCCAGAGGAATGCTAGCTGTGGAGTGAGTGCATGAGTGAATGTGATATAACAGCAGGCACAAGGGTTATTTTTTTGTTGTTGTTGGTTTGTTTTTTTTTTTCTTCTTCTGCAGCCAGAGTCCTTTTGTTACCACAGTGCTGTGCAGCTTTCTGAAAACCAGCCAGGAAGGTAGTGAGGATCTCCAGCTTGAAAGGAAAAGGCATTTGCCTCGTCCTCCTCCAGAGGCTGGTGGGGAGGGAGCGGGAGCCAGCACCAAGGGCTGTAGAAATGTATCCCAACAGAGTGTGCTGCCCACCAGCAGCCCCCTGCTCAGCTCAGATGCTGCAGCTACAGGCACATCTCTGCAAGGACATCTTCAGTTATAATGGAGTTACAGCAGTGCCTCTTCCTCAGCCAGCTCTGTTTAAAAAGGCTGGAGTCACTGCTACAGACAGTCTGGTGATGTAAACTTGGCCCAGGTGCCTCAAAAGTATTTGTTTAGGTGTCTAATTCCTGTTGTAGTTAGACATTTAACACCTTTGAGGAATTACATCTTCAGCCAAGGTCATTTGATAAAGAAATATTTAATAGTTATTTTTTTCATGCATCTAAGCACCTCACATTTACCTGTGCAGGTCTCCTGAATGATAGAAAATTATTGTCTCTGCTCAGACACATGGTATTAGGGCATGTAGCAGGTTAGGTCTGTTGCCTAAATTCACACAGGCAACCGGCATCTTGGCTAGGTTTAAATCCAGGTCTCCTGAGTCCAGTACACTAGAGAGGCTATCTTCCTCTTCAGGAAAGGTGACTGGAAACGCTCTGAAGCAAGAAATGTGCAGTGCTTGTCTAACTGCAGCAGTAGGAAAAAAATTTAAATACCACTCAGAGTCAGGCTTGGGGAAATTCTGATTTAATTATGAAAAGTCAGCATGGATTCAAGAAAGCAAGCTTGTGCTTATGACTCCACTGATGGGATTTTTTCTGAGTGGATAATAAAAATATCAGATAACAAGAATCCATACATTCTGTTTAACTAGATTTTTCTGTAGAAAAGTCAGGTTCTTTGTGTTAAATGTCTGACTTGGGGAAGCAAAGGGATGCAAAAGAAATCCCCTTTTAACTTCTGCCTATGACAGCTTTCCATTAGAAACTACAAAGACTTCTCTCTCACATCACAGAGACAGGGATAAGGAGACAGCTTTAAACCTCTGGGAGCTTCGAAACAAGATCAAGAACATTCTAAAGAGGAAATTGCTCATGGGGCCACTCACATTGGGACTCACCAAGTTGATGCAAGTCTGTCAGTGGCTGCTGGCAGCCCCAGAACATATCCTTCATCAGGCCCTTCACCTCACAGAGTTTGCTGAGATGGTGCTTGCAGCCACAGAGGTCTGGAGAGCCCTGGCTGACTCCTGCCAAGACCAATGGCTTTCAGATACATCCCCTTTCTTACTATTCTGTTTCTCTGAATTTGCAGTGTCAGCTTTCTTGGGATATCTAATTTCAATAAGCCATGAACTAGCTCAAATATTTTTTCAAGAGGTAACCATGTATGCTAACAGTTTAACATGTAAGGATGTGACTAAAAGAGAGTCACAAGGATTAGTCTGAGGATCAATTCTCTTCACTTTATATATCAATGACCTGGAAGAAAGAAGATGCTGTAAGTGGATTACACTTGCTGATGATATAAAGTGAAGGAGCAGTCAAAACAAAGAAGGAAGGGCAACAAAATTCAGAATGTATACTTTAGTATCTGGAGACAGCTAGGTAGCTCCTAAGTTTCAAGGTATGTAAGATAATGAGTCCAGTAATAAAGAAACAAAAGGAGAGAATATTCACTGAATAGCCACACATTACAAAACATTACAGAAGTGTGGTATGTGGGGTTAGTGGCAGAGAGAGCTCTAACAGCATAAGCAAAAGTGTTGAACACTTTTTGAACTGGAAAAAAAAATCTCAAAACTGTAAGATAAAGGTAACTGTAAAACAGGAAAAATATTCAAATGCTGTAAATGAGACTAGTTTTATGACAAAATATTGCATATTTCTAACTCACTATGAAAAATATGTTGTGGGGAAAAAATGGTAGAACAGGCCTCTGCCAGAAACTGTCAGCTGTTGAAATATCTTGATTATCCAGGGACTGGAGATGAAATCCAGGTTTGTATGGGTGATGATAGATTGAAGAAGTCCTTGGTGCAGTACCCACAATACTAAAAGCAACAGAGAGAAAGGACAGGAGCCTCTGGGAGCTGTGGCACTGCCTAGGGCAGGGAGGCCTGGACATCAGCAGAGGGTGGGCGCCAGGCAGGACTTGTCTGCTCAGGGAATGCATTCACCTGACGGACAAAGGGTAGCACAGGCAGTAGAAGCAGACAATCTGAAAAGTGGTTTGGCGTGTATTGTCCAGCCCCCGCAGGGATCGGTAGCAGCCTGTGGCGGCTGCTCTTCCCCACGGGTGTCCACGCCCTATGGTAAGCCCACAGAGATGGACAGGGATCTCTGTGCCGGCCACAGCGAGTGCTGGCTCGGATCCCACGTGGAGAGCGGCCTTCCTGTCCCTCTGATTTTCCTTCCAGCAGCCACTAATGAGCTCTCTGGCCGTGTCCCTGTGCCACGGTGCCGGGCCTGGGGCGGCTGCCTGCGGCTCTGGCGGAAGCTCACACTGGTCAGGCCGCCCCCGGCTCTCCTCTGTTCCTTTCCCCTCTGTGTGACGTGCGCTTGCTGCTCGTTTGTCACAGCCATTCAGCCGTGTCGCTCCTTCCTGCCCCGGCTGCCGGCATTGGTACCCTCCCCAGGTGCCCCCGAGCTGCAGGAGCAGCCTGTCCCTGCCTCGCCTCCTCTGTGGGTGCCCGAGCGCAGCCCGGAGCGGGCCGGCCCCGCAGTGCTGCAGTGCCCTGGCAGTGTCCGCTGGCATTTCTCCGGTCTCAGTCCCCTGAACGGGACCTTCTGTGCCCGCTGTGACACACATCACACTGGGGCGACTCCTGGCATCTGCTGCCAGCTGCGTGCAGGGTTGCTGCTCCCTCGGGACTCCGCCACAGGCCCAGGGCAGGGCGGGCAAGGAGCGTCGGTGGGTGCCCACTGCCTCACCTGCTGCTGCTGCTAAAGAAAAAGACCCCGCTACAAAGATTTCATGATCTTTTGGTCCTAGAAGAATTTCCTGAGCCCGATGTCTGACTAGGCTAGCAATTTCAGTAGTGTTTTCCTTTCAGCCTTGAAATAAATGTTAACTGAATTGTGAAAAGCAAACTATTGACCTTGTTTGTAAGAGCAAATTTGTGCTAACAATATTCAGCCTTGCATTATCCACTGCATTTTTTCTTTGCTTCGAAACGTTTTGGATTCAAATCCTTTAGCTGATACTCCATGATCAATTTTTCTTTCCCAGGTCTTGATAATAATTCCGAGATAATTCCAGGTCTGTCCTGCAGTACGAATGCCCATCCACAGCTCTCACCACGAGCGGCCCAATGAAGTCAAGCTTGCAGAAAGGACTCGGAAACCCTACAATGTCTATGCAATGCAAAAGGAAGCAGATGGGGAGTCCTGGTCCTTTGCCCAGCTCAGGTACAGACCCAGCTTGCTCCCTTCCGGCACCTTCTGAGCCAGCCTGAATGCATCATGAACCATGGAGTCACAAACTGTATTTGATTTGTTATAATACTGAAATAAACGGAATCATTTGAGTTGTGTGACTTTCCCTATGACAGATAAAGCCAGAAGCAACAAATTCCCTAGTGGGTTTATATGATTAATATATTATGAATTTATAATATTTTTGCTTTTGACAGACTTTCAGAAGAAATTGAGACCTGTTCTGCTATCACACGTTCTAAATAAAATTGCACTTTTAATTTTTCTGTCAGAAAACTTGCTGATAAGCCAGAAAAGATCTGAGAAATAGACACATTTGGGAGAAGATTTTACATTATTATTGGGTCTTTGTTCCAAGCAATTTCTGCATCTTAAGGATCAAGGTGAGCCTCCCATAATGCACCTGCCAGTAAGCAGGTATTAAAAGGAAGTCTTTCTAGGCATTTATCTGTGAGACATCAGACTGTAAGATGAAAAGATGACCTAGGGATTTGCTGACCATCAGAGACAATGCCTTGCTATGATTAAAGCTATGTATGTTACCTGGACAAAGCTACATCAAAGTGCTAATTAGGAAACATGTATTTCTGACTGGTATCCTCTGAGGCTAATATGCTTTCATTTGTGTTAAAAACCATGTCTGATACAGAGAATCGGTGTGAGCTAGAAAGATATATCTATATAATGGACAGTGTTACTATACTCTTATCTTTTCTGTGATATATTCTCTTTATGCAGATAAAGAAAATTTGTGTTTATCTCACAGGGCTGAGACATCCAATTAAAGAGCCTTGTCCTACAAAATCATCTTTCTGAAAGTAAAAATGAAAGAAAATTGGTTTGATTCACTTATTCCTGATGATAAGTACTTAACTATCAGTTTTCAGGAGATTCTAATACTATAATATTCCCCAAAGGCTTTCTGTAACAGGGATAGACCACACTTACACAAAGAAGAAGCGAAAAACATCACCCACACATTGTACATGAATATAGATGCTTTTAAAAAAAAACTAATTTACCGAGGCAAGCAATTGATAGATAACAGATGAAGCAGTTCATAGAAAAAGCTTTCCATATTGGTAATGAAGCAGCCAGGATGCAGTGTGTGCTGTAACTGAGAGACACTGCCTGGTTTGCAGCACCTCATGCTCTGAATGCCCCTCTGGTTGTGGCAGGTCTGTTGGGAAGACAGCAGTGCCTCTGCTTGGGGAAATTTTGCCTTCCTCTCCAGAAGTATCACATAACAGACAGGGATACAACAAATCAAGTCATACCAAAGTAGGGAGGGACATTATTCACCTTTGAGAAAAAAGCATCTAGCTATTCTCCTACTGAATCATAAAACTGCATACACTTAAGTGAAAGAAACCAGAACCTATCTCTTAAAGTCAGACTGGTTTTGATACTCTTTTATCTAAGGAACAACAGAACCCAATTGTTTCTTGGTTGGACATAGACCATTTGCAGGCCATATGGGTGTCCAAGTTTTTATTGCAAATGCAAAGGATATTTTCCAGTAACAAGTCTACATTCTCAGCGCTTCTTCACTGAGTGAGGCTGCAGGGAGTTCAAGTAAGTTCTTCTTTAAAGAAAACACAGCACTAGGACTAATGTGACTAAGTGCATTACATTTACTGCTCCACTTCATCTGGTATAGGATAGAAAAGGTCTATTGAAATGACTGCAAAGGTGACAAGCCTTCAGAAACTCAGCTGCTTTCATTTATAACTTACTTGAAGAAGTAATTAGGGTTCTCACTTCTTGGCTAATGCCTCCTAATGGTCTCTTTATTCTTGAAAATTTTACAGTACTTTGACAGCTGAAAGGTAAGGTAATTGTGTAAAAACGTTTATCAGGAATGGCCCAATAAAAATATTTTCTTTCAGGCTACAAAGGCCTATGCCTATCTTTTTCTGCAGAGGGGTGGAATGGAATAACTTGTGTCACAGTGTGCAGACAATAGAGGCAGGCAATGGGAATACATAATGATAATTCAGCCCAAGTGCTATGAATGTGAAAGGCCATTCTGGCCAAACAATGCTCTGCCCATTTGACGTCCTGATTTTTCTTTGGATGTTTCTCATGGAGAGCAGAGTTTCTTTCATCCTTTACACAAAGTAAATTCAATTCATATTTCAGAAAACTAGAGGCAGCACTCTGTGCTATTCACTTACCCACACACTGCTTCCACTGCGGAGGTGCTAGTCAAAGACGTGGGTGCTTGAGCAGCTCCGAAGTGCCCAGCCATGGCAGGGATGCACACAGGTCTCCCAGAGGTGCCAAGATTAGGGGGAGTGTGAGGCAGAAAACAGTTCTTCTTTTGTCAGTAAAAGCTCAACTGGATTGAAGCAGAACTGGCCTGTCTAGGAAAGGAATTAGAGGTGTGGAAGGGTTTCAGTACTTGGCCCATCACTTGTCTAACAGAAATATCATCAGAATCAGAAATGCATCATTTCCAGTGTAGGCATATCAGAAATCCTTGGGTTTTCTATTATGGCTGATTCCCTACTTCCAGTGACAAAGCAAATGTAGACTTTAAATCCACAGGTTCCTGACTCAGCATCATCAATAATTGAGCTGTTAAAGCATTTCCTTCTTGTTGAATGGTGCTTTGTTCACAACTAGAGCCTACTGCACGAGGACCATTTTTCTTTTAAAAACTAGACTGTTCTATAATAAAATTCTCCCAATACAAACATGCTTTTCAAACTTCTTATTGGCTTTGTTGATGTGTAAAATCCCATTTTTTCCACATATTCACAATAATTCAAACTTAGGTGTCAATCACTTTTTCATTCCCAGGAAACAATTTTGTACCATGGAATACATTCCATTCCTGTCACGGCACAAAGTGAACTATTACAAAAGGATAACTAATACTTAAGGAAATATATTTTTCCCCGCTTCTTCCATACTGTTTTTAAAATTCTATTTCCCATTGTGTTTTCTCCTACAACCTGTCTTTGTGATGTTGCTGTTTGCATGCAGAAGCTATTTAAGTAGAACGTTGCACCTCACTTGTTCAGAGCTTATAATGAAGAAAAATGTGCAAAAGCATTACTTCACAAAAAACAGATAAGTAAGCATAGTGCCTGTCAAATTTTGTCACCCATGCTTGGCAGACAAAAAAATAAACAACTGCATAAGCCTGGCACAAGAGTCTGCAATCCACAGGGCGTGAAATGTCTTGGGGACTAAGTTTGTATTCTGCATTTCTTCATACATCTCACTAATTATCTGTTTCTTTTCCTAGGCTGCAGAATCTGCAGTGTATTGCAAAGCAGTAGCTGGGAGGCCTCTTAAATGTATCTGAGATCAATCCCTTATGCGGTATTATCTCATTAAAACTGGCCCAAACCCCAGCCTGCTTGCTGATATTTAGATTTCTACATCAAGCTGATAGAAGGAAAAGAAGCATTGCACCGAGGCATTCAGCACAGAGTATGCATTGCTTCATAACAAAAAAAAAAAGAGAGGGAAAGGCTTTTTTTTGCTTATCTGCTTTCATAAACAGACAGAGGTAAGAAAACTGCTATTAAAACTATTAAGCTACTCTTCCCCAGTATCTGTCTCACGCTAGTTCTCTGTGTTACTCATGGCATCTGGCAGTGTTTTCACTTAAAACAGGGTTGCTGTTTGTTTTTCTTGCCAGCTCTGCAATCCAGATCTGCTTTTATTTGGGGAAAGTGAGACGATTTGGTGATGCTCCTGACAGAAAGACAATAAGCAGTTTGTATGCATCCCATGTACGTGGGCTCTCTGCTCTGCTGGGTGAAGACACTCTGCTGCAGGAGAGAAAGGCAGAACTGTGGCTGTGCCCTGCAGTCACTCCTGAAAAGCTGAAGCCAGGACAGAGGGTGCCCTGTGCTCCAGGGCCAACCTCCAAAAGGGTTGCACACATATATTTTCTACCATCCAAAAGTCACCAAGAGCAGTGGCTCATCTGTCTTTCTGTTTTCCTGGTCTGACAGCCCCTGTGTTCAGAGATGGAGAAAAGGTGTCTTAAAGCACACAAGGGGAATTCTCAGCCTGAAACCTCATTTAAGGGAGAAGCTAACTTGCAGTATGGTAGTGAACAGCAACACTATCCTGCTTTGGAGGGCTCAAAGGGGGAGCAGAGATGTGTGTGAGATGTTTCACTTATAAAAAGAAGCAATTTAGGCTCATCTGTTAGCAGCCAATTTTTCTGAGTAACAGGGCAAATCATAGGTACAGTTCTTGAGTTCCCTCCCTACCTGGCCATGGAGAAATAGCAATGGGAATCTCATGAATCATGAAGATAAGCATGATGCAGAGCAATAGAATTGACAAAATATTTCCTCAAATTCCATCTAAATGCAATGATAAGTTCTCCCTTCCCATGCCTGTCGGAGCAAGAGATGTGACAGCCCCAGAGTGAGAAGAGATAGCAGCAAGTGTAGAAAATAAATTAATCCTGTTCTAACCATATGAAAGTACACAAAGCACAGAGCAGAGCTTGAAGAGGAGAGCATTTTACTTTGTAAATTCAAATCAGAGGAGCAGATATTTTCTGCTTTCAAGAACACTGCAGTACCCCTCATTTTCCACAGCAGGCTGAAAACCAGCATGAAGGGAGGAAATGAGGACCAAAACTAAAGCAAAAGCTTGTAGCATCCAGATGCTCAAGGGAGAGAAATTTCTCTTTAATTATGAAGTTACTAGTGTAAGTTTTGTAATAGAAATGCTGCTCCATTAACAAAAAGTCTCTAGTTTTCCATGTCAGTATTTTCCAGATTTGTCCTTCTAACATTAACTTATTTCCACAAAGAAAGTGGAAAGATTTGGTTTTTCATTAACTGTTTTTCATGTGTTCTGAACCTAGGATGTCAATGATCAGGAATTATACTAGGTAGTATCTGTGTGCTTTAAAGTATGTCTCTACTTGTAGCAACTTTCCGTGACTATAAGCAAGCAAATACATAAATACGTGAAAATAGGAGTATTTTCTTTTTTACTAGTTGAATTTTAGTTAACTAGCCTCAGGAGGAACATGGTTGAGTACAGTATAATATTTGGAGTTGCTCCTTTCTTCATGATCTTCAGAGGGGTTACTTGCAGGTGCAGAGTGGACACTGTAGCCTAATCCTCTTTTATGCTGTAGCATGTGCACCTAAACTACTTGTGGGCATATCTAATATTCTAAGGAAGGAAAAACAGGGTTCTGCCATTATGATTTTCTATTATATACCTATGGAAAGAAAAAGAGGAATATTAACTGCACTGACTGGAACAGCTAGTTATCACCAGTTTTCTGGGGAAAAAACCCATATTTCTCCAATTATATGAAGTTCTTGAAAGAGTTTTCTTACAGGTCAACACTACCCACTGCACAGTATGTGGCAATATTCCTTTGCTGCTTATTTACAAGCAGTGTATTGCTAATATTCAATAGTCAACATTTTTTCCCTATGCACTATTTGCTTAAAAGCAAAGTTTAGGGGCTTGACAAAATTGTCTTCCAGGAAACCTATTTATACATGCGTTTTGAAAAAGGAGCTCTGATACAAATGATGTTAATACAGTCATAAAGGTGGATATGACTGTGAGTATCTGCACCTATAAATAATAGTAAAATACTAAAAATTTAAAATCACAAATTATTTAAAAATGTTTATACTTCTGCCTGCATCAGCAAGCACATCATCTTTCTGTATATAACTGTTTTTTTACCAGAAGAGCTTTCCAATGCAATAGGTTGAGTCTCCTTTTATTTCATACAATTTTTTCCATAAGTGTATGAGTGAGATACCTTGACTTAATGATGTCATTTCAGTGCCAGACTCTTCAGTGGCAATTACCAAAAGGGAAGGAAAAAAAAAAAAAAAGAATTAAATCCCCGGGTGCTTTTGTTAGTTTTTCGTTATTTTCTCTTTGAAAATTATTCTTCCATAGTTCATCTCGAGCTGCCTTTTTTCAAGCTGAGTAACCCTATTGCTTCTACTGAATACACAGACATGACCACCCACACTTAGGAAAACCTTGCCTCTTGCTGAGCTCCTCTGAAATGGTAGGGCTCATGCAGCAATAAAACTTCATGATCACAGGGGAAGGAAATAGCGCAAGGCTAGGAATCCTCCTGCTGTTTCCATATTATTTCCTAATTTCAGAATAAGCTGAGAAATAATAGGGGGTAAGTATATTGTGAGAGTTTCCTCTGTGCTCTTCTGCAATTTCCCACCTAGGCTGTCATGAGTGCAAGGAACTCTATTAAACTGCTACCCCAAAATCAGCAGCTTGGCAGCCAGTCTAACAAGCAGGAAAACTTTATTCTCCAATTTTGTAAAAGGAAGTTTTCCTCTTGCATGAAGGAAGTGGAATCATAGAGGGTTACACATTCTGGATTGTATTTTTTTTCCTGTCTCCCAGCAGGAATGAGATCTTGATCTGGGGCATGTGAAAGGTTATACTTGTTTACACTTAGCCCTCAGTTTGGTCGTATATTGAGGTGAGATCCAGCTGTGATGATTTCGAAACGTGTCCACATAGACAGAACAGCCCTGGCAGTCTGGGGACTGGGATACAAACACAGTGTTGGTTTATCACTAAGAACATCTACCAGGTACCACTCTTCAAATGCATATGCAATAAGGCATTTTGTGGCTGCAGCTGTTAATTTTACTCTTTTGTTTCTTTCCTTCCCTACAAGTCTATTTCTGTAAAGGGTCAATCTGTCCATTGATAACTCAGTCTAAATGACCGTATTTTCAATTAGAGTTTCATATAGAGTAATAATTTTAGGGATACGGACTGAAAGTAGGTAGAATTTATTCCATACTACAAATACCACATTGGTGGGAAAGTTACTGAGAAAAACAAAGATTCAGTTTCTTAAAAAATAGCTAAAGTTGAAAGTGTTATAAAACATTTTGATTATGAAACCAGGGCAAGTCCAGATTTACTCCTCCATCCAGAAGACTGTCAGCTTTACACTGCATTATGAACAACAGAGCAAAATCAGCCAAGAACTATATTACAGGGTGTGTCATATACACATGTGAAATATCTCTATTCCAATGTACCATTTTCCTATACACCTTGGTACAGTAAACTCTCTCCAGTCATCCCGTCAGCCACAAATCACTTTTTGGTTCGGCTTTTTTTGTTTGTTTTTTTTTGGTTTGTCTTTTGTTTTCTTTTACTTCAGAAAAGCCTATAACATTATTTGAACATGCATTTTTTGTGGTTTCCTTTTCCTTTCTCTGTCTCTAAATTGGTTGCTTAAAGAATAATCCTCTGAAGGAAGCAAATGAAAACTGAAATCATATTGTGTCAGATGATTAAGTATTCCAGAATTTTAATTTCAAAGTACAGTGGAGTATTGTACTTTAGACAGTGGATTTTTACTGTGTTACCACCTAATGAGAGCACCTGTGGTCTTCAGAACTGAAGTCACAGAGGGGCACTGCTTTTAAATCCCGTGAATTTTCTGGTAGACTTGTTATTTGCTTTTCCCTTTCCTTCCCCAGCGTTTCAGCATCTTTGAACACCTCAGAAGTGCTAATGCTTTACTTCACAGAAAGTGGCCGAGATACAAACCAGCCTGCTACAACAGCAGAGTAGCACTGCACTCTGCTACTGGTCTTGCTTCCCTATTTATTTAAAGCCTGCTATGAGCGGAAATTGCCCAAAAAAGGCCAGGAGAATGGGGAAAATATGTACTTGGGGGATCACAGCTGCTGGGAAGTGGAGCTCAGCCATGCCAGACCACTCTGCTGCCTCTCCTGGTGCTCCAATCTCTCACTCTCTAGGTAGGTTGGGCTCTCCCACCGTACATTAACACAGGCTGAATCCCATAGTGGGACTGTTGCTCAGCAACAGCAGTGAGAACAATTTGGTTTTGGACCATTCAGAAGATGATTACATTTGCAGCATGTTCCCCCCCACCCCCCCTCCACTTCCCAGTACCTATTCCTGGACATTGTAAATATTCATCTGAGTTTTGCATATACAGTAGTTTCCCCTGTAGGTAAAAACATACCATCCAAATGAGCTTTTAAGAGTACTTTGCTGTGATGCATACCTACATTTCCTCTCATTCAGTAGCTATAATGTTACACATGAAATGGCACTGTTGGGCTTCTGGGGGGTTTATTTGTTTTGTCTATGTCAGACAAATTTTAGCTGGAGCAGGGCTGGGCTCTTTATGACAGTGCTGCTTCATTGCTTTGTTTGAAGCACATAAAACAAGTGAAGTATTTAAATAGTTGTGAACACCTGAATGACTTTAAAGCATTTGAGTAAGAGATAGGTTCAGATCTTCAGACTTCCAATTTCCTTCCTAATTGTTTCTTTATCTACACATCTTTCACCATCCCATTAGAAAAGCAGTCCCACGCTCTCAACTTAAAAGAGCTTGTCTAGAGACTATAATGCAATATTTAAATATTTGTCATACATTTCCCTGAGCTTTCAATCTCAGTAGTAATTTATTCTCAATCTTCCAGTTTTATTTCCTTTAACACACATGTAACAGTTGCAAGGGTAACTCTCCAGGCCATCCTGACCCACCCACCCTTTTGGCAAGGCCATTTTCCACTGCCACTGCACAGCAGACAGAACACTCCTGGTCCTTTTGTCTTTAGTGCTTCCTTCGTGCCTTGCAGAACAGCGTACAGTCACCTACCCATCCGTGCCAGGATCACAGAAGCTAACTTGGATATCCCATATACAAACATTACATGCAACCTTCCCCTTATTTCTTTCCCCCAGATACGATGGAAAACAAGAAGGGAGGGATAAAAAAACAAAACAAAATTACTTCAGAAATCAATTTTTATCCTCTAAGACCAGTATGGATGTGTGTGTGTATGTGTTTGTTTTCAGTAACACTGGGTCCCAGTCCACTGAATCACATCGACACGTTACTAATTTAAATATATGGGATCAGCAATTCCATTATTGTGCTTTTAGTGAGATATGTGCTTGTGTACCTTACCAACTCAGTCAAGCATAGGTTGTTCTCATCTGCTGTAGATGTACAACAGGAATCTCGTATTTTTGCACAACCCCTGCTACACCTTCCCTTTCTCATCTTACTTCTATCCTTGACAGTCCTCTGAGGCAGTGAGGTGACCCACTGTGAGCTGCCGGCCTACAGGGAAAGGACAAGGAAGAAGGCGGCAAATCTGGCATTTCTCTCAGTTTTTCAAGAGCACCTTGTTGTGCCTTGGCTATGGACTGACACAGGGGCACAGGGGCTGGCAGAGACTGTGGCATGGACCCACCTTGCCCACCAGTCCCAGACCCTGCAACACCAGAGCCTGGAGCTAATCCCTCTCCACAGCACAGCTCCTCCCTTTTGCAGCCGTGTTCTGAAACCTCTGTCAGGATCCACACCGTACACACGAAACCTTTCACGGACTGCAGCCTGCAAGACGTTCTTGCAGATAGTACACACACAAAGTCAAATGGCACTAGAATAAGCCCTGCTTCAGACTCCCCTTCATGTATGCCCAATAACAAAATACTTTTTTCCTCTCTAATTAGCTGTATTAGAGCAAACACTAATACATTAAATACAAAGTTGGGTGGTTTTTCTGTTTCCTCTGTGCAAGTTGTATTTATCATATAAGTGCACATTTTTGGATTTTAAACATTTCTCTTTTAAAAATGCAAGTTAAATGTTAATCAGTGAGGTAATCTTCATAAAAATTACTAGGTATCAATGTTCAGTTCCAACCAGATATTTTCTCATTATATTGAAGGAACAAATTACCAACTCCTGCTGCAATGAACTCCTTGATACAGCATGCATTTATCCAGGCCCCATGGGGGTCATTACAACAAGATTCACCTCTGTGTATGTGCATGTATATATTTAAAAATAACCCCCTCAAATCTCTCCTTTGGTCTTTCAGCGGGGAACATATCAAACAGCTACATCAAATCTCATACACACATCAAAATCATGCTAACATTGTTGAGTTTCACTGAACCCTATGCCAAATTAACTTTTACAGGGCAATTACAAAATCTTATAATCATGCAAATTAGTAGTTAGCAGCTTACATCTTCCAATTAAATTGCCACCTGCTATTCTAAGATCCAAGTTAGCCACAATAAACTTTTCATTTTTCTTTTTCAAAAAGAGACTCTTTATGTGGAGAGTCATCGATGTATAGATTAGCCTTCTCAGGGACAGGGGTCCAACTTGAAGCAATCACAGGCAAATTATTTCAGCTAAAGAACAAACCCCAAACCATAGTGTGAAGAGAAACCTATTTACACTTGAGCTATTTTCAGATTTGAGTGTCCAGGTACACTCCTAAGCTCAGGGTCACATCCTCTCTGCAGCATAGTCCTGTACCCAGACAAGATCCAGGCATCATCTGCTCCCTCTCACATTCTCCCTCCCTCCCTCTCTCTCCCTGTGTAAAGAAGAAAAGCCATGACTACCTGGGCAAGGGTTGGCCTCTGACTCGTGGAGATCAACACAGTGTTCCCCAGCACAGTGACCCACTTTCTGCCTGGTCCACGAACAGCCAGGTGTCCTGTATATTCTTCCTTACAGAATGAACATGGCACATTTCAAAGCTTTCTTCCAGCTCCCTGCAAGTTAGGGAGCAGGATGAAGTCACCAGTGGATGCAGTTTACTATAACATAAGGGAAGAGGATGAGGACATTTACTGGATTTACAAGAAAAAAATTGGGGCTTTAAAGAGTCAAGCTTCTGAGTTTAGCAAAGCAAAAACATCATCTTTTGTTACTTATGAAGTGCAGATTTTGTAGAAAAGAAGGGGTTTTTTTTGTTTTTGTTTTTTGCTAAAAGCAGACAGAAGAAGATCATACTGCTTGGTTTCCTAAAACAACAAAGGTGCCAAAGCGCACTGTGTCCTACAGAATTAACTATGGTGATGAAAATCAAACATCTCAGAAGAAAAGTCAGGCACAAAATATAGCAGGCAATGAAAACCAGTGTCAATTCTGAAATATGTTACAGAATTAAATTCTTCTTTCTTTACGTTTTTCTCTCCTTTACCTTGCTGCCCTTCAGGGGGCACCCACAAGGCTTGACCTGCACACTGGGGCAGGATCGCTGCACACCTAAGGCAGCACTGCCTTCAGTGTCCAAGAGCTCATCTGTCAGTGGTTTGCAACCATCAGTCCTGTTCTTCAAAGTCAGTGTAGCTTACATCTGCCTTGTATTAGGCTTGGACAGAAAGCTGGCCTGATACAGAGCACAGCAGCTTCTCACGTTTTGAGGAGACATTAGTGACTCGTAGCAAGCAGCAGAGGTTCTTCTGAGGGACAGTTTTTCAGCCAGCTTGGTGGGTCTCCCCAAATACTCAGCACTCCCATAGCCAGGCTCCAGTGCTGAGTGTGTTGCTGTCCTGGCATGTGAGTTTGGTGGCTCATTTGGAGTGACTCCTTACTTACTCAGCCCAGTTGTAACAGTTCTTTTCTGACTCATAAAATTCCTTATAACTAAAAAGAGTTGGGGTTTGCTTTTGTTATTTTAAGTGAAAACTGAACTTCTGAAGAGAAAAATAAACAGCTACTGAGCTGTAAAAAAGGACTCTTACTAATATCACTGCCACCAATATCACTGCAGCTGTTCATAACCACAGCCATACAGCCTAAATCCAGCACAGACCATGAGAATATCCCCCAAAAAAGGTAACAGAAACTATAGATATCTTCATTCAGAGTATGCTCTCCACTATCTTCTCTCTTCCTAGATATGACAAATGCAGCAATATCAGAGGATATGTAGATTAGACTTTTTGTCTTTGGAAACACCAGTGTTTAAAAACTCTGAATATTTAAGAAGCATCTCATTCTCAAGGATTTGCCAATGGAGTTTCAGCATGACTGAAATTTTGATTCCTGGCTGAAAACAGCATTATTTTTTTTTTTTTTTTTGGTTACACAACTAGTTTAGATTGAATATCAGAATACCAAATGGCTATAGAAATTCCTCTCTTGCCTTATAGCCCAGAATTTCTATGAATAAGGCAATGTATTTGCAATCAGTAGCAGTTGTAGTTTATTTACAATCCGTGTATCAAAGCACCTTTTTCATACATGGAAACAGGGAGAGAAAAAAAACATGGTTCTTGTGCCAGATAGATGTGAAAGATTACACAGCTGCAGTGTCTTGAGGTTACAAAGCTGCCAGTTTAACAAGCAAGATAAGCAACAATGCTGATGTATTTATAGCAGTTTAGACATTTATTGTGCATTTTAAAAGAAATGTAATGAACCAATCCATAAATAGTATGGGGATCATAGGTTTATTGCTGCCTTAGTGTAACAGAACCTTATGATACAAAAACATGTCAATAAGAAACTTCTGCATTAATGGCATTGGCAATAAGCTTTTTGGGGCAGGGCCTGCCCTGCTGGTGTGTGTGCTTGGGCAGAGGGTAGCACAAGGCAGCATTCATCTGGTGGGACCTTGAGCTGCCATTGTAATGTAAATATTATAAAATAACAATGGGAGATCTGAAAGCTGCAACAGCCTCTGACAGGAAACAGATCATTATCTTGAACAGTATGTTCAATTAAAATTTGTTTAATAGCTGGGACCTAATCTGGATATCTTGTATGGATGTCAGTAGATTTTGGAGCATGTCCTTGGACATGGAATATTGCAAGTGTGCTGGGTGAGGCAGCTCAAGTCTATAAGCTGTTTCACAGAAAAAATAGAAAATCACAAGGATCTACCAGCTCATTAGACTTTAAGGTTGTGAGATATTTTCTTATTTAATTTAAGGAAAGGTATGTCAAGCAATAAATTAAATTCCTGAGAAGCTCTCAATATGTACATCCAAAAGGCAATTTGCTCTGTCTGTTTTATTGATCGGCAGAACAAAAAAGACGTAAAATTTACTACTGTAAAATCCTTTTACCATCCCCAGTCATATGTAAATGGCAAACATTTTCATTTAGTAGTGCTGTCATACGTTACCAAGTGGGGCAACTTTTCCTACGTGTCAAAATGGCTTTGCACCATTTCTGTGATAAGGAGAGTGCTGAGACAACTCTGAGCTGTCATCGCTGAATTCTCACCCGTCTCCACGTCATGCAGTGCTGTTCAAGGATTGAGCTGTTGGCTTCTCCCCTTGACCAGCCTAGACCTTTATAGCATAAGTGAACAACATACCACGGGTTAAAAGCAATTTCCCTGCCAAAACCACTTTTCTGACTGGGGACTTCCTGTAAAAATACTGGCTTCAAGAGGAAAGTAGAAGAGAGTATGCTAAATACTTTACTATTTAATTTTGAAAGTGATGACGCTCTCCAAAATAAATACTGGAGACATTCTTAAGCAATATATGCTTTGGACTGTAGTTGTAGGCTGGCACTCAGCCACAGTTAGGTGGTGTTTGGTTCTGGTTTCCCAGCCAACCTCTCATGAGTGAGTGTTAAAATGTGCGGTGAAAGAGTGATGAGGAAGAAGTGATGAGAGAGAAGTTGAGATTACCTCTCTGTCACAAATTGCCCTGCTAAGGTCAAAGTCAATGTTATTAGCAGGGAATGCTGATCAGAATTCAATACTAAATGTAACCCAGTGACGTGAAGTTTCCTCTTTCAAACTTTCAAGCCTGCTTGGAGATGAGTGACACATCTCCTAAAGTGCTCTCGTTTATAAATCCGCTGCTCCTCAGACAACCCCTATTCATGAAGGAAGCTCCTCATTTTCAGTTTTGAGTCCTCTGATTTCCTACAAAGTTGCAGACACTTTCCCTACAGCTACTGGCTGGCATCAGTGGCACAACTATGTGAGACTCTCACGCAGCATTGCTGCATCTCTGACACATCTGTCTCTGAACACAAGCCCGGGATCCCCGAGATGCCACTCCTGTTACATCTGCATGGGACTTTCAGATTGCTGTACATCAGCGCACATGTGTTTGTTTTCAAAGTCAACAACAAATGTAACATTAAACACCCTTGACTGCTCCAGTGAACAGCCTTGTCTGCTTCATGTTGCAAAACAGACCTAATTCTTATTGTAGCTGGTTTGTGATTGAACTAATGGTGCATGCAGAATCATAATTCAGCAAAGTGAATTAAATTATCAAAGAGTCTTTTACACTCAACACTTATCACTGTCTATCCAAGAAACAGAACAGTGTACTTGTGGGAGGGCAAATTTTTTCAGAGAGCTTAGAGGGAGGTGGATGGCCAGCTGTTGGCAAAGAGGAGGCAGAGACACAATTCACAGAAGCATTGAGGGGCTGGAAATATGCAAATGACAAATCTAAGCAAATCAGCAATCCTCCAAAGGAGAAGCATAAGTGGATTATAGGAATAATTTCCTCTTACAGATCCCATTTGTATGGCCCTGACTGTCATTCATTACCCCTACAGTTTAACAAGGGACATGAATTACTTGTTTAGGATTATTTTCCTCTTTTGGGAGGAGGGTCCTCAGGTATTTGCTGTTCCAGGGTAAGGTAAAATTTTTCATTTAATTATTTTCCAAAAAAGAACCTGACTAAAGGTCTCTGCATGGCAACAGAAATTTTTGTTTCAAATCTAAAGGAGGCAGATATAGCTAGTATCCTAGAACAGTGTACTTCAAACCAGTTTGTATGTCACTGGGTCCAAATGCCTTCATGGCAGTGTAGCTCCAGTTTACCTGACTTACCAGATCACACCTTCACCTGAGCAAGGAGGAGAATGGTTAGCTTTCAGGACAATGCAGAAGGACAAGGTTATGTGGCCTTTTCTTTCTACCCTAAGGAAGTTATTTAAAGACTGCTGTGAAGTTGGATTTGTTTGTTTGTTTGTTTGACTGTGTTATTTTACTTTACTTGGTAGGGAATTTATTTTCCTTACAGGATGCACTTTGAATAATCTTCAGGGCTAGTACACATCCTAGAAGATGCTGAGCTGACCCATCCCAAATAAGACTGAGACCAAGATAAGCCCTAATCCACTATTGGTTTTGTATTGCAAAGGAGAGTTTTGGCTTAGCAGATAAGATGCTTATCTTACAGAAAGCTGTCTCTGTAAAGTGTCTAGCCAATCTCATCATTTTTGTACATTCAAAAAATCAGCAAATTAGGTAGATCTTGGTTAAGTAGGGGAACAGGAGGTGCAAGACAGGAAGATGCCACTTTTCCCTCCTATCTGTGCTGCAACAGAGGCTCTCTCATAACTCCCAAATAAATAACAGTGACAGTTCCCACAAATCACAGTTTCTTTCTTCTTGGAAGATCAATCTCTTTATCAAATTTTAATTAATTTCAGATATTTTGTTTCTCTTCAAGAGTTTTCAGGCTGCTCTTGAGGAACACTGGTGGGTTGCAGTTTCACTGAAGGAAAGCTGCTGTGAGGAATGCTGTTGAGACCATGGCCATTTTACTCCAGCTTGGAAGGATCATAAAGTTGGAGATTCCCAAAGAAAGATTGGTTCTTAATGTGTCCTATCTGAAAGCTATATGAAAGATGTTTGTTACCCTAATTCTTACAGATCTGTACAGCCATAAGTTTCACTGCCTCTGCATATTGTCTTTTTCTTTCCTGTCTGTACAATCTGAGAGTTTTTCCAAATGTCCAGTCCCTTTTAACATTGAATTATTTTTCAATGTAATAATTCAACCTATTTATGTCCAAACCAGAAGACTGTGTTAACTTCTCCCAGCACTAGCATTTCACATGCCTGGTGACTATTACTGTGTTTTCCTCTTCATTATCCCTTGTTCACACTAGATATCATCTGTTCATTCAGTCAATCCAACCAGCTGGATTTTCTAAATCTCTGTTCATTCTCTGTTCCTTTACTCTGGACTCTCTCCCTTGCTCACCATCCTTCTCGAAATGCCCCAAACTGTCAAATCTGTTGCTGATTCCAAACTGGGCTATGTACAGCAGAAAATCACCCTCACCTGTCTTTCCAGCTGTGCTTGCTTGTAGTTCCCTGCAAAGAAGAAGAACATGGGACAACAGATTGAAATTATTGACTTAAATTACCATGCTAATTCACTGTAATCTGCTCTGCCGAGCTGCCTGGCATAGGTGATGTGTTTGTGCAGGTGATGAGCTCTGCCGAAGTGTGCTACCTAGAACTTCCCCCAGAATGGCTCCAGCTTGTCAAGATTGTTTAGTATTCAAGGGCTGCCCTGCAGTAAGTCCTTTTTGGGTTTCTATCATCCGTATAATCTTTATTCCATCATGTGTTCATGAAAAAACAAGCTAAACCCAGCCTTTGTGGAGCCCCATTTGATGTGTCCTTCCATTTTTAGCCAGCTCTCGGGATTCAGATCTGATCAGTATTTTGTTGACCCAGTGCTGATGCCTGGGCAGGAGAGAACTATTTTACATAAAATTCTGACACAACCCCTATTCTTTTCTGCTTCTATTGTGTCCTATAATGCAGCTAATAATAAGGCAATGAAATCATTGCCTCCAGCTGTTTCCCAACAGAATTTACCAATAGGGTAGTGAAATGATCTCATTTAAATCTCATTCCACACAAAGCATTGAACTGTACCAGCCAACACCAACACTGGTTCCAGTGTGGTCATAGTGCAATTTCCTTGACAGTCCTGGACAGCTTCAGGGAGATTACAGATGGATGGGGCCCATTTGGTTCCAGCTGGACTGAAGTGCAGATGGATCCCAAATGTCAGAAAATGGATCCCTACAGCTGAAATACTTGTGGATACTCAAATTCCCTTAGAAAGTGACAGTTCTGGAAATAACATTTTCAGTACCAGTAAATTAGTCCCAGAATGGCATTTCCTGGCATGTCCACAGTCTGGATGTGGTTAGCTTGAAAGAGACACAGAAAAAATGTTGAACCGAAGATACTATTGTGCTCAGGAGTTGCCCCATGGGAAAATATCTAGGCTTGTTCTCTCACATTTTTAAGATATTCCTTTTTATTTAAATATTGTTAAGATTGATACAGGTAATGGAACTCAGAAAGGCTTGTTTGAAAAACAGGGAAGCTATTTGGATGTGTGAAGGCAGCTCAGACAGACAGCTAACATAATCTACTGTGAATATTTTATTTCCTCGCTGTGGAAGGATAAGTCTATCTGGACAAAACTGCAGCTTCCAGCTCCAGTGTCAGAACATGGCAGGACCACTGCAAAGATATCATTGTCCAGCTAAAGCCCTGTGATGGCTGACAGTGCTCAGGACTTTGCAGAATTGGAAAACAACTGGTGGGAAAAATATTTGAAAGTGAAGATTTCAAGAACATAATCAAGTATTGCTAAAAAAATTCAAGTTCTCCTTAAAACCAAATGGAGATCAAATGCTCTGAAGTAACTGGAGCTTGTGTTACTGCCAGGACAGCCAACAACCACAGGCTGAGAAACCTGGTTTTCCTGGGATGCTCCTGAGCACCTACAAAACCGCCCAGCAGATTCCAGCACTGACAAAAGCGGCCACAAGCACAGCAGGTTCAAGCATGCCGGGATCTTATCCATGCAGGCAGAGAAGAAAGGAAACTCTGCTAAAATTCCTGCTGATTTCAAAGGAGGATCCTCAGAGATATCTGCCAGTTAGCTCATTCTGTACTGTCCCTTTCTATAATGGAGCCAGGAACAGAGATATACATCAAATATAGACCAGATGCTCAGAAGTACATGCAGATACCAACACTTTAATTCCTTTTATAGGTAATGCTTTATGTTAATTCCCAGTAGGGACTGTAGGCTGGACTATACTTTTGAGTGAAAGATCTCAAATTCAAGATTGGTTTTGAATATGTGTGGGAGAGAAAACAAAAGAAATCTCCTTTATGTGCTGTCCAAATTATTTATATTTGGACTGAGTGATCTGCAGAGCAGATGGCTAAATGATTTCTAAGCTTCTCATAGGAAGCTGAGTCCTCTGTATTTGCAGGTATGCACATATAGATACAGTTTGTCTTGTTCTACCTTTGTGTTTATTGTGAGATGTTTCTGTAGGTCTACAGGGTGCACACAGGTCATCTTTTCATCCTGGCTCCAGAAGATTTCCATGGGCCTTATGTATAATAAACCAAGCAGTGAAATTGTTTACCACACAGAAAATCAAAATATTTCAGTCTAAAAGTTGATGACCTGATACAATACATGAACTGTGCTTCTCTGAGATGTGCTGCATGCTTTACTTTAAGTTCATACAAATGTCAGTGGATATTTAACAGATTTAACTTCTTATTTCTCTTTAAACTGAATGAAGGGAACACTTTTCTTCCTTCTCATTTTAGATATGAACACTGAGTGACATTTCCTCTAATTTGAAATAAAATATGGCAGTAACATTACTCAATCTGTGCATGAGAAAATGGATGCCTTCTCCTGTTACAGAGATAAACGTGGCTGTTGGGCTATCCCAGTAATAAATTATAGAAAATACAGCCCTCCTGAAGTAATCTTCTTGTATCTTTCTGTTTTTTCTCTTGTGACTACTGCTACAACACTGGAAAGCAATGAAACTGGTAATCACTATTTTCTGCACTTAACTTTTTTTTATTAGATTGTACAAAACTTGGGGATTTTATAACATCAGAACCATCTTGTTCATAAATGGGGTATAGCACATGTGAGGTGATTATGCTCTGGATTTCAGAAAATGCTGCACTAGATCATAGGGTCCTTTTACAGCAGTAGTTTGCCAACAAGAACCCCATCCCAGTACCCACTAAAGGCTAGACCTGTTTTACATGAGACATTCCCATATTTTACAGTCAAACTGCCTTATTGAAGATGTATGTTGACTCAATTTTTTTTTTTTTTTAAATTAATAATCTATGTATTTTTCTTGCTCCTGGAAGGGATTATTGGCAGATGTTAACATATTCATTTTTCCCCAGATCTTCAAAGAGCTATATTTTCATAGTATTCATTGTTTTGAACTTGAAATTCCATACCTAATTCCATGAACATGATTGCCACAACATGTACTGCAGTTTTAGCTGCTTGTTTTCTTTTAACATTTTTATTAATAGAGCAATTAATAGAGCATCTCCATCTTATAGAAGTGAAGTGTTCTTCTTAGACCTTTTGTAACCTGAAATGTATCCCATCAGAGAGCACTCCTCCACCCTTTTATGCCTCTAGAAACATGCTGTCCATGTTATAAATATCAATAAAGCTGGAAGGACGTAACATCAAAATCTCCAAGACAACACACAAAGATACAACAAATCAAAGGAAAAACAGTGATGGTTTGATTAGACTTTTAAATAGGATATTAAAATAAGGTTTTTAGTTAAATACAGTGTCTCTCTCAAATTGGCAGGAAAATCATTAACCAAATGATGCTAAATTTGCACAGATTGTTGAATAAATGAGTGAGACTTGCTTTAGATGGCAGCAGACCAGCCAAGAAACATACATACAAAGGCTTGCTGCTAGTCCACATGAACAAATGTCTTACATGAGAATAAGAGTATTTTTTTAAGGATCAGTAACTGATTAGCTACTATTAACATTAGCTAGTCCTCCATAGGGAGTAACTCTCTTAGAGTCTGTACAGGTGGAGGAGTTATGGACACATGTTCCTGTGCAATAATATGAGGTTTCTTGCTTGTGTGCAGAATGGCCACTGTTAGCTGTATTGCTATTAATCAAAATTTGTAGCTATATATTCCAGACATCTAAAATCTGTGTAACTTTAAATACTCACTTAACTTGTTATTTTGGTATATTTTTTGTGTGTGCTTCCTAGGATACATCCAGAGAAATCCAGGTAACTGGAAGCACAGAGATAAACAATGCAAGGATTTTTCTGAAAAACTGAATCATCTAAGCAGAACATTTACAGCTCAGTTTATGATTTGGCTTTAGCTACCGCTAGCAATACATTTCCAGAACATATTTATAAACTGTGATTTCTTCCTCCTAATGAAAAATTTGTTTTCTAAAATCAACCAACTCCTGGATAGTCATCACCTGGAGTAATAGTTTAATATACAGTAAGTGTGTGTGAAAAAGCCAGAATAAACAACATCAAGGTATAACCTTTCTCCCAAAGGTGAAATGTAATTTTAATTAAGACTTAAAAGTAGGATTATTTGTTATCATGTTTTTATTGGCACTCATTTGATTAACATTGTGCTGAAGGCAGGGAAAAAGACAGTCCTTCATCAGCAGGTGCAGCCTAAAACTGAAATGAGATCCTGGTTCTTATCTCAGCACATCTGGTTGTTACTTACAGGGTAGTCCCTGTCCAGGTCATCATTTCCCAGTCAGAACAGGAAAATTGTAATCAAATCCTCAAGAATTTAAAAATAAGCTATATCACTGTTAATATGTCAGACACCTCAGGACAGCAAGGGGCATGTGACAGTTTATGTGGACATGGCATAATTCCATCCTTCTTGAAGTTGTTTGACCCTTCTGCCCACTGGGAACCATCATTGTCCCACGCTGTTATCCAAATCTCCACTTGTGAGAATGGGGGCTCTTGTGGCAAAAGCAACCTTGCTATTAAACAATATCAGCAGCTATGGATAAACTGTTCCCTGGTATAGGCATGGCTGAAATAGGCAGGAGTGGGAGATGGTGATGACAGATAAGCATCAGTTCAAGTTCAAACCTGAAATAAGGGGCCTTGGTGGGTGGACTGATGATCATTCTTGTAAACAGTGATCCAGGGGGCAACAGTTTTCATTTGGAAACTAGAAATTCAAAAAAGAAGTGTCAGCTAAAGCTAAAGTTGGCTGAATTGAGGGGAAGGAGGACAGCCCAAGTAGCTGAAGGCCAGGCTTGGAGGTGGGTGGGATATGCAGCACAGAACCACATTTAAAATAACAAGGTAATTCTCAGAAGCGATTTCCCCCAAGTATTTTGAGCAATGAAATAACCACACTGGTCAATGCCTATGATGTGATCTCATCCCCAGAAGTATAGTTCCAGTTTCAAATACCCTCATAAAGTGATTACATCATAGAGATGCTTCCAATTTTACAATTGAAAAAGACTCAAAGTACAACCTCTCTACCAACATAGGCTAACGAAGCATATGGAGAAAAGACCCTCCCTGCTCATTAATAAAACTAACATAATGCCCCTAGAGGAATTAAAGGACTTTGGAGTTCTAGTTAAATTTGTGCAATATTGAAAGACATTGATATTTCCACTCCAAGGACTGCAGCACATCCACTTACAATACATAGGCTCACAAGGCAATTCAATAAAGCAGTTCAACTCCAGTGAATTCAGTGGACTTGTGCCAACCGTGGATTCAGCCTCCTGATTGTAAAGTACAGTCTGTGATGGTGTGAATTATATGAAGTTTCAGATCCAAGTAAATATCAGACAACAGCAACTATATTCCATTTATTTCAGAGTTCACCTGGGGACTTTGCAAGAAGACTTCTTTTTATTTGAACAATACTGGGATAATTGTAATATCTTAATATTGAAAAGAAAGGAGCCAAATAAATTGTTAAATGGTGTGAGACAGAAAGACAAACCATGCTAGAGAAATTATACAATGGGCCAAAATTATTGAACAATGCACAATAATATGAGAATCTGACATTTATTTTCAGTGTTGAATATGCAGGATACATTTAATATGCTCAAGATGCACTATTCAATCTGTAGCAGCTGTCTTTGTAGTGAACATTGCAGAAGAATCAAAAGGAGGAACATACAGTGAAATAACCATACCAGGCACCTTGCTCTGCCCCTGCTAGCTGTCACAACACTCCTTCCTTCTATTCAAATACAGCATTTAGCTGAGATTAACTCAAAGAACAGTGTTAAGTGTTTCACAGGAAAGAAAAGACAAACAAAGGAGAGTAACCCATTTGTGTGAAATGATCTGTACCCACCAATATTTCCACATGGAGAAACAACTATTCATTGTTAAATTATCAGCTCAAAACTATGAAACATCAAGGATTCAAACCTAAGTGAATTGTTAGGTAGCTTCCCCAAGAAGCTGGATCTTTATCAGAACTAGATCTGCACTGACACCCTGCTTCTGGAAAGCTTCATTATTCATTTATGTTTTGCCTTCCTGGAAGAGGAATGGATGTAAGCCTGAACTGCTCTAACTTAGAAGAATAAACTACTATCACACAGGCCACAACATGTAGAAAAAAGGGAAAAGATGCTATTGCTTCTGGTCATTTGTCACTAAATCTGGTCTTAGCTGATATCACTACATCTGAGGAGAAACAACATCCTTTCCAGTCCTTTATTTCTTTTAGTGCTCTCACAACGCCATATCCATGTGCCATCTTTACCATTTGTTCCATTCCTACCTTAATTTTATTAGTTCGACTCTGCCTCCTCTAGTCCCATTGGATGCACATACTCCTTCCTGCCTGTCCCATTTTAAAGTCAGGAAACATGAACCAGTGGTCAGACGATTTCCAGGTCTCAGATTTTCCAGGTAGCTCTTTTTCTGCTCCTGCCACCCTGCTGTTCTGTTTCACTCTGCTATATTTTATGCTCATCACTGCTAAGGCTGTTGTTAAACTGAAATGCAATGCTTGTTTACAGGGAGACATACAGGAAAATTATGTACAGATTAATCAAAGCAATGCTTGTTTACAGGGAGACGTGGGGGGAAAATTAGACACAGATTGGCCAAAGCAACAGAGATATACTTCTGGAGGCAGCCGTGCAGATGCGGCAGCTCCCAATGGCTCCCAGCTGGTGGTCAGAAATAATCATCCTGCCCAAGAAAAATGTGATGTGAAGTCTGTTTAACACATTTAAATGCAGATGGATTGTCTCACCTTCAGGAAAATGTCATATTTCCCAGAGCATCTGATTTAAGGTGCACAAACCCAAGAGTTTCCAAACCTAACTCTAAACTGGAAGATGAAAGTTGAGAGGCCACATGTGGACAGGGGCTGAAGCCTCCCCAAAGATCTGGGTGTGCAAAAAGGAGTTAGACCCCTGAAAGGCAGCAGGTATTAAGCATCAGGTAATTGGTGCTTATAGCTGAATCAGGATACCACTGGGCCATAGCTGGTGGGATGAATTTATTAACCCCTCCCTTGGTGACATGAGCTTATTGTGAAGACTTCTGTTGTTCTCTGTGGGAACCACATAATGATGCATGCCAGGTTTGGGTTTGTTTTTCTTTCAGAGGAGAGTACAACAGCAATCTCCTTGCTTCTTTTGCTCTGGGTTGGAAGGGCCTTTGAAGACGAGTAAGGCCCTGCCCTCTGAGGAAACAACAGAGCATAGTGGGGAACAGGAAAAGGGATTTGTCTGGATGCAAGGTGAGCATGAGGGACTCAGCAGAGGAGAAGAGAGCCTGGTGCACTGAGATAGACCTCTGAGAAGTGTGGGAAACAGGTTCAACAGAGATCGCAGAAAGAAGGAATTTTGGTGGAGTAACCTAAACAAACTGTAAATTTTGTCACAAACCAGAGCAACCCTGAGTTACTGATTTTCAGAGCAACCCTGTCAGAATGTCCTTGTCTTGCCAGGACACAGTGCAGGAGAAAGTTTATTTTCAAACTCTCAGTTTACTGCATTTTTTTCTGGACCTCCTCCATATTAAGTTTATTCCTTTAGCTATTACTCAAATAAAACCCAGTTTTCCAAGTTTAAAAAGTGTCTTTAGTACTTTGGGCTGCTTGCTGCAAGGTTGTGCAGGCTGCAAAGCTCCGGTGAACCTGTGATAGTTTCAACCCTGAGTGACTTTGGATTGAATTTAGAAGTGCACTCAAACATTTTGTCTGGCAGATGAAGAACAGCAAAGAGCTGAGGGAGTATTCATCTTTTTCTATCAGACCTGCTTGCAATGTCTCTGTGACCTAAATTGCTTTCAACTTCTGTGTGGACTTCTTCATTCAGCGTGCTGGCTTCCCACTATCCACATGGTCCAAGTAAATTGGATGAGTAATATCACATCTGGTCTAATGTTAAATTTGTGTATCCATGTAGTAATTCAGTGTTTAGAATGTTAACTAATCCTCTGGATTATTTTGTTTTTGTTTTGCTGTGTTTTGTTTTGGTTAGTTAGTTAGTTTGGTTAGTTTTGGTTAATTACTTTGTAGTTTCAGTTATTGTGGGCAAAAGCAAAAACAAGTAGTTTTATTTCTTTTCATGTATCAATAGACATATTTTAGAAGCAGCAATTTTGTTTTCAGCTCTTTCAGAACCAATATGAATAAAATCATGATTCTGCAGCATTTTCACTGATTACTAATGAATTTCATCTGGTACATTTTTATACAGAGCCACAGAAAATGCAATATCTCGTCCTTCACTGGGTGGAAAAAATTGCCTAGCTAATTTAGATTTGCTGAAGCTTTAGCTTTTATGACATGTAAATGACTAACACAGTAAAAGGAGACAGCACAAAGTTTCACTGAGTTTCGACAAAGGGCAGGTTTATCCACGGGTGTAACTCAAGGAAAGTTAAGAGAAGAGTCTGGCTTGGAGACTCCCAAGCGGATTTCTACAATTTATGGTTTACAAATCCACCCTAATCCTTGTCCTTCCTATCTGTTATGGGCTACTCACAGGCAATAAGTATCTGTCACATTGCCAAAGAAGAGTTGTTTATCTAGTTTTAAGTGAGTATGGGAGCCCATTTGTTTGTTTTCACAGGAGGTATGATGGATGCAATTACAGGGGCAATAATATGCATGGTTACAGCGTAACTGCTCTGCGGATCAGACAACAGCCAAACCATTCATCTTCCATGCATGCAACCATCACAGCTCTTACCTTCGACTGAATGAGAGCTCTCCAAAATGTGCAGAAACTTTTCCAAAGTTGAGGGCAAAACCGAACTAAATTGTTCCCCCTAGTGCCTGTGGTATTAGCATGGCAGGAAGATAGACTCAATTTCTACATAATTGGGGCATGATTTGTGTCTGGGGAGCTCCTTCAACTTCCCCATTGTCTCTGCTTGGACACAAATGTTATATACTGGGTCCCTGACTGGGTGGAGGCTGCTGCGCTCCTCCATCATGAAGAGATTCAATATTTAAGCAATCAGAGCTGGTCCATCTGAATCAGGCAAAAAACTGATTTTGATCTTTTTTCTGCACACTCACTGTCTACAGAGAAGATGAATTTCCTCCATGCATCTCTCCCCACTGTAAGATGTACTCTACTGGGCACTCTTTCACTATGAGTGTGCAAATCCTAATTTATCTTGTCTTCATTGATATATTCTGTCTCCCAGCACTTTTAGGGCCTGCAACCTTTTCTTCTGTCTAGACTCTATCGTTTGATTTATTCTCCAATTTGATTTAATCTCTGATTTAATAGTTCTCTTGCTTGCACCTGCCCTTTTATTTTGTTTGTTTGGATTTTTTTCCTCACTTCTTTACTATATGACCTTTCCTAGACCTTGTTTAAAAGACATATATTGCCCTTTCTATTGCTATATTGTTCTTTTTGTCCTTTTTCCCCAGCCGCTCCTTGACCTCCTAGTTCACTTAAAGGGGGAAGGGGTGCATGGAAAGTAAGGGTAAGACAAAGCTGATGCTGATTTCACCCACTAGAGTCTTGGAAAATAGCTGACATTTGCTTGGACAAAATGTGGGAAGCTATGAGAGGCCAGAAAATCCTAGGATATTAGCTCAGCAATATTGCAATGTGCATATTTATAATCACCTTTGCATTCTTTTTATATTATCTGATCGACTTCTAAGAGTTTTCTAAGTCACACTATACTTTATAATACCATATATTAAAGATTGAAAACTAAGACTTGATGCAGGAAATAGGGGTAGATGTCAGGATTTGACCCACTGTTGAAAAGGAAAGGATTTTTACAATCCAAAAATAAGCTTCACCCTGAAGATGTCCCACCCTCTTTAGGAAATTCCTGTTCTCGGTGTCAGCCCCGCTAAGGCAGCCGAGCAGCAGGAATGGAGCAGCCTGTCACAGACAAGAACAGCATTGTACACAGACAGAACTGGGAAAAATTCTGTTACTGTGATAGATTTCTGTAGTAACAACCAAGGATGATAAATTTCAGAAGTTGGTCAGGGTTAAACTGGTAAATCATGCAATCAGTTATGGGCTAAATATTAACACAAGATATTCTCAAAAAAAAAAAAAAAAGACAAAGTTGATTACATTCTTTCAAATGACTCCCAGATGTTAAAACGTGCCTTCCAATGAAAATAATTATATAATCTACAAACCTGAACACCATGTTAAAGGAATGGTAGTGAAAATTTCTGAGTTAACAATTTAGGCCCATGGCCATTTTGTCTCTCTAAAGACACACAAGAAAACTTCACATGTACTGAGAGCTGTTGAAGTGAAAAATTCTGAACTTAACAGATTTCATACCTAGTGCATTAACTAGAATCTTTTCACTGCAGGCTAAAATGCAGTCATTTTTGCACTTTTTGTGACACTGTGATTTATTTACAAGAAGTGTTTTCGTTTCCTATGGCTTGCAGTGTATGCCTTGGAACTGTGGAGGAGGCTCTCAATGCCATTTAACCCTGTGACTGCAAATTCCAGTGACAATGAGGAAATACCCCTTACCTGCATAATGCTGCAGGGGAGCTTGTCTCTGTTTTTTCCCTTCTGCTTCATTACTTTTTGTTTTTCTTTGAAGTGCCCAAAAACATTCAGTTTACCAGTTCCTCCTTCATAGTCTAAATATAGAATACAAACTTTTAGACTAAAAATAACTTTGGGGTTCTTTTTACTTAGTTTCCATAATTTAGAATTCTTGACATGCTACTCCTGGTTTCAGTCCTTGCTTCTTTTCTATTTTTTTCCGAATTAGAGATGAAATTCTCATCTAATACTAAGCTAGAGTTTTTCAGAAAACATCAAATAAATGGAGCTTCTGAGAACTGATATTATCACAATGCCCTCAAAATGGAATTAAAATACATACACTGTCATTCAATATCTTCCATATTAAAGCTGTGAGAATTACTTATGAATTGCTGGTTAACTAATTAATAGACAAATAAACACATAGGTAAATGTTGAACTGTTGTCCATGATTACTTTTTTTTTTTTTTTTTTTTACTTGTAACATTTATATGAATCTTTGAGTTACTTCCCAATAATGAATGTTGCTGTCAAATGTAATTTTTAATTAGTTGTCTGGGATATACGTAAAGATCGTATTTTGGATGTAGACCCCACTCTGTGGCTCAGCATCTGCAAACTGTGATGGTTGCTCAAAACTATTATGGGAAGAATGAGGGGATTTGACTTTCAAAACCAATTATAAATTATTTGCAGAAATTAATGGTCTCATCAGTAGTGGAGACCAGGTTTCAAACACGAGTCAGCCCTGAGGCAAGGACACCACCAACGGTTTTCCCTTCTAAAAATATTTCCTACTGTGTTTTTTGTCTTTGTAGATCATCCTTAATGACATTGTTGTTGTAATAGTTTTAATGCAAAGAATAAGCCAAGAAATGATAGAGAAATATAAACTGTGATTTTAAAAGGTTAGGTTGCTCTTCTCAGGGATGTAGTTTGCTAGGGGAGTGTGCATCTTTTCAATAATTCATACTGACCATTGGGTGGATCACCTAACTTCAAATATCAGAAAGTTTGCCCTCAAGATCAGTGCCATTGACCTCATGATATATTTACAGTATTGTATCCAGCCCAGTACTATCAGGCATTACACTGGACTTGGCTTTGGTGTCCAGGATGCCTCAGATCTTTGGGGATCCGTGAGTTATAGGAGTCTGTTTCTTGAGGTGCTTTGAATGGCACCTATGATTAATGTAGACATTTTTTATGCTTACATTAGGGAAAATGACCCCAGATTCCAGCTGTAGCTACAGCGAAGATCTCCATGCATGCCTAGAGCTTCAGAAGCCATGGGGTTGCCCCCAAGGCCAGAGGTCTCTGACACCTCTGGAAGGTTACTGGAGAACTGGTTTCCAAGCAGGGCCTGAGAGACCCATGGAAAAATTCTTGCTAGTTAAAAAGCCCAACTTCATCTTGCAGTGAGGAACAACTTGTGTTCTAACTGATGCATTCAAATGAACAGATAAATTACTGGTGGTGCTTTTGAAGTAGTATCATCCTCACCAATCTTAAAAATTCTGTTAGCTACCTGACAGAACAGCTTATATTTTTCATTAAATGCTGACAAATATATTTTCTAACTGAGATCAAAATGGCATTATTTTCCCTTGAGTGCACTAATGTTTTATTTATATATATTTATTTTTTAAAAATCTCTCTGATATTTACGGAGTTTATGAGTTTTGCTTTGGGTTTGTTTTTTTCTTAGTAAAGGTTTCTTTTAATCAAATGTGAGTATTAACTATTTATTAGCTATGGTCAAAAATAAACTTTCAGATCTGGAGGGCAAACACATTGTAAAGCTCTCACAGTTTAATCCTGGATTATGCAAACACTCAAATACTGGGAAGCTCATTTAAGCGAGAGGAGCAGGCAGCCTGGGAGGGCTTGGGGCAGTGTTCTCTCAGCTCCGTTCCCAGGCACCTGCAAAGCTGGATCTGGGCTTAGACAATCAGTGCCCAACCTTTTGCAGATCAAGAGCCAAGAAATAAAACACAAAAAGAGCCTTGGTTCCATCACTGGCACAAGTGCTGGGTCTTTGTGCTGGAATGAGCAAGCTCTGCCCCAGGTGTTTCCAGTGCTGTCTGTCTCTGTCTTCCATTAGATGCATTCTCTCCCCCAGCTCAGATCCCTGCTCCTCCTCCCCCAGCACCCCACTGTCTCCTGACTCACTCCATGCTGTGGATTTTACAGCTAGAATGGCAGGTTTTGACACTGTGCTCTTACCAAGTATCCACAAAGACGTCTGGGGACCCAAACTGCACTTCCAAGGTCCAAGTGGTAGATGCTTGCATTGAAAAACTTGCTGTGCTTCAGAAAAGGAGGCTTCATTAACCAGTCATGCCTTCAGTCTTCACATCTTTGAAAACATCTGAAAAGTATGATTACTCATGGTTCCCAGGATCTTCTATCAAATCAGATGTTTCACCATTTATTTATTCATTTAATTTATTTATTCATTTAATTTATTTATTCATTCATTAAGTTATTTATTTTACCAGCTTATTTTTAAATCATGTTAGATTTGTATTACTTGCCATAACTTTTAAAGGATCTTAGAGGAACGGGTGA
Organism: Parus major; assembly: GCF_001522545.3. Lineage (NCBI taxonomy): Eukaryota > Metazoa > Chordata > Aves > Passeriformes > Paridae > Parus > Parus major. Next base: position 13,546,002 of record NC_031769.1, on the reverse strand, counting down.
TAAAATGTTTACTTTCAAATGGACACAGCTATTGAAGTGTATACTGTTCATAGTTGCCAAAAGTAATACAGAAAAACAAAGGAGAGTGACATTCCCTTTAAATGCATGCTGAAGTGAAAAATAAACTTTCAGTGATCCAGACTGTAGAAATGCAAGATGAGAGACTGCCATTGAAAAAAGTGTTCTATTAAATTAAGATGCTACTAGATGTCATTGTGACTCTGTGGGTAGCATGTCTGTCTCACAGCCAACTACTTGTGGGTTCAAGTCCCATACTGGGACTTTGGCTCCCATCCAGTATACTGCAGTAATAAGCAGCGTGTGGCACTTTTAGAGGTGTCATCCTTCAGAGGAAATGTTAAACCTACTGTCCTTCTGCCAGCTCTCCAGTTGGAAATTAAAGATCCCAAGTACCCTTTGAATACAGTGAGTAATAACCTTGGGGCCCTGGCCAAGATTCTCTCTCTCAATAAAAGAATTTGTAATTCACAGGGCATATTTCACAAAATAGCAGAAGTCATAGAAACCAATGGAAAAGCCTCATTAAAATTGTCATGGTTCCTTTATGTATTTTTCAACATAGCAAGTCACCTAATTGATTAAGCTTCAATGGCATTTTAAGCAGCTGCCATAAATTTCCCATACAGGGACATTCAAAAGAACAAAGAACAACTTCCACTATACATCTTTGAGAAACAGCTAACTCCCATAGACACCTTTGAAAAACTCAGTCCAGGTTCAGGAAAGGTCCTTGAAAAATGTTTGACAAGAGCCCATTTCAGAACAGACCTTTAGTGCAGAGTGCCACAGCAACATTCACGGCCTGTTAAGTGGGAAGATGCAGAGGAGTCTCTCAGCAGCCCCATGTGCTGTTCCACTCTCTGAGTGCCAAGAGCTGATACACTCATGTTTCCAAAGGTATTCTTGCACTGGAGACTTAACCTGGCCAGCTGGTGTTTACATGCCATTAAATATGCTTTTAAGACATTTCCACATGTCAGGAATCATAGCAAAGTCATTTAATGGCAGTGGGCAAATATTGTGCTGCTGGCATATGTACATAATTGTGGGAGAGATCTGTAGCTTCCCTTGTGTGGGTTGGGTGAAGCAGGACTCACATGCTCTGAGCTCTGAGCCCCCTATTTCCCACTGGCCCTGGGCAGCTAATCTGAAATACTGTCATTTACTGTGGTGGTTTTTACCAAACTACCGCATTTACATATCAGGAAACTGTAAACTATTTCAGAGCAGCTGGAATTGCATCTCATAACCTGCCTACACCTTTTGTCTGCAGCCTGGTTGCCCCTCAGCTGCTCCACTTTGGGGATTTTGCCCTGTGGTGTGTCACCTGCAGCAGGGCAGCTAAGGGATGGAGGACCCAAGTAACATGATTTCTCATCACAAATCCTTAGAGTAGCCATGAGCTGATCTCATGGAAGAGTAAGAGCTTTCACCAGCTTCCCTCTCCCCTGGTAACTAAATGCAAAAGGCTCCAGGTCCACATAACAGCTTGGTGATGTCACTTCTGGTGAGCCACGTGCTCTGGGAAACTAAAATTTAGCAATCTGTTTTTCAGCCACCTCAAGCTCACTTGCAGCAAACAGGGAGAAAGTACACCTAGATAATATTTCACCTCCTGGAGATCTCTTAACATAAGAGAGATCAGAAGAGTTTTTTACTAATTACAGCTGAGGAAACAGGAGTGCCTTGTGCAGATGTGGACGTCAGACAGGAATTCAACACTTCCCATGTCTTCACAACCTAAATCCTTATTTCAGGGAAGGGTATCCTGCCTATGCAGTGCGAGGAAGGCTGAGGCTGCCAGAACACAGCAGCCTGCAATGTTGCATAAAATCTCCTTTGTGGACTACATCAATAATATTTTTTTTTCTACTTTATAAACGCAAAATGTACCACAAATTTCAAAAAACTTAGGTGTTTTATAGAGAAACCTCTGTAGTGTCAGAACCTTCTGATTTTGTTTTAGTTTATGTGGCACGTATCCCTCATGCAGACAACAAAATGAGCTCCCCTGACGGTGTCCAGGTGCAGTAGCAGTCCCACGAGTACCGCTTGATGTGTGCCAAAGATTTCCCATCACTGCCCACTCACTTCCATGACTACATTTTTAATGCAGTTTTATAGGATGGGTTGTTGTGGTTTCTTGCTCCTGAAAAGGTTTCCTCTCTCTCTGCTCACTAGCCTCTGAAGCAAATAAGTGGTAAGGAAAGAAAATGGCTTCTGTCTCTCTATACCTTTCTCAGTTGTTCGTTTCTCACAGTTCCAATCTCAAGTGCTCTTCTGAACTCCTCACTTCAGTGACCGCCTTTCTTAATTTAATCTGGACAAAGCACCGTGTTCATTTCAAGTCATAAAGCTTGATTTGCTGTGTGCTCTTGGCAAATGTGAATAAGCTCCCTGGCTCCTTTTAATCAGCTATCATAATAATTTCTTTTTTTTTTTTTTTTTGTAAAGCTGCAGCAATTAGGTCACCAAAGCAAGTAGTCTCTTGTGTTCTATTGAGAACAAATCCATCCTTCTCTGACTTGCTGCATAATTTAATTATTAAAGCTTGATATAATTTTGGTTTCCATGTAAGGCAACCCCATAAGAGCAATTACACCCTTTCGAAGGCAAGGTTACTACTCCTAGAGCCAGTGCTCAGAGGGCCGGGTACTGTGCTGTATATGGTAACATTACTACTTCCTACCACTCACACTGCAACATTTGTCTACCTACCCAGCCAACAATAGCACTCTGCTGGCTGCCTCCCCATGAATCTGCACTGAGCTAGCATGTGCAGGATCTGGTATCAATTAGTTAATAATTTAGCAATGGTTTGAAGATGTAAAACAGCTGCTAAAAGCTAAGCCTTATTATTATGCTAACTAAATTTTTTTTCTTCCACCTTTTCAATATTATTGTATTATTAACTGTGTTTAGCACCTCCTAGTTCTGACATTTAAACATCTAAAATGTTTTGGTGTAATTGCATTGTTTTGTATCACAATACCCAAGATGTTAATTTCTGTATGAAAATTTGCATAGCTAGATTTTGGTTTAAGAACTGTAACTGTTTCTGTTCACTGCTTTCCAAAAGACAAGAAAATAGTGTGGTATAATATTTTACTCATCTGACTGCAGAAGTTTACCAGATTAAATTATTTATGAAATTTGAAAAAAAAGTTTCAGTCACTGTGTTGATTTTAATTTACAATCTCTGTTTTTCTTGGCTCCCTCTTGGTTCCTTTCACCACCCCAAGATTATCAGATACTTCTGGTGCATTTGGGAAAGCACTCTCCTCACTTACATGTTTTGAGGATCTGATTGGCACTCTAAAGGAGGCTGCTGGGCATAAGTAGAAATCCTGTATTTCAAGAAAGACTTGTAGTACCCACATGTAGTTGGAAATTGAAGAGACACAACAGCAGAGTTCAGTAAATGGTGCCAAATGTTGCTGGTCAGAAGAACAAAGTATCTTCACACTCACCTTAACACACTGTGCAAATTGCTCAAACACAAACACATTTTGCCTGACTCATGCAGACAGAACAAGATCCAACTGCAGCATGCCGAGAATAATGGGGCCTTACCACTGAGTAAGCTTGTGTGGGTGTTGCACTGCACATTATAATCAATAGGAATTATTCTAAAACACGAATTAGAACAACTGTACCATCTTAGTAAAATGTTGATTTCCACTTTTTTTGCAGGACTGAATGTTGCAACCAAAACAATTTGAACTTGGAGATATTGTCCTATGCCAGCTATAGGAACTTGCTAAGACGACATGTAACATGGTTTTCTCTTGAATTTAGTTTAAATTCCAATAAACCTCACTAAAGAAACTTAAAATGATGTCTCATAAACTTCACAGCCTTTCTAGACTGAATATATCAAAATTCTTCTGGTGTTATAAATCATTAAATACCTTCAAGCCTGTCAGAAACACACCATTTATGTAACAACACTTCAGTTCCTTATGGAACAACTAATTAAATGTCCCTTTTACATACTTGCTTTGTCCTGCCTGTAGTGATTAGGACACATCACGCATTTTCAGTCAGTGTGAGGGCACTGGAGTTAGCTTCTTGGAATTCCATCAGGATAAAAATAAAGTTGTTCTTAATATGTGACACATCATTCAGTATGGCTTGTTCCAGACACTCTGTGAGAGGAAAATAATGCATGCTTTGTCACTTGGGGCTATGTTGGGCCACGTGGAACTATTTTAGCACTCCATGCTTTTGATGGGGAGAGCAGCTAATCCCATTCTCAGGTACCAACACCAGAGAAGCACGACTAATGTGCAATTCATATACAAAACCTGTGAGCAAGCTTTGTGCAAAAAATGAGGATCTTCACAAACCTTCCTGGCACAAACAGGTGAAGCTGTTCTGCTCTGCCATACCTGGGGGCAGCTGAGCAGGCAGTGCACAGCAGAGCTCTCTGCCTTTGTTCACAGTCCAGGAGTTCCAAACAGCTCCGTCGCGAAGCACAGGCTCAGCCTTGAGCTCCTGGCAAAGGCTGCACTTTCTGCCGTGCCTGCCATGTGTGGAAGAGCTGGGCAAGCTCTCCAGAAACACCTGTGCAACTTTCTGGGGAGCAAAACTTCTCTTGAGCAATCAGGCAGCAATGTCTGGTGGTGTGCTCTAGCTGGTGGCGAGTAAGAAATCAGTGGGGAAAAGAGTCTTTAGCACACCCCCAACAAGACAGCATGAGCCAGCAATGTGCTCTTGCAGCAGAGAAGGTTCATGGTATCCTGGGCTGCATTGGGCAGAGTATAGCCAGAGTATTCCCAGTTGGGAAGGTGATCCTTCCTATTTTTCAAAACAGGTGAGGTCATAGCTGCAGTACCGTGTCCAGTTCTGGGCTCTCCAGTACAACAAACATGGGCATAATGGAGAGAAAGAAGAGGCGCTCAGGAAGGAAAAATAAGCTGTGCTGCTCAGATTCTTTAAATTGCTAATATGAAACTGAGTAAAATCAGCTAAATCTGTGCATACCAGGGATGTTAATGAACAGATAGATAAAGCTGAATCACAGTGAAACTTGTCTCAGGATTACACTGTCTGTAAACATATATAAAAGACAGTATATAATATCCTGCATCCTTTATTATCTTGTTTGTGTCTGTCTTGGTATTCCCTTTAGGACTTAATCCCTTCCCTAAGGCTTCTTCCAACTGCCAGGGGCTCTGCACAGCCTCCTCAGGTTCTTTGCAGAGCCACCACATCCTGCCACGAGCCTGCCACTCTCCTTCAGTGTCAGCAGCAAGAGCTGTAGCCAGCAGGACTCAAGGATATTTGACCTCTCTTCCAGTCCATCTATCAATTCTGCTTCAAGCTCAATCTCCAGCCTGTGCTGGGACTTCAAAGCCACAGTCTCATGCACTGCATTGATTTTGCCTCCAGAGACTATGAGAATATTTGCTTTCTCTGAGAATACTTTTTTTTTGCTGTTGCAGAAAATCAGACATAGACATATATAAACAAAGATCTTTGAAAGAACATCTGGGACAAGCAAGTGTCCAACAGAGAAGTATCCTGGCCTGTTTCCACTCTTTTGCCACTTGAAACTCATCCCTAGAGCCATAAACAAAGTAAAGAACAAGAGCATCAATGTTTTTCAAGGAACTCTCATCCTGCATCTCAAAGTAATTGCTACATGCCTTTGCCTGCAACCTTATTTTGTGCAGAACCTTCATTTGCCCTTAGACATCAAAAACTCCCCAACTTTGAAGAAGTTTGAATACAGATCTGGTCTTTGCAGTCGAAGCACACCTCTAGCATAATGATGAAAAAAGAAGGAATGTATTGAAGCAGAACACAGACAAACTTCTTCCAGAAGTCACTCTAATCAAGCAGCTGCTTCCAGCATGAGGTCATGTCAAAATGTTCCTCGACATGGCGAATACAGTTCTGATGTGTTTTTTTGAAAAGACTAACTATATTAAGCTCATAACACTACTAGATCCCTATACTGGCCTCTTAAGGCAAGCATGAGTGTGTTAAGACACTGGTTTATTCCATAGACACAGTCAGAGGATAATACTCTTATTCAGTTACTTCTGCCTCACCATGGGAAAGCAAACTGTAATGAGTTATATATAGAAGAGGCAGATGCAATTTTTTTCCTAAACAGTAAATCAGCTATACACTTCGCATTCCAGTAGTTGCCCAAACCAGTTTTAATGTACTGGTTGTAGATTTTAAAGGAATATATCTGGCATTTGAACCTCAAACATATTCCAAAAATGTTATTCTGGTAGTGTTGTTATCCAGACTACTTAATTACAGATTAGAAATCCAGTGGTTTAGGCAATGCTATAAATACATAACAAAGATGGCATGATATGAATACAATTTTAAATGAAAGTACATGATACAGAAGTCCATGATACACTAGTATTCTTCACCATTGTGATCTATCAATACTAACCTAGCTTAGTTGTTAAGGTTGAAACATTAGGCTATAAAAGGTCAGGTATGTCCTTGAGGTATGGATCTGAAATATATATGGGAGTAAAGCTCAGTGGAAGGAGAAAGGGGACCCTTCTGAGGTTGGTTTGCACAGGTTTCTTACAACAGGAATTCTTAAAGAGCATCTGATTTTTATCATGTCTGGGGCACCAGAGCAGAAGCAATGGGACTAATTATAATGGCAGCAGCTATGATAACAATAAGATGAGAACAACACAACAAAAAGATAAGCAATTTTTGTTCAGCAAATGGGTTCACTTTAACAGAAGCTTGTTTGAACTCTTGGGCAATGAGAGAAGGTGATTATTAGTGTACTTGAAATGTTTTCTGTCATCATATTTTTTCAACAATGCAAAGTTTCTAGCATTATAGGTGAAGAATTATTTAGTGAAAAAAAATAAATTTTCTGTTATCTAATCCAACCCTTTACACTTGTCAGGTCTTGTCACATGTTTCTGTCCCCCTTCAGCTGGAGAATCAGTTATGGGTTCAAAGTTGAGAATATTTTCCTCCATGTGCCTGGTGTTTCTCAGAAATTTAACTAATGGTCACTCAGAATTAGTCATGTATCCGTCTGAGCAGAGTATACAATGTTTTCCTTCCAACAGTCCCAAAGATGTCCTATCCTTGTCTATAGCCAGGCGAGGCAGGTAGGTGCTATAATTACGCTTTCAGAGGACAACACTATCATATTTACTCTCATCTTTTACTCATCCTTTGATAGCTTTTTATGATTGCAGCCTGGCTTTTGGCTTGCAGCCATTTCCCATCCCAAAGGCAATGACAGTCACAAACAGAAAGAAAAAAGGAAAAGATGACAGGAAGAAAACAGTCAAGTAAAACAGAAGGAAATTCTGGAGGGTAAGAGTGAAGGTTTAAAAGAAAAAGTTAACACACAGAAGAGCAAAATAAAAAGCCTAAGACACATTGATTTGAAGATAAATGCAAAACCTTTCCTTTAGACACTTAACAAGTACAGTGAGACAGTAGCAGAGAAAGAAGAAGGGGGAAGGACAGCAATGGAGAAATTGTACATTGTCACAAGATTTTCTCACAGCACATTCTGAATCCACGCTATAAGGGTGGCTGGTTGCAATTCATAAAATAAATATCAAAAAACATACCCGTTTCTGAGTGGAGAGAGTAAGAAATTCTCTCAGCACAAAGTCTCTCAGGACATATATCTCAGCCACAGCATGTTTGCTGAAAATATAAAGGTGTGTTTGACAGAAAATTTGAAACATATTTTTTTAATCAACAAAAACAAGTTAATTTAAAATATATATTTTTTTTTTGTTAAAATGCTTATAACAGTTATGGGGTTTCTGGTGAAAATCAGAAAGTACTATGTTCTCTAAGCCAAGCATCTCATAACCTGAAGGAGGACCTGGCCCTTTGCTTATGTCAGGCTGGGATGGGTGAGGAGCTTCTTTCATACCACATTTTAGTAGCCTCTAGGTCTATCTGATTTTGAACAGGAACAGCTTTGAAATCATGGAAGTTTTTACAAGACATGAAAAATGCTTCCTGTCCAACTCTAGCATGAAGATTCTTATACGACCAAATAAAATGATATATAATGGCTCAAATAGCTTCGTTAGTTCAGTTTATTGTTGTGTAAATTGCAGAAAAGGCATGGAACTCAAATATGCAAAGGTAGCAATTCCACTACCTGCTTTCCATCACAACATCTGTTTTCAATTTAAGCAAATTTTACCATTTCCCCACTGCAAATTGGATGACATACAACAAAAACTGTGTTTTAACAGCTTTAGCATTTTATAGACATTACAGCCAAACACCAATCCTTTACCTTAGGAAAAATTAAGAATTACAAAGAGGTTGCTATAAAAACACCTAATCACCAGCACCCAGCTGGAAGCTGTATGGCCTACTGCATAGTAGGGTCTGCTAAGACACAGAACACACAAGCTCCTGGCCTTGAAAAAGATGCTTTTCCTTCTTTGTTTCCATGTCTATAAAATGGGGCAATGATACTTATCTGCTGTGTAATCGAGTGCTTTAAAAACAAGAGCTTGGTGTTTTTTGCAAAAAGGACATCACTTGATGTTTCTAGCAGCATGATTAATAATAATGCAACATGACAAATGCAGTAGAAAATATTTAAGCAAGCTTCAATGAATCAAGTTAAAACTTCTAGTTTTGTGGATCTATTTCCATTAGATTTTTAGTTCATATAAAGCACAACAATAGTCCTTGTTCATAGCAAAAATGTTCCAATAGATTGAGACTTTAGTTACAAAACCAGCTACATCTTCCTTAGCCAGAGTATGTTTTCCAGGCTCTGTTAACATAAGGCCTGACATTTTTATGCACTTTTGGAGCTCATCCCTAGTAAACTGGCAGAATACTAAGTATAGTCACAGAATCACAGAATCACACAGAACAGGCGAGGTTGGAAGGGACCAGTGGGTCTGGTCCACTGCTCAAGCAGGGCTGTCCCAGGGAACAGGTCTGTGTCAAGACAGCTCTTGAACAAGTCCAGTGAGGGAGACTCCACAACTTCTTGGTCACTTGAACAGGAAAGAAGTTCTTCCTCATATTCAGGGGTCTCATATCATGTTGCCTCCTGTCCTCTTGCTTGGCACTACCAAGAAGAGCCTGTCTCCATCCTCTGACAGCCTCCCTCCAGATAGTGATAGACAGTGAGCAGGTCCCCTCTCAGTCATCTCTTCTTGAGACTGAACAGACCCAGCTCTCAGTCCGTCCCTGTAAGAGAGAGGCTCCATCCCTTAATCATTTTCATTGCCCTTCACTAGACATTGTCAAAATGCTACCAGTGAAAGAATGCCAAGATCTTTCACTTTTTTGTAGCAGTAAATAAATAAGCTACATATTAAAATACTTATTCTGAAAGCCTGAAAAATCACTCCTTTATTCCAGATCATCTATAAAATCTGGGCTCCGCTTCAGTCTGTTGGAGTTTTGCCATTGATTCGGCAGGGTACAGATTTCAGAATGGACTTTGAAACAATTGGATTAGAAACAGCTACTTTCCTGATTTCCCATATTTCACAGTGGAAGCTGAGAAAGGACATTTTGAATATTGAAGTAATTTAAGCCAGCCAAAAAGGATGCAGTCGGTAAACTTGTTACTTTGCTAAAAGATTGACTGTCTGGAAAATGTTAGAAAGCTGGACGCTTATTATTTTTGCATTAGTTCTCAGAGATCTGAGGCACAATCTGTGAAATTAATCAAAGGTGTGCCTGTGTACACTATAGTCAGTGTGGTACCAGTTTTCTGTTTATCACATGCTCATGAGCTCTTATAGCCATATGCTCATACACACTTTGATACATCAGAGTTTCATATAGCTTAAACTGTTTGTAAGCTGACAACTGCACAGAAAAGAAAGAAACCCAAAAAATATATGAGAGTGCTTTCTACACTTACTATCTGGACAATATTTTTCAACACTTTCATTCTTCTGTCATATATCTTCTTAGTACTTTAGACCTCAGGAGTATTTTTGTTTTGGTAGCACCGATGAAACTAATCAATGTTTTTCACTTTTGTATATTCTACCTCTCTGCTTTCATTTTTCCCAAGACCAATATAAATACTCTCTTGTCTGAAAGTTCAAATCTAGGTACTGCAAATTATGTGTCCAAAAGACCTTGTTTCTCTCTGTGCTTTCTCTCACTTTCTCTCACTTTCCCACTTTCTCTCAAGACCACAGGGTCAGAATCTTCCTGTTTTTGTTAGGCTGCTTTCTGTTCATCTTCTCCTTCTGTACTCATATCATCGAAGCAATGTTTATTTCCCATTCAGGAAATCTCCAGTTCTTCTCCTTTAGTCAAGGCCTGCCCCAAGGACAATGATTTGGACAGTAGCATCTATTGTTTCAGCTGTCTTCTTCCAGGGAGGATCCTAATTGCTTCTCCCACCTGCATGACAAAGTTTGCAAACTCATCACCATGGCCCATGACTGTCCAGAGACAAAAACCACTTCTGCTGCACTTACCCATATTTTGCTACATTCTACCATATTGCTAGTTGATCCTGTGGGCCAAAGTCAGCTTCTATGCACATATTCTTATCTGACAATAGACAGAATAAATACTGTCCAATCAAGAGATTATTTTTGGGAGGCCAGCAACTGATATAAAAAATTCCTACTGTGTAAGCTTTACCCAGTAAATTGGAAAGGCCTCAAAAGACCTACAAAATTTTACTTCACACACAGGCACATCTATACACACTTGTATTCAACAAAAAAAATATTATAAAAATACATTATAATTATTAAATTTTATATATATTATAAATATATATAATTATAATTGGTCTCACAATCAAATACTCTTACGCAACTCAGTTTCTCTACAATATCAGCCTCTATTGTATAAGTATGCTGTTGCATTAATTTTTTTTTTTCCAAGTGCCCATAACTATTTAGAATAATGGTCCACCTGTTCACCCAGTTGTCTTCTTCAGAAAGGCTGATTGGGATAATTGGTTGTGGGGCCTGATGAAGGGGGCGGGAAGATGAGGTCAGTTAATTGCTGCCTGGGGAAGAGGATGTAGGAGGTCTCTTTTGTTCCAGGCCAAGGGCCCACTTGTAATAAATGACATACAACAGAGATGCTCAGAAGACAGTCTTTTAAGATCCTTCCCACAAGGGACTAGCAGATGTTCTCTGTGATTTATGGGTCTGGGTTTTGGGGTCTAATACTGTAAAATGTCTGTGCAATCTGGACTGGGCATCACAAACAAGCGCAAACAAATATATCATGACATTATATCTCCCTGTGCATTAACAGAATAAAATGGGAAGCACCAGAGCTGGGTAAAATACCTTTCAGTTCTCCTTTTACATAACTGAAATGTGTGCAGACCTCACACACTTTGAGAATTTCCACAGCCAATGCTTTCTGGAAGGAAACAGCCCTCGTCCTGAACACTGCTGTCCCATGGGTTCCCTGCCTTTAGATTATGGGAGATCTCACATCTGTTCTCAGACTTGCCAGCTCTAATAAAATGTATTTATTTCAAGCTTCGCTGATGGTTAGGAAAAAAAACCTTAATAACTATTGAAATGGAAATCAACAACTGTTCCAGGTCACAGTAAATGGATTTGAGGACTTAGTAACCTGGCACCCCTGAAATATCTTCTACATAATGCCAGACAAAATGAGCATATTTGTGAGCATTTGGTCAGCTTTCATGGATGCATACTCCATTGCTGAACAAACACAATGTATCTTTCTTATTTCTTCCTTTTTCTTATCCTCTCTAGAGAAATAAAAATACAGGAGCCCTAATACAGTCTTTTCTATCTTCCTTTTCCTCTCCCTCTATCAAGTATCTTTGATGCAGCTGTGATTTACAGTGTTGAGGATGGCAAACAATTCAAACTCCACACACTGTTGTTTCAAGTGAGGATAAGGAGTTTCAGAACAGCACACTCCTAAAGGAAATAGTGTTGCTCGACAAAGCCATGAGAAAAATAACCTGCTATACTTTTGGTATTGAAACATATGCATTTTCTTCTTCAGCCCCTAATGACTGTTTGAAGGAAAAAAAAAAATCAAGATTAATTTGCTTTGGAATTTGGCTGGGAGAATATTTAACACATTTTCACTTATGTTCAGATGCTGTGGCTAGAAAATGGTATTTGTGTTGGTATTCATAAGCCATACCTCTCACTTCCCTGCCAAATGTCTTTTATTGTAATGGGGTTTATATGGGAAATACCTCGGTTTATCTAAAATACGAAGAAAAAATATTTTTAGATCTATTTTCCTCCCTCCCCCATCTCCATTCTCACATGCATAATTAGCCAGCAATCAGGTATAATAGCTAGACATGTAAATGCCTTTAGTTTCGTGCAGGTGCAAAAACCCAAGGTTATACACAAAATCAAGCCTTAAGGATTAGTCTTTCAGTATAGGACACAAAGGCTGCCTTCCCCTTCTCCTCTCAACTGATTCCTCAAATACAGATACTTCTTTCATGTATAAAATCTAATAATGTAATCACATCCTGACCCCTATAATGTATAATGCAAAAACAATGTTGAGTGAGCATCTATTATGAGTCAGTTTTGGCATCAGTTTTGGCAATCTGAAGATAGCAATACAGTGAAGAGAAAATTAACTCTGGAAGATGAAGCAGGAGATCAGCTGAAAAAAATGGAGATTTACTTCAAGGAAAACTTGGGAAACAGATTCTTTTCTGACTTAGAGGCACTAAGCTGTTTTTTAAGTTACAAGAAAAGGAAAAGATAGGGCCTTGGGAATAATGTCTGTATATATGAGAACATACATAAAAAGCGAAATGGGGAACAATCTGTAGGGATTTCTTGTTTTCCCATAGTTAGTGTACAGGATACTTACCTTTATCTCCCACTAAAGCTGGATTAGCATTTTGAACTTTAGAGATGAAAATCTTCTCCTGGGCATATAGGGTTTTCTGAAGGTGGCAAATAATGATTCAGAAACCTCTTCCCTCCTAGATCATTTGTCAATATTCAAACCTAAAATCTTGAGTGAAACAAATGGTTCAAGGTACACAATCAGACCTTCCCCAAGGGGTAGTAATATGGCATTTATTTAAACTCACCTAACTCTGCAGCTGACAGTGTGTAGGGCTGTGTTTTATGAGGAAGAAAAGAGGTTTTTGAGGTGGCTGAATAGCTGGGTTAAAAGGTTTGTCAGCACAAAAAAACAACCCAACTTCATCCTTCTTGTGGCCATAAAATTAATACAAAATGCAGGCACTGTTAGTAGGTCTGGGTGTATGGTCAGAGAGGTCACTATATTTTTCTCCATAGTCACAGGTACTTAATTAGAGCTAACTTTTCTGAGGAGCTGTGGAGTGTCCTCATAATCAATGAGAGGATCAGTTTTACAGAGGCAAGAAACAAATTAGTATCACACAACAATAATCTTTTCTGTCAGTTTTCAGACTTAAGCAGCTGAAATTTCCCCCTCAGTACAAACACATTTTTATGGTGTGGAAGCAAGCTCTAACTTGTTCATCACGAAGTCAAACAAGTGCAGGAAGGCCAGATCCCTGTGAGATCTGGCATGCCCGTGTTTAATGACGTGTACAGATAGCAGCGATTGCAGCCTGTCCTGTTGCTCTTTACCCCGACCACGGAACCAGACCAGTTCCAGAAGCAAGAGAGAGCACTGACTAGCCAACAAGAAAGTAAACATTGAAAACATGCCTTTGTCTGCAGCCTAATCTAACCCTGCTGGTACTGAGACAGATGAGCAGGCTGTACACAGCGCATTCTGGCACTGCTGGGCTCCCACTCACAGCAGCAGGACAGAGCCCCACTCCCGGCCCTGCGAGAGCTCAGCTCTCTGGGCATTGGAGAGTTTGCACTGCAGTCTTTAACCTCTCAGACTGACTCTTTTTTGTCTGCAAGAGAAGTCAAACTGTCTCAACATATGAGACTTAGCTCAGCATTAATCCACTAATCCTAAGCCTAGAAGGGCTTTTCTGTGGCAACCTGAAGTTTCTGCCTTGCCATCCTGTATTATGTCAGCTTTTCATGCTGCAGCTCTTTCCTCAGCATTCTTCTAGCTTAATTTTCATACTGTTTCTGGAGCAAAGTGCCCTAATGTCAGATGTTACATCCCTCACAGGGAGACCTAGGCACATCCTGAAAGAGCTTGTAAACTAAAAAATTGTGCAAGAAGGCCCAGAAACTGCACCCTTGAAATGACAACACATACTGTCACAGACATTTGGTGCCTCTCAGATTATTCTGTGCTCTACATTGAAATACAGTGTTTTTCCTCCTAAGACTGGCAGCTTGGAGACAATGCCAGGCTCTTTGGAAGAGCACCCTGCAAACACCTCTGTAAATCGCCTCTGCTCCCCCCGTGCTCCTTGCCCTGCCTGCATTGTGTACTTTCCTCCCTCTGCCCCTGATGAGGCTCTCCCTTTTTGAGAGCCAAAAAGCCACCCACTGTGGCTTTCTCTATTAGGCCATAAATGCTCTTGAGCTGCTGGAATCTGTTTTGTAAATAGACAATTAAAATGAAGAAGGAAAAAAAAATCTCTGCTCATTTTGCATAGTCAGAGCCCAAAGACAGCTGTCTTGAGGGACTCAATCCTGCACATCATGAGAAGGTTCTGAAAAGTGCTGAGTACCTTCATCTCTAAAGAGCTTAATTAGAGACAGGGGTAGTAAAGCACCTTCAGCACTCCACTGGATGAAGCCACATGTTATTGGGACTCCCACTGATTTCTGTCATCAGAGCAATTGGTTTTGAGAATAAGCAAGGAAAAAATCTCCCACTGACACCAGTGGGAATCCTTGGCACATACGGGGAACAAAACGTTATGGTTGAGATCTCTGGATATGGGAGCAGTCTTTTATTCTGCTTATGCAAATTATTTATACAAATTATGCAAATAATTACCAAGTCATTCTGGTGACTGTGTAATAATAACAATAATAATTATTGTAATTACTAATGTTGATGTTTGTCACTATTGTTGTTATTCACATTTGTTGTGATTGTGCCTTGGGGCCAGCCAAGAACAATGTCCATTAGGGCTGTACCCAAAGGAGCAGTCACTGCCCCTAAGAGTTTACAAACTGAGGAAACCCCATGGATGCCAAAGGAGAGGGAGGGAGGGCCAGTGGGAGGGGATGATGCAGTCAGTGGATTTAGGACTGGGGACAGGGAAGCAGCAGGGCAGGGAGCCATAGCAGGATCAGTACGGGCAGACTGTGAGGAAAGGAGACAGTTGTGGATTGCCTTTGTGTTTTTCTCCCAGGACTGTACAGGTGTTAGCATTATGCCAGTGTGTGAGGCAGATATACCCGCTCCTCAGATCTGAGTGTGTAAGAGGTCTGTGAGAAGTGCCTGTCCCATAAAGTCACATTTTACCTACTCTTGATCAGTACAGAAGTCCCCCAGTTTACGGGGATTTTGAGGTGCTGTTGCTCTGCCCTGAGGTACACAATGTCTGTTTTAGCCTTCCAACCCACTCCCAAGGAAACTGCACTGATGATGAGTTTTCTCTTAGACTACTGTGTTCACACCTAAAAAGGTGGAGAAAAATCCCCAAACCAACAATTAATGAAAGTGAGATGTGGCCTTACCTAACCTCCTTCGTTCCTCATCAGATGTTTTCCAGGTGCTTACTGATACAGAGAAAGAGTTTTTGCCAACCACTTCTCCCTTCCCAAAGTGGTTGCACTTCATTTCTCTCCCATGACCTTGAGTAACTTCACCAACCACTTCTATATAAAGCAAGCTGGGGCTGGTTCTCCAAGCTTTGTGCCAGGTGGCAGGAACTAGCAAAACCCTCACAGCTAAACCCCTGTGAAGCAGAGTGACCTTCACCCAGCTGTGTGCCAGGACCTGGACCCAGCCCCGCTGTGCCTGGCAGAGCAGTGGGAAGGGGCAGGGCTGCCTCCGGCCAATGCCTGTGCCTATGCTCTGGCCTTGATCAGTTTATTAATAGAGCAACTTAATGTGTTCTTTTTGCCAGATCCCTGCTGCTGTTTCTCCTTCCTGCCATTTTCAGAGTGTTTGTTCATTGTTACTTGAAATAAATGAAAGAAAAACTTGTACAAATTACTTGTTCCCTGAAAAAATGCAAGGAATAGTCTCATTACTCATGTTGTAGAGATAACCCATCAGCCCTCTTGCATTTTGGAACTAGTATATGTAACATCTCATGGCTCTTCACCAACAAGACTTTCAATTACAAGAACATAAATCCAGTCAAATTTCACTGAAGTCAAGTCTTTTATTCTTGATTTACTCCCTTATAATTTAAAGCACTGTAGCTGTATTGTGCTGGAAAAAATAGAGGAACTTTTCAAATCTCAGAAGTCTGAATTTCTCAAAATGACATATGTGGCTATGATTTCCTGTGTGAAGTACAAATTATCAGGAATGTTTCTGCAGAGCTGAGAGATGCCAGAAACCATTTTTTTTGGTCTACATTTCAACAGTTATTCTTATCCTGTTTTAACTTTTGTGTAAGTAATAAGGATGGATGAGCGTTCTTCCCTTCATTTTTCAGTCTCTGTATTTTCACTCTTCATTAGGTTTTGTCTCCTCTGTTCTCTCCCCCTTTTCCCACAATTTCTTATTATTAGAATACGAGGTCATTTATTATCAGCCTGAACCAAACTTTAAAAACTACAGTCTTCAAGTGGTTCCTCCATTAGGCATGAGCTAGGCCTATTCAAAATGTGTATCACATCATCATTTTGGTGCCTAATAGTATCTTGCATGACAGAAATATGTAACAGCATTTTTATGACAAGGCTTCTTATAGTCAGAGAACATCTGATCTATTTATTTATATCGGGTATGATGTGAGGAGTTCAAAGTTGCACATAGTAACCTGTATTTGCAAAAGTCTTAGACATTTTTTGGAGGACTGTCTGTCGTGGGAGGGATAAGACAGATGAATGTGAGGAAATAGTTGAAAGGTTCAGCTTCCACTAGAATAAATATGAATAGCCTTGAGCTGACAGATGTAAAAGGACAATTGTTTAACAACTTCCTTTCTACCAGGAGACAATATTCCAAGCTCCTGTAAAATACAATACACAATACAATATAAACACAATGCAACTGTGCTTACCAAATTAAATAACTGGGGTAAGAATATTTGGATAGCTGGACTTATTTTCTTGATTTCTAATTTTCAAAAAATGTTGGCTAGATCTTGGTTTACAAAAGTCTTAGTTAATTTAAATTTCCGGTCCTATTATCCCTTTCTGAGCCTCCTGGTAAGCTGAGTAGGTTTCATAGTTCCACAGAATAGTTTTGCTTAGTGGAATGGTATTTATCTTGGCCATTTTGAAGTTCTCTGTTCAGCAGAATTTCTCAGATTAAAAAAATTCAGAATGTGAAAGAAGAACTGCAGGAAACAGCCCCTTGTATAAAATCAGCAGAAGCATTCCAGATTATCAGATCCCCACAAAACAGGGAAATAGCCACATTCTGTAAATGGGTAAAAGGAAATGCCTATATTCTGTAAATTTCAATGGATAAAACGTACCTTCTACCCATTGTCCCCGGTTTCCTCAATACCTGTTTCTACTCAGTGATAAGGAAAAGGGGCAAAGAAAGTCAATAGTGCTCAATAGCTGCATGATCAAGCTGATCCATCTCCAGCTCTCACTGTGGTCAGAGAGTGTCTTGGCTGCATGGCTTGGTGCCATTTTCATCTCCTCTACTACTCCCAGTAGTATTGTTGGGTTGAAACAAAATTATTTTTGGGACAGGATAGGAAGAAGCATCAGCACAGGAAATTCATCATGATGTTGCTTCTATTCTAGTCATGCAGAAGGCCAGAGGTAGAGGTGCAGCCCTTTCCCTTAGCCCTTTCCTTCAGATCCATGTTGCTGTGTTTCTGCAGAGGATAGTCTTATGGCATGGACATGAATAATTGCCCTGAGTAAATCAGAGCAGTCAGTCTGCTCCCACTCCCCAAACATTCATATCCAGTGCTGGCTGTCTCAGGTACTGAGTCTGCTTACACCCCACAGCCTATGGCAACAAATTTCTCTGTCCTTGTCCCATTTTGCACCTCACCAGATCCTGATGAGCCAGTGAAACAGCTATGTTTACTTCTGCCCCACTATCATCAAGCTGTATGTACAACAGAAGTCAAAGAAGTCTCATTTGCCCCTTCAAATGGCTCTATTTCTATAAACATAAAAAGGAACTGTTTCTATTTATTAAGGCATTGTTCTACCCTTAGATGAGGAATGTCACAAGCTCATTGTAATTATTAACATGGAACAGGGCTAATTCTGAAATAGAAAGGAACAAATTCTGAAAGTACTGATGACTAAATTATTTGTGAAACTTATGTGATGAGGTGCTTTATTGCCACACTGGCAGGAAAGCTGAGAGGGGTACTCACAGGAACTGTGGCATGTAGATGGTGAGTTCTAAGGTCAATTACAAATCACAGTGTATACATTTGCATATTGTATGGTGGCTGAAAATGAATGTGCTATTGTGAGCATCTATTCAAGATCCCCACGCTCCAACTGGCTCTGCCTGCTCCATTTCAGTATAGTGTCTGATAATAGAATTATACTGTGAACAATATACATCCTGAAGAATAATAGGTTGAAATTAATTCCCCCAGTGGTGTTTTCACTGCACCTTCACCTTCCTGGCAACTGTGAATATCGGTAGCTTATCTTAGACACTACACCAGGAACAGACATTTAAATTAATTTTGAGCAGCTTGAATTAAAAAAAAAACTCTATTCTTTTTAAAGTTGCCTCTATTCTACTGCTCTCAGGCTGTCCTCCTTTTTTCAAAAGTGCTCACATATACTTGAAACAATAATTCTTTTACCCTAAAGCGTTTTCTCAAGATTAATAACATAACCAAACATCATACCATTTTTCTTGGCAACAATCAGGCCCTCATTTCATTCTTGAAGTTTATCAGTTCAGTTCAATTCAGCAGGACTTTTTTTTTTTACATAAAAAATATACAAAGATTCTCAAGCTGTAAAGAGACAGACACCCTCAGGTACCTGTCATAGGTAATCAGAAATCATACTCAGAATGTGTATTTCTCTTGTACGTCCATTTGTCAGGAAGTCCAGTCTTGGACGCAGATGACTGCTTTGTAAATGGATCATCTGTTGTCTAAAACACTGAAGTGGAAATAAATCTTATGACATATCCTGAGCCTTTCATCTGTTGATTTTTTTTCCTAGACTGGAATAAATTGAGGGATTATATCTTGTATATCATAGCTAGAGAGCTTAAAGAAAAGGACTTAGATATGTAATGAATAAAGATGTCTCCTGGGAAAGAAAGAAAGAAAGAAAATAAAGATTCAATGAATGAAATATTTGCATAGATAAACAGAAAGACCTGCCTGAACCTAAAAAGGGATGACAAAGAAATGACACAAAGCTCACCATTGGAAATAGTAGCAAAAAATTACCAGATTTTGCTAGATCAAATGCACCACTCTTCAAACTGGATCGGTTCTAAAATAAATAACAGTGAGGAATAGCTGTGATCCATTGATTTTTTTGCTCCAGACAAACATTCTCTCAGCAAGCAACACATTTTATCATAGCAGAGGTAAGCTTCAGTAGCCACTCTTATTATCTTCAGGAGTCTTCCATAGCTGATACACCTCAAATGCACATTTAAGTTCAGGTTTATGTCCTGACTTAACACTTTCAGTTTTAAGTGGCTTCTACTCTTTTTTTTTTTTCTGAGGGAGAAGGAACACTTTGTGTGGTCACACTATACAGAAAAAAAAATAAAATAAAAGTGACATCAACAGGAAACACTAGAAAAGCCTGCATTTTAAGCATCACATAAACACCAGCTTTGTTCTTATCTTTCAGGACAGAGAGCATCTTTCTAGACAGGTACATTTGACAGTTCTTATTCACTAGCCCTCCCATCCCCACTACTAGGAGGTTCAGTTAATGGTTCTGATAACTGCATGGGTGCAATGCCAGCAGCTTTATCAACATGTGAGTGTCTGTGATGAGGATACAACTGACCTTAATTCCAGTTTCAGACTCTTACAGTGACTTGCTGTATGACCTTCAGCAAGGAACTTCTCTGCACACTGTTATTCCCAACGGGATAAAGAGATAATGATGTCTATCCACCTGGTAATGAGATTTGAGGGCTGCTGATAAAGTGCAGACCAAATTCTTGGTATTATCAGCACTTATGTGACTTCAGCAGCGTCAGTCAGTTAGCCTTTGCAGGGAGCAGGAGCTGGGTTGGGAAGCAGTAATTGGAAGTAAAAGCAATTGATACAGAGGTCTGCTTAATGTGGTATTCTGGGCATTGACTGGCATCGTGGTGGGGTTTATACGCACCTTGTGCACCTTGTGTCTCAGAAAAAAAGATAAGGCAAGCAGCTTACTGCAGAAAAATGCCTTTTCTTCAAAATTTTGCTTTGCAAGTGAACTTCAGTCCCTGCTTTGAAAGGAATGGTGGGCCAGACAACTTCCAGAGCTCTCTTTCAACCCAAAACCCTCTTTCATCCCAACTGGCTGCTGTTGCCTTAATTTCAAAAAAGTTGTTTTTCATATAATGCACTGTTTTCCTTCAAAATCTTTAGTTCTCTCTCTGATCTATTTTCTTGATATTTTTTACTTGACCAACTAGGGGCCAAGAGAAAGTTATAAACATAGTTACTTTTAATACTAGGTCATCCTTGTCAGCAAAACATACCCCATGCACTATTGCACCTAGGCAAAGGTACTGGATGTACCAGTTAAAGGTCAAAGTAGTTCTGACAGTGCAAATGCCAAGAAAGGAAAGTTCTTTTTCAAGTTTCTTTTCTGCTCATCCATTGCATATTATCAGTGGAAACTCAAGAGTATCCCACCTGCTTCCTCATTATTGTCCATAATCACATCATTTTTATTTCAAACACAGATTCCTATCCAAGTTCATAAATTACTTTTTACAAGCTTTTATGCTCAGTATAAAAATGCAGAAGCACTTTATGCCAGAAAGGGGAAGCTCCACCCCACTGCATCAGCATTCAGCTGTCTTTTTAAAGATTTTGAATGGTGGAACTTGATCTGAGGGGGAAAATATTGTTTTACTTTAAAAGGGTGTAAACAAGTGATTATAACAGGTGCAATCTTTACTTTTACATAAATATTGTGATCATTCCAACAGGAGAGGAGGCCTTTTGCTAGAAGTTAGCCCATCTCTTTTTTATTGCAAAAGTGTTGAACTGGTAGAATTTTTTGTTTACAACAGAATATCTGAGAGTTTCCTTATATGGAAAATAATTCTAAGGAAATTAATAGGTTATTGCTACAGCAATCTACATTGCAGAACTTGTACAGTTCCCAATCCTAAAGAGGTCTGTGAAATTTTGCATTTTTTGTCATTTTTTGTAATTTGCAGGGTTCTCATGTATACAGATGTTCTCCTTTTGGATGGGAAAATGTATATGTTGAAATTGATAAAAAATCCAATATGTTTTGATACACTTTTATCTATAATTTTTTATTATTTTTATTACAATTACTAAAATGTGAAACAGAAGCAGAAAGGAAGGTGTTTCACACTAAAGAAATTGGCCATGCATTCAGGGAACACACTGAGGTTTTTTCCCCACCCTTTTTTCTAGCACATTTTTAATCCTGCCTATCCAGAAAGAAGGAAAAGTGAAAAATAGTGACAGAAGATTATACAAAGACAAGTTTTCCTGTCAATACTCCTCATGTCCATGGGAGCATGGAGGATTTTGTGCACTTGGTTTCCAGCTGTCACCATGACCACATGGACCACAGGCTGCAGCTCATCATAACGCAGTCCAAGCAGCTCCAGCCATACCCACACCCCAACAGGGACTCCATAAATTCACTGGCATTTCAAAAGCAAATGCATCCAATAATTGGAAAGGACATTTATCATCTTTTTAGAGGTTTAATTAGACTCGAGTCAAAGTCACTACACACCTAGAGACTGGGAAGCACAACCAACCATACTTCTTGTAACTGTTTTAATGACTCAAAACTCTTTAGTAGGAATGCAGTGGCCCATCGGACAGTGGACAGCATACACATTTTATCAACTATAACTGGTAGGAACCTGCTCATTCCCAGGATATTTTGGCAACAGTTACAAGAGCTAAAGGCTTTACTCTCCATCTCAGTTCTAGCATTAGACAGGACATTCTCAGATCTAGCATTAAGACAGGATTCATTAGACTTTTTGTTAAATATTGTCCAAGTCAAATGCTGGCGTGGGAAAATGCCTATGTAAAGTGTTAAGCACATATTTCCTGTCAGAATCAGTGACAGCTTTTGTGAGTATTTACCTGAAGAAGGATTTGGCCAAACTGGGAAGAATAACTATGTTGAAGTTTTGCTAAATTTTATTTTCTGTTTGAATTCTAAGCCTAATACACAGAACAAGTTTTCTTTCCTGCAAACTGGTCTGAGTGCATGAGGCCCCACTCAACATATAAAAAGGAAAACCATGAAGCATAAAGGTGATCAGTGTCAGAGCAGTGATGAGGGAAGCACTAGGGGCTAGCTATGTGGTGCAGAGTGCTGTGAGACACAGGGAGGAGAGACAGACTAGTGGAAATCAGCTGGTGTTCTCATCCGTGCGTTACACTAGATGCATTGACAGGAGCAGACATGATGATTTATCTGGGAGAAAATAGCCTGGTAGTAGATACAGAACTCAACTTCATTAAGATAGAGCTGCATACAATATCCTTGAGGAAGGCAATGCAGAATATAAAATGCATCTGGAAGAAGCACTATCAAGTCATGTTTAAAAGCATTGAAAAAAAAAAAAAGATGCAATTGAAAATACTTTGATAGAGCAGAGATTTGATAATGTGACCCTTCAGGCTTAAGGGTATTAAAATATGGTCTAAGATGTATTAGTTCTTTGTGTTAGCAAACCCAAAAGGGTTAAACTTATTCATTAGATATTCTAGGAGATGTAGTGAATGCAAACTTACTGGGCCTTTGAAGAAGGATCTGACAGGATGGGTTTTCCTACTTCCCATGAAAATCACCTAGTGACAGAAAAACCAGGACTCATGTCTTATCACCCATTGAATAACAGTGCCATTGACCCCAAAGTGGTATTGCAAAAGTGAGCTAGGTAGGGAAGAAGGGAAGAGGAATGCAATTGGATAAAAATTAACCCATTCTGGAATGTACAATGAGAGTCACAAGGTATTTTAGACTATTGTCTATGTACACCAAGGGTTAACTTCTTTCTGCAGCTACTGGTTGAAATGAGGAAAATAAAGTTGCTTCTGAAAAGATTGTGATTGATGAGCTTTGACCTTTGATGTTTGACTGCTTTGATTGTTTCCTGATATTTATTATTTAGCATTTATTGACCAGAAGAGGAAAGAAAAAACGCCTCATTGCTATCTCAAATTGGTGAAGACTCCGAACTTCAGAAGATATTAAATTTTGTGGAAAATAATCAGGCTTTGGGCAATATTAGTAGATTTTCATGTCAAACTTTTTTGTTTGTTTGTTTTAAAGAAGCAGATTAATATGGAGCAGGCATTATGCAGTTTAAAAATAAATTTCCTGTTATTAGAGTAGGTCACTATTACAGGATGTTTGCTATGTAGAATAAACCTTTGGGGATAGCAATCATATTGGACAGAGAGCAGATTGTGACAGCAATAATAAAGTGAACAGCACAACAGTGTGGGAAAGGCACAAGAAAGAAAAAACTATTGCACTGTATATTCTTAACAGAGATTCATATAGAGATATAGGCTCAAATAATTATAAGAATTAAAAGTATTTTTTCTTCTTTTACATATATATCCCTAGTCTGCTAGAATACAAAAAAGAAAACACACTTCTATGGATTAATTTCATTGTATTTTTTTCCCTGATCTGTACAAGACTCAGGATCTGTGTGCAGCAGTGACAAACACTACATGTCATGCTGCTGATCAGTGCTAGCACATAAACCCACCAAGTCAACAACCTAAATGCCAAGCCCCTTCTGAGAAAGCCTGAGAGGAAAGCTGAATTGGATGCCAGACCCTGAAACATCTTGTTTGCTCTTGTTGAACACAGAAGACAAGACCATGAGTGCTCCACACATTCTGGCTGCCCCCAGCAACAAAATATGAGCACACATCTCAGCTGGCTTTTAATATCACTGCAAAATTTTTAGTCATAGCAGAGCAGAACTCCATTCATGCAGGACTTTAGAGAGCTATCTCAGCAGCTTGACTTGAAGCCAGATGAAAACAGGAAATCAGTACAGCTGTTTGTGTCTGCTGGTGTACTTATTTTCTTTATCTGGGATTTTATTTTATATTCATCATCCCAGTATCAGGTCATTTCTATTCACAGCATCTAAAACAATCATGAGCACCAACTCAGGTTTCCAAAGGGCTCTCAGACATATCTTAGGAAAAGCACCAGGCAGTAGTCAGGTCTGCGATCTTGCAAAATTGAGACAAAGATTGGCTAGTTTTTATGTGAGAGTTGTAAATGTAAAGAGTCCAGCTACAGTGTCAAAGCCATCTTCAACACACAACCTTTGGACCTGCTGTGGAACATCCAACATTCTTCCATCATTCAGTGATGCACTCATGAAGTTTAACACCCACCACTTTCTAGTACAGTGTTGATACCATAAACACTTTGGGAAAGTGAGTTTGGCCTTTTTTCATGAAGACACTGGGGTTAGTGCAGTGCAGGACACTGTCTGGATGAAAGTTTTGGGGTTCAGTAATAAAAATTAATCAGGAAGAACTGTGTTTGTCTTCTCTGGTGTGAGTTTCTGTCACTTCAGGCAATGCCTTAAGCAAACAGAGAAGGAAGGCATTGGTCATCACACAGGTTCAATAAAAAAAATATGCAGCTCTGTATTTCCTGGTTGAGAAGCACTTAATAATTTCATTATCTCCCTTGACATCTTCATTTTGAAGCAGCACTTGGGAAAATGGAGCTCTATTTATGTAAGACTGGATGGACACTGGTCAATGGACAGGTGTTTAAAGTGAATGAAGACCTTTTATACCAAACCTGAGCTCCTTGGCTGTGGCCAGATTCAGCAGCATGGGTTCTACTCATTCCAAGGAGGAGATGGAGGAGCCATGTTCTTCAGATGTCCCAGCGTCATTATTCCAGAGACTCTGAGCTGAGCAAGACAGCCTTAATGACACAGCCTGTGCAACACATCTATTCCAAACCAAGAAAGAGCCTCTGCACACACTTACTCTGTCATCCTAGGGTTGTCTTCTGTTACTGCCAAACACTTCATTGTGTTTTCTTAACACAGAGTTTAGTGTTTGCACTACTGAAACATAATCTCCCCTTGTCCTGGAAACATTCTCAGAGCAGCAGGGTGAAACCAGTGTCATTCATTTTATACTAGGCCAGAAATACCATTTTAAGAGATGAATCCCCTGCTGACTGTGACACACCAAAGTGCTAATGCAGGGGCCAGTGTGTTGGATTCTCCTGTCCATACATGATACTCAGTTATTTTCTAGTACTGCATGAAAGCTGTAACTTGCTACTTGGCTTTAGTTTCCTCTGTAGAGTCCAGATGCCAGCTCTCTGCTTGTCCTTGGGGCATTACCAGGAGTGGGAGGAGTGGTCATGAGCTCCATGCCTACCTTCTTCCCAGTTGCCTAAGCCAGCTGTGCTAGTAATTTTTCATCACGATAAAACAGTTTGAAGCATATTTTCCTTTATGCCAAGGACTGGCATAAGCAGTGCCCAGCACAGACAGAATAAAACACTGACCTTTGCCATTCTGTTCTCATAACTTGCAAATGAGCACTGCTTAGCTGGTGCAGGAGCCTGGCCAGCATGTGACAAAAGAGAATGAGGAGTTAAGTGTTCCCTTCCTCTCACAACTATCTGAAATTCATTTGGCCCCTCTATGGCTGGAAGCCACTGCACCTGTGAGTATATCCCAGGGGGTCACTGCGGCCTGTCTGCCTCAAATGTCAAAAAATTTCGGCAGATCCTACAGTGGGAAAATGAAGAAAAACAGAGTCTGCACCACTGGATTTTCATTTTGGATAGTAAAACACTATTTATTTTCCTTTAATTATAGAGCAATCATGCTTCTCTGAAATAAGGCTTGCAGATTTCACTATAACTTCTCTCTTAATTGGATGTTTGTGAATGTAAAGGTTTCTAGCATGACTTGTGAAATGAAACAAAAACATCATTTCTACATTAATTTAATTCTTCTATTTCCAACCATTCTCTCACAATCAGGTTTCCTTGATATGCTTAATCTTTTGCAATGGTTTCCATGGCAACCCCTCTTCATTGTGGTGACACCAAGGACTCCAGTAATCATGAAGCCAAACTTTGCCAAGGGATTGGCTTTTGCTTTTTTTCCCTGCTGTCTCTGCCACGGCAGCCCCTGCCTGCTTCCTCCTGTGTGCTCCACCTTCCCCACAGGCACACTGAAAGGCAGGGGTAGGAAACACACAATGGGATGTTATTGAGGTTTTGTGATTAGTGCTATAGACAAGGCTCCCTTTTCAATTCTCCTTACACATTGCCGTTTACCGCTGCATTCCCAGTAAATCCCCAGCAGAAAGATGTGGTTCCCATAGCTGTTCATCCTCAGAAATACAAAATGTTATCCTGGCTGTAGAGTGCAGCCCTGCAAAGCAGCACAGCCTTTCTCCAGAGCACAGCATCACCACTGTGCCTGGTGTTCAGTTACACAGAGCAGCCTCCTCTGTTGGGCTCAGCGCTCAGCCGTGGGGCACAGTGTGAGTTATCCCGTTCTGCACCACACACATCCATCCCAGCATCACACAGACACTGCTTCACCCCTGCCACAGCACAAACCCACGGCTGCACTGTGCAGCTGGGTGAAAGTTGCTGACACCAGACTGAGGTGGCTCCAGCAGCGTTTGGTTATACACTGCAAGAACTGTACTTTGTTGCTCCAAATTTCTTCCTACAGTTTACCTCCCCCTCCTGCAGACCAACCAGCTCTGAGGAATGGACTATGTGACTGGCAAATCAAACATTATTATTAATCGCTGTAATTACTTTTCTTGGCCCAATTGCAGAGCCTGGGAAGCTAACCACAGTCTCTGGAGTGCAACCTTAACTACAACATGTTTCTGAGCCACCATTACCTCATTGTTAGTCATGTTTAACCAGAAAGAATTGTGAAACTTTTTCTTCCCTGAACCCTCTCAAACCACGTATGCTGCACAGATCAGTGTGAGAATATCTACATGAGAATATCTACATATATCTCTTTGTGTTTTCATCCAACCACTGACTGCCAAAATCTCAAGTGTCTGGTTCAGGCTGAGGGATAGACAAGCACTCTTTCTTCCCCTAGTCACAAGTAGAGTGAATGGTTTAAAAACAGTAATGATATAAATTTCTATCTTTGAATGCCCACAGAAGGAAAAATGTCCTCTTCTGAAAAGCATCATTTACAGGGTAATTAATTCATGACTACGAGGTCACTGAACAGAAAATATATTGAAGAACACTGTGCCTCTCAGCACACTCCCTGCTCCTCATGTGCATCACCAGCTCCTCATGTTCAGCGTGAGAGGCCAGGGCATGGTGCTTGTTCTTTGTCCCAGGTATTCCTGCCTGACCCATGCATCATTCTGCACAAGCATGTACCTGTCCCAAAACCTAATTTTTTTGAAGGGTTACCTGTCTCTTGATACAGTGAGTTGATCTCACCTTGCCACCATACAGGTGTTAGTATCAGCAAGAGAGAAGGAGCAGGAGTGGAGTAATTTCAGGTGAGAGTGAGGCAGAGGACACCTTTTGTTTCAGGCTTCATTTTATGCATTGTTTTTCTTACAAATTTACTATACTGTATATTACTTAAAATTAAACATACAGTAAAAAAGAAAACTTTTGTGGTTGTACCTTCTACCACTAGGACATCAGAATCATTTCTTAGATCAGTCTTGTTTCCTTTCTGCAGGGACTCACAAAACTGTTTTACAGGTAGGAATGCATCTATGTTTTTCTACTGCACGATATGACCTGAGACAGATGAAACACTCAAACCTGCCTTTGGCTTAAGCTAAAATTGTACCTGAGGTTGTCCACATTAAAACAGAAAAATTACAGACATGTGGTAACATCACAGCCCTTCTCAGCCACCCAATTAATGGAGTTGCCATATGGTTATGAAAGTGGCTGGCATTTTTCAACCTCTGCTCTTCAGCTAACTGCTACTTTGCAGCCTGAGTGGAAAGGGCAGATGATTATAGAGCCAGCAGGTGAGGGAGAAGGAGGGAACAGCTCAGACACATTTTAGCCAGGGTTTCTTAGCAATCATCATCATCAAGCAGAAGGAATTCTGGTCCTCATTGTTTTTGTACAGGCAGGGGTAGGCAGGTTAATGCTAATTGCCAGCTACCTGTGAACACTCAAATTAAAACTCAGCAGCCACTTTGGGGTTTTTCAGAACTTGAGTGAAATGGCAGGAGAATGCTGCAGAGGCAGAGGACTGCTCGCTCTCTGTGGGTAAAATCAGCTGACAGGAGGGCAGAGAAACTCCCTGGCCAAAGCAGCAAGGCAAGAACATCTTAGTCCTTCCTGTGGCACTGCCTTGCACCCATGGCAAGCCACCCTGAGAGAAGAGCCTTGGACTTTGCAATTGTTTGGGTGGCAGAAGAGCTACTCCTTCAGCTTTAGGGCTAACCTGTAGGAGAAATGCAGCCACCATCACTAAAGAGTAATGAGCAGAGTAAAGGCACTCAGTTCTGTGCTCAGTATAGTGAACTCATTCATGCACTTGCTAAAGGTGCCTCTGCCAAGGACTCTGAACTCAGTGCAAAAGGTTGTTACTGTTTCCCCAGTCAAAGAGCTCTACTGAGCAATCAGATATTCAAAACAGCTCTTTCTGCCATGCTTGTGTACTCTGCTGCCAGGCACAAATGATGTGCACACAAATGGTGGCATGGGATGTATTCAGAAGTGGTGGACAAGCATCACTCCATAAGAAGGATGTATCCATAGCAAGGACAGAGCAGCTGTTGCTCCTGTGCTCATAAGGGACACTGAAAAGCCTTGGATTAATCTTTGCCAAAGAGTAGGTAAGTGACAATAGTGAGAATTTTCATTGCTAAAATGGGACAAGAAAATGTGCTGGTTTGACCTTTTGCAAAAAAACAATGTAGACCTGAAAGTATAGTAAAAGTCCTTTTGGCCTTGACCTTTTTTTTAGGGCTGTAAATATTACTATTTCTAAAACTTGAGCTAAAACACTGTGACTGCTTATAAGAAAGATGTGTTTGTAATTATTTACAGGCAGGAAATTTTATATGCAAGAGGAGAACTTAATGCTGAAAATCTGGCCCTAAAAAAATTAGTAATGAATGCTCCAGTCAATATTTCCCAAACATTTCTCTTCTGTAGTGTTGGCTAAGCTTTTCTGTTTTAACAGTTCCATTTTGGTGAAGCACCTGTAAAAGTACATTCCACTAAAATGAACTTTTGCTAAAGTGCAGCAGAAGAAAACAGTTCTGACATTTTTATGATCTCCAAACACAGACAGCCATTCAGAATACAGATACAGCAGTCATCATTCATATAGTCCTAGCTGCTGTTTTGGTTTGCTTTTCTGCCATGACTGTAAGAGGATCTTGCTTTTAGCAAGCTCCCCATCTAACAAGATTCCCAGCCAAGACCCTGAGCATGGCTGGGAGAGCATTTGTGTTCAGGCACCTCTGGTTTGAAGAACCCTATTGTAAATTCACATCATCCAACCCTTGACTTTTTTTTATTTTTTTTCTCTTCCCACATCCTGACAGGACAGACTGTCAGTAAGAAGATAGGTAGATATGTGCATACACCTGGTGGACACCTTGAGGAAGCTTTCTGACAATTTCCCTGGAAATTCCTACTAAGGTAAGTCAGTGGGAAGACTGACAGCAGAGCACACCACCAGAAAAGGCTCTTCTTTGTTCTTGCCTCAGCCACTCATGTTGGCTGTCCTCAGTGTCTCCAGTGAAGGCACAAAGGAAGCTGCAGGCATCTTATGCTGCAACTTCTCCTTTCCTCCAAGGACTGTCACTTTCAGCAGCACTATGCAAGGAAGGAATACAGCCCATTAACTAATTTATCAACATTTACATTGCAAATATTATCTAATTAAGTAACACCACTTCTTTAGCATTTACTGCATATCTCTAGCAAGAGTTTACTAGCTGGATAAAACATCTCAAAGGAGCTTAGGAGGTTAGCTTTCCAGTCACTCTTTCCATTTGGTGTTATCTATGTTGATTTTTTCTCCTCCACCTACAGATACATGAAGCAATGAAAACAAGCTGCAAATCCACACTCTTGCCTTTGGAGTCTCTGATCCTTAAGACAAATGTACAGTTATTAAAACAGTTATCAGACACTTACAATCTAAGTGTTGCTAATGGACTTCTCTTTTCCACTCTTCATAATTTATACAACATTTGTTCTCAGAAGTGCAGCTCTGGCTGATGCAGCAGCATAAAAAACCAACTTACCTGAAGCAAAATAATAACAGATCTTTGGGGAAATCCCACAATGGAAGGAGCCAAGAGTAAGAAAAGCAGAAGTTTAGAAAGCTGGACTGAAATGAATCCAAGGAAAACATGCATACACCAGCTACTTAGTTTCAAAGGAGGCAGGTGGCTCCTGTTCTTCAGCTGCCCATTTCCTTTTGTGGTCATTTTTCATATGAGTCTCTTCCTTTTCTTGCAAGGCAAAATCTGAATATATTGTTTCTGTACTGTGCTTGCAGTTTCCAACTCAGCTTACACATAAAATAATTCAACCGCAGCTTCCTACATTCCAAGTTTATCTTGCTTCTGCAATCGCTTTCCTCTCCTCTCTTTTGGATACTTCAGCATCAGGAGGATGTGGGCAAATCAAAGGGAACTGAGAGAAAACAAGCTGAAGGAATTAAGAGACTGAATGAAGGTGCATTAAAATTTGGGTAATTTATGGCATAGTGAAATGCAATATCTGGCCAACATTCATGTTTTTGGCATGAAACAATAATTTGAAAGATTCTGTCCTAGACTCTCAGTGTCATAGCATGCTGCTAGCAGTACAGCTCAATCACAGATGTATTGAACAATCAGTTCAGGAGAGTTCAGTCAGTCAAGCACACATAAGAACCTTCTTCTGCTTTTCCAGTGCTAGGAAATATATGCCAATCTCTTTATTTTTTTTAAATTCTCACAAGCAGTTCTTCTATGTGGCCTGAGGTGACCAAATTCCAGTTATTTGAGACCATAAGAAAATGAAGTCTACTAGCCTCTAAATATTGCAAAAAAAAAAAAATCAGGAGGGAGAACAAATGCTGAAATATTTGTTCTGAATAATTCTGAATACTGAACAATTATTTAAATACTGAAATACAAATACTGAAAGTTGCAAGTGATTGTAGAGCTGGGGCTGGATTAAAGAAAAAGAATGTCGCATAAGGATATCAGAAACTCAAGTCTTAATCATCAAGAAAAAATGTAATTTTCATGAAGATATCTTAAACCTGAAAATTTTGAACTAGAAAAACTGAAATTATAAATACAATGAAGGATTTGCTATTACTTTACAATTATTTCTATTATTTTTAACAGCACAAATAAAGGGCGGGATGGAAAAATGCTTAGAGTGATTATTCAAATGACTGCTTCATATGTAATAAAAAATAAGGTCCATAATTCACCAAAGGATAAATTCAAAGCTTTAAAAGTTGTTCTTAGTTCTAGGTCATTGGCTTTACTGTGACTGTGTAATAGCAGGGGCAGAAATAGATGAGGCTCATGTCTTCAAACAGAGCACACATATTTTGGATATATATGTTCATTTCTGAGGACAAGGAAGCTATAATGTTATTGTAATTATGGGTTCTGTAAGCCTTTTTCAGCTTTATGATACACAGTATGCACTTATGTAGTTGGATAATAAAAATTTGTGTCTTATTTGTGAAAAACACCTTTTGCTTTAGCCTAGAGAGGTATTCACAAGAACATCCTCTCAGGTGCTCTTGCAAGTATTCATACTGCATCTCAGTGAATAGTTCCTGCTGCATTATATCTTAAGGCAGTACAATTTCAGCACAGAAATCTCAAGGAAGAAATGAGTCATATCTAAAAAAAGCGAACTAAACCCAAGCATTCCATGTGTTGCACAACTAGTGAAGGCTTTCTGCTGTTGGATTTGTATCCTGTGTTCACCAGTATTACCTATATCTCTACATTTCTTCCTAATCTCACATCCCCAAATCCTCCCCACAAATGTGAGCTCAAGCCACTAGTATGTGGTGTCTCCATGTCATGTTCCTTCATTAACTGCATTAACTAATGTCTCTGCAGCTACTGAGCTCTCTGATGCTTCCAGAAGCTTTCCTCATCCTCTCTGGTCCCCATGATGCTGCTCTCTTGCCTCACAGAGTGGGAATTGCCCACTATGACAGCCTGAGACATTTATTTTTATCCCTAAGGAGCCTTTGCCAGACCTTGCAAGTGGGCAGGGGATGGAGGGATTGATAGTGCAGGGCTTCATCCTCATCCTCACTCGCTGTCACCACCTCTGTGGCCAGAAGCCCAGACAGACAGATCTCTCACTGCTACAGCACAGCCCTGAACAGGCTGATCTGGACTGAACTCTCTCTTCTGAATAGGACCTTTCTGCATTGGTAAACATCAAATTTGAAAACATTTGATATCTCTGAGACATTTAATCCTTTGTCAAATTTGCTAAACTTTTATCACAACTTCTAAAATTCCTGGGTGAAGACAGGAGTAGACAGACAGATGGACACAGACAAGCATCTCTGTTAGCACATCTCATCACTTTTCATTAGACAACCAGGGTAAGAAACTAAGAAGTTGAAAAAGCAGCACTGTCTCTATCTCACCAAAGCAGCTACTGAAACAATATAGGATTTGTCACCCCTGATTCTCAGAAAAAATGGTTACTTACTTCCATAATTAGTTCTATGCCTGCTAGACCAAAGCATGAAATCATATTTTTTCTGATCCAACTTATCTAGACATCATTGTCTCCTAATTTTCTTTTTCTAATTTTCTCTACTGAGGAAACTCAGATACACTGACACATGCACACCTATAATGCCTATGTCTCACTTGCATGGTCAGTAATTTTGCACAGTTATTTAAGAACTAATTAGAGATTATTTTTTTTTCCTCAGGAAAGCAAAACTATTTTCAACATCATAAAAATTTTAAATAATCCAGGTTGGCAATTTAAAGTTATTACTGGATTCATTAGAGCTTCAATATCCTACCTACTGCTGAGCTGCTGACAGGACGAGATTTAGTGAAATTAGTGGATCCAATTAGAGCCAGGGGTTCACACATTGAGCACTTCCAGAGTACAAATTATTAGTGACATTTCTAAACAGTGATTGACACTGAAGCCAGCGCAGGTTTCCTATACTGTGTGGAATATTATGAAAAAGATTGAACTTTGCAACCTTTCCATGGTACTGGCAAAAAAAAAAAAAATCAACTTTCACTTATTTGTTGTCCTTTATTTTCAGCATAGAACTTTCTTTTTTTTTTCCCCAGAACAATTGGACAGTCCCAACATAAATCAGGATTCTAAGTTGTATTAAAATTTATCAAGGGAATGGTGGCAAAGACCCACCTTCAGAGACAGGGATTATTAGACTTACCTCTGTGCAGAAAAATCAGCCTATTACACAGACACTAAGAGTTGCTTAAGCCTCCATTATCAACCTACTATTGTGAATAAAAATAGGTGAGATGGTCTGTGTTTACTCATTTTCATATCTTATACAATGAGTTCTTTGGAATGTTTTTCTAATCTAATTAAAATTCATTTTGGTATGTCATTTATCAGCCCAACTGATTCCCAGTTATATCTCCCTGCAAACTGTGTCTCTGTTAGAATATTATAAGTGCATTCCAAATATAAATAATTAATAAGACAAGCGTGCCTTTCTTATCATGGGTTGCATGTTATCAACAGACTCACAATTCACATTTGGTGCTGCAATCACTTTGCTTCCAGCAGCCACTCAAGTACCAGTTCTTCTGGGTGCTATTGTGAGGGAAGAGATTTAACCATCTTGGATGTTCTACATGGTAAGATAAGGAGGCATGCATGTGTGAGAAGTCAAGGTCAATTATCTTAGTATGGTTTTTCTGTTATTGGTATAACAAATTGCCAAAAACTTAGGCCCTGATCCTGTAATTATTTTGTATGCAAAAATCATACGGACATCAAAGTGAATTAGTTCAGCACAGAGAGGGAGTGCAAGAACAGGCATCCAGCAAAATGTTTAGTATTTCAAGTGTATCATTCTTCACAATACTGCTCTGTCAAAGTAAATGAAGCAGAGTAATATTCATTGGGAAAAAAAAATCAACCAATTCCATTTCCACCTTCCCCATATAAATAAATACTAAAGATTCCAAGATATGAAAGAATGCCCTGAGGAATAAAACCTGATTGGTAAAATTTTGCCTAAGGTGGTGTAATAGACACCACAAAATACATGTTCAGTCACTGAGTTTCCACTACATTCCTCATTATAGCTGCAACTGGCTGAATTATTCATTATAGATAACACACCATGTGAATTTATCATAATATTATTTATACAGTAGAAATTATCACCTAAGGCTGATGCCATTTGTTTATGTTCCCACTATATGGCCAAAACTTTATATAGCAGGGGCATATTTCTCATTTGTAAACTGGCCAACAACTACAACAACAATATTATTAACAACTATAATAATAACCATACTTTCTGCTCTAATCTTCAAATAAAGTCTCATTCTGTCTGAGTCCATGAAAACATCATTCTTCATGAGTAAAAGCAGAGCAAAAAGTGGTTCTAAGTTGCATCAGTTGTTATTGTATTGCAACAGAAACACAAGGTAAGATGCCACTACCAAAGACATAATTGAAAACTGTAGAGAAAGGCTGAGTAACCCTGAGCATGCAATGCTCTTGTCAATTGTTTACTGCAAAGGAAGTTGTGTCCTTCATGAACAACAGAGCTGAGGAACATCTGTCAGTCATGCATAGTCCCCATCTTCCCTGTCACTCTGTGTAGTCTCTAGTACTACAAAAAAGATTTCAGAAAATTCCACTGGTCTGCTCCTAAAACACCTGTATTAGTCCTAAACTGTTCTCAATGTATCTGCACAGTCTTTCTGAATCAGCCAGAGCAATGATCCTGTCAATGGAACAGCAGTATTGATCAGGACTCTAAGATGAGGTAGTTGGGTTCATATTTAGCTAAAGCCCGGGTTGACCACCTTCTTCCCCCTTTTTATAGCTCAGAGGCTTGATCTCTCTGGCCTAGTGGGTCTCAAAAAATATGTGTTCTTCAATGTCTCCTCCATAATTCTTTCTATTACCTTCTATACCTTCAAATATATCAGAAAATATACCATCGGTTTTGTCATCAAGCTTTTTGTAAATTTGACTAATTCCCAGTTCTCTCCTTCAACATTGATGTATTTCCTTCCTTTTTCCCTTAAAGACTCATATGTCCACACATTCCCAGCTTACAGATCCTGGATACGAAGATCTCTCACATGACAGTTGACTGTAATCTTTTATATACAAATATCCTGAGAGAAAACAGAGGGGGGGCCCCCAGGATCCTGTTGCTCAATATCCACCATTCCATCTGGGATGCATAAAATTCCTAAACACTGTGTTTTGTTGCCTAAAGATGCTTCCAGTCTTCCTAGCTGTAGCTGCATTTCTGAACAAACAAGTCCTTTACTGCCAAAAAGCCCAGCCAAAAGTAACTGTCCCACAGACTCTTGGTTGAACTTGGACCAAACAGTGGCCTGAGAACTCTAACACTGCAACGTCTGACCACTGCTGCAACTTTCAGAGGTTGTGTCTGTTATATGCTTCCCTTCTCAAATCCCTTTAAGATATGCATGTTTAAAAGTACAAACTACCCTTATGCCAGGTTATGTTGCCCTACCACCTAGTGCTGAGAACTACGAAGCCTAGAAGAAAGACCTGCCAAGCTGCCAGTAGGAAAATAATACTTCCTTAACCAGCAATTTTCTCATATTCTGTCACATTAGATTGGCTGCACAGCACAGTCTCACTGCAGAGCTCTGCTGGAGGAAATTTGGTTCCTGAACTGATCATCAAAATTGGCATCAGCAAGCTCTTGAAGCATCTGCCCTTTCTTCTCCCAGGAACCACCTGCATTCAGTTGGACAGGCAGAGGTGTCTCAGGTTTGCTCAGGCTTGCACTCAGAAGACAATAAGGAAAGGGAGAAAATAGTCTTCACTGGCTCACTTCCTTCCCATAACACATTCCAGACCCCACCATTTTTGTTTTAGCAGCTCCTCCCTTATCCTGGTCCAGGCAGTGGAAATAGCTGCTGGACCTTTCACGTTCCTCTGGAGACCTCTGCACCAAGGCTTCATCCACAGAAAGAAAATTCAGCTCCAGGATAGAAGTAAAGTCCACAGGGCCAAAGAGATGTTCTGTTTGTCCAGCTTCTCTACATTCTCAAAACACTTGGCCAATCTTCGTCTCCTAGATTCTCTTTCCCCTCCCAGCATGAGAATTATTTTCCCAGGTCATCTACAGCAAAGCTCTGCTTACACCACAAAAACACAGTTACTGATCCCATGGCTATGCTCTGTAGTCTTCTGAGAACAGATAGGAGCTCACAGTGTGCTCCAAGACAGCAGCTGCTTTTTTTATAGCAGAATGTGTTTGCTGGGCTTTGGCACGGGACTAGCCACATCCTCCAAGCTTTTGCATTTTGGAGCAAAAGCAGAGTTTGTTCCCACAGACCTGCAGTAGATATTCTGGAAATATCCTTCTGATCTACTCATTCTCCCATGCTGTGTTTTCCTCAGTCTGTGTTTTTTTTTTTTGACAGTTTCATAATTCTTTTGTGGGAAACCTCCCAAGTCCTGAGACCTTGATTCCAGCTCCAGTATTTTTCCCAGATACAGTACAAACTAGTGCCACAGTAATTAGATTTGTGAAAGTCCAAAAACTTTCCTGCACTTCCTTGTTCTAGGAAATATATGAAAACTAAAATCCATTTCTCCCTGGAGCTATATCATTGCTTAATGTTTAGAAGATGTCAGTGACCAGAGCTTCAAAGCTGCACTTCTCTCCCTTTAAAAGAAAGCAGACAATTGACCTGAAAAAACTGTAGTCCTTATTTTGAAGTCTGTCATATCCATAATACCTACCCATCCCAAAAATGGGATATTACTACACTTTTAATTGTAGTCATGGATAACCCTCTCCTTTCCAGATCTGTTTCCTTACCTGTTAATCCAATAGCATCACACTCTGATGTGCTCAGTCCCTTCTCATCTTCATTCCCCCAGGCCACCTTCTGGACCTGTAAAGGACAGCATTTCCATGGCCCAGGGATTACAAGACCCTTGCAGAGTGCTTAGAGTCCTCTGGTTCAGGAAGAAGGAATTAAGTAATTAAAATTAAACTTTCCCTCCTTGTAGTCTCATTATGAGTACAGCCACTTTTCCCTATGAATATTATTTCTAATCATCCAGTCATAGAATATCCTGAGTTGGAAGAGACCCACAAGCATCATCAAAGTCCAGCTCCTATACTTTCCATCTCAGAAGGTACCACTTAAATGGCCAGTCTTTTATTCAGTGATCTTTGCTAGGTGTGTGATGGAAGAGTCTCTCTAGTCATTTTACCAATGACTACATTGAACCAAAATAAGTTCAGTGTTCAGACCAGTATGTCAATAGAACTTTCATATTCAGGAGTCTGGCAGTCAGCAGACTCTTGTAGACACTGACATAACTCAATAATTAGGCAGAATATTGAGTTAACCAAAGAAAACCAGCAGTTTTGTGGGGGCTTTGTGAGTTAAATAGTCTCAGTCAAGAGTCTAGAAGTGCCAATGTTAGTGCAGACTGGAGGAGAAGAAGAAGGGAAGGATGCACAAGGCACAGGATCCAGAAGCAGGGAGAACAGGGGAGAAGGCAGGGAAATAACCTGTCCCTCTTGTAGCAGCAGGAGACAAGTCAGCCAACTGTGTTGTCCTCTTATCTTCCCCTCAAGATGCATTATCAGTGTGTTCACCACCAAGCCTCACTGGCTGAGGCACTGGCATGGGCTAGCTGAGGAGAACTGCTGTTGGTCAAGAGAAAAGTGTCCTTATAATCTAGCTGTGAGGCTGTCATTCAGCTGCCAAGAAATACCATTTCAGATGTTGTGATTTCACTGTTAAAGCATGTGAAGAAAATGCCTACTTCTGAAGTTGTGAGTGAAGTTTCCTTCTGGATGAGAGGTCTGACTTCACTGAGTTTGAGCATGTTGAGGTAGGTGACTTGGGAAATGCATTTACAGCCCTGTTCAGTGAGTTGTAGTTAGGCAGGAATTGTGCCATGTGGCTCTCCACCACAAACAGCCAGTAGACAGATTGCACAGTGGGATATTTCATTTTATTGGAAAAGACTTCTGAATAACAAATACATTAATGGGATCCAGAATCAGATCTTAACTTGCAAACAAGGCAAAAAAAGCTCCATTTGCTGGGTAGCTTATTTCCAATAAATAATTTAACTTCTTCCAATAAAAAGTTCTGCATTCTGAAACAGAGAATTGCCTTTGCAGGAATTATTCCCGGTGCAGCATTTGCTCAAAGTCATCTCTACTGGATTCTGGAAGGCAGTATAAGTTTCAGGAAAATAGTTCGGACATCCTGCAAAATGTTAGTTGCAAAATCTCAGCTGCAAAATCTCCTCTGCTCTTTGAGCTCCAGCTGTACATAAAATAATGAGAGCTTCAGGCATCTCCTTCTCTCAAAGCTGTAATTTATGTCAATAGACAGGAGGGAATTAGTGCAAAGCATAAATTATCCTTTCACTACACTACTGCTTTCCAAAATTTATATTTCAACAATCCCAGTACAGACCTCAGCAATATGAAAGACTTTAAAATTATATTGATCAACAAGTGATAAAAGAATCCTTAAAAAATAACATAAACCCACTGTGTTGAAAATATCCCCAGGAAAGCACAAGACTTCTGAATATACGCTTACTCTTTCCAAGATTTATTTTTCCTTTGTCCTTAAAGAAATTCAAATTAATTATAAAAATGAGGACATTCCTAATGGGATTTTTACTGAAATGTTACAAGGCTTAATTTGTGTGAAAGTACCAACAAGTTTATTCATTTTGTAGGAGTGTGGAATTTGCTTCACGTAATACTCAGGACTTAGCTACAGCTTTGATAGAAATGTTATTTGGTAATTATCTTCTCTTCCCTTGGGGACAAAGTAATTAATTCTGTTCTGCAGTTCACAGCATATTCTGTTTTACACACATATGAAGGATGAATTTTGGAAGATTATGATCAATAGTTACTTTATTGACAAGCAATAACTCATCATCCTGACAGCTCCATGACTTTTAAAGAAAAGTCAGAAACACAGAAGTCAAACTTCACTTCTTAACATTTTTATTTGTATATTGGCGGGGGTGGGGGAAGGAGAATAAATCTAAAGGAAAATAAAAATTTTAAATGAGGCTTCATGAAAGAATTAGATGATATTTCATACATAAACAAAGAAAATAGCTGCCCAAAATTTATATTTTTAGTAAGTCACTGCTAAAGTAGAGCCCATATGTTTTCCCTTACTTGTTGATTCTTTATTCTTTTCCTTTAGAGTAGAGAATAATTTAAAGTTTAGGTTAAATACAAGTTTGAACAATAAATTTTAGGCATAGTTGAGGAGCTGAACCTTCCCTAAGGTTAGAGGTATGTGACGTTTTAGTCCATTACAGAGCAGCTCTGTGTGTTTGGACTTAAGGTGCTCATTGCAGCCTACCTTTAATCAGTGTGGTGTGTTCCATACTTTGAAAGAACATGAACAGGAGAAGCACATACCAGCTGCTAAAAACCAAATACAGAGAGCCTGGAATTGCTGTATTTTTGAAGAGGAAGACAAAAATGTTCCTACTGGTATTTTGTACCCAAATGTTACTTAGTGGAAGGCACTGCTTTCAAGAAAAGAGTGCTTTTAGTAATTGCTTTTGCAGATATCTTTTGCCTGCAACAAGGGAAGTCCCAGTTCAGCAGAGCTATGGGGGAAAGGGGTCACCTCTAGGGATTCTTACATAAGATGTGACTGATTCCCCATCCCAGATACAACAGCCTGGGCAAGGCATTTTGGCTACTGAGTTATGATTTCCTCCATGGATTTTTTATTAACAAAATCTTCTGGTACAAATGCAAACATAAAGCATGGAATTCCCCCTTTTCAGTCTAGCCTATCCCATGAGAGATCCAATGAAAAGTTCCTCACAAAAAAGCACTCTTGTATAAACAACTGTCCCCTCCAGGAAAGGTCGTGTCTTCTCCTGCATGTGATGTATTCTGTAATATAAACATGACTATCGTTTCTTGGGGTTCTGTTTTCCCAATTGAAAATTATTGATAATGATTATGATAACAACATTTTCTACCCAACAGGAAAGCTGTGTCAACAAATGTATTAAAATTGTCAAAAAATGGAGGTATAGGAACACAAATACTGATACTGTAGCAAGGAACTAGGAACTGTATGTTCTTAAGTTTTCACAGTCCAAAACCAGTCAGCTCTGAAACAACTGAAATTCTCATTTATTCCATCAGCAACTAAGGAACTTGGCACCAGCCACTTAATTGGTGCTGGCCTGAGTCAGTTTTAAAAAAGCTCATGGATGTAATCTGCCAAAAAGCCAACAATTAGATGTTTTACAGGAAGCTATTTCATTGACAAAAATTAAGTTTAGGAAGAACGAGTTGGAGGACTGGAACTGGCTGCATTTCACAACAGTGCTGGTAATAAATCTTGACAATAAAAGGTAATGAAATACTTAAGCCAGAAAAGTGAAATCACTAAAAATAAAACTAGAGACAAATTACATTCATCCCTCAGATCTCATTCAAATATCTGACTGGAAAAATTTCCTACCACAATAGCTGCATCATCCCAAGAGATCCACATCTGCCTTCACCCATGTAACTCTGCCAATGCAGAAGACAAATAATGAGTGGTGTTCCTTTCCTCATTATGTGTGCTTCAACTTGTGGCCAAGATAAAACACTCAGAGTGGGTAAGTGAGCAGTAGCAATGTCCAGCAAAGATGCCCCTCAAGGATGCTATCCAGACTCAGAGTGACATTAGTGAAATAAAGAAAACCAGCAAACAAACCAGAACTAACAGACCATCAAAGGTCTGAAAAAGCCCTTACAAGCCCAGACCAGAGAACGCCTCTGTTTTATCACAGGCACAGCCTGGCTCTGACAGTGCAAACACCCACTCTTGCTTCAGACAGCCAGGGACTCAGGATGTGAGTAGTCCTTGCACTCATCACATGAGTATTAGCACCTTCGGGTAAAACAAGCCTGGTTCTTCCATCACAACCAGGAAATAAACATTGTGCCAATCAACAGGAGAAACATCAGCCAGCCTCTATTCCTTTCCCCCAGTGTTCTGCCTGTCTTATCACACATCTCACCTGAGCCCAAAGCACATAATTTGCATTAAGATCACAGCATGAAGGTGGCCACGGTCCTCCTACTTTATCACTCCTTCTCCTGAGCATGAGGTCCCATGAAGTTTCTTCAAGCACAGGCTGTCCTGCAGCGTGCTGGCACATACAGGATGCACACCTCCTGCTGTGGGCTGGATCTCACTGTGCTGAGCTCACCCAGTTAACACCACAGGATCTGATCCCCACAGAGCAGCCCAGCACAAAGCCAGTGTCTCTCTTGGTTCACACAGTAGCTTCCTCAGGATTAGTTGTCACTGCTCTCAGCATCATTAACTTGCCCTTCCTTGCCACTGAGAAGCGGGGCTAATTACTGAGGATGCAATGCTGGCTGATAAAGCTAGAATGTCTCACTGCTCTGCTGCTATTTTAGTTGATACCAGTCTGAGACTACCCACAGCACCCTATACTGAGTACAGTGAATGAAATGAGGAATAATGAGGTGAAAAAAACTCTCTTTGCCCTTTTTCATACTTCAGCAAAGGTTTGGGTCATACTTGATTTCAGTACAGGTTGAAGGTTGGGGTCAAGTTTTACTGGGGACAGCTCAACTCTTCCTATCCTAATTGCTCAAGCCTACTTTTCATGATTAATTCTCTCATCAGTGCTTCAAGGTCTTCAGGGATTTTGGCAAAGATGATAGTGTTATCAGCTGATCTAATGTGGCTTAGGTGTTCCCATTTATCATGATGCCCTTTCCCTCTCTATTCAAGGTTTCTATAAACTTTTCCAAGCATGAGGTGAATTGTTCCAGTGTGACAGTATCTTTTTGTCTATTCAATTCTTTCATTTGATCTCTTCACTTTTCCTGTCAATGCTTAAATGTCACTGCAACACACTGCTCACGTGCTTTGGGATTCTGAGAAATCAGTCTTCTTATTCAATGTTTCTCATGCTGACTGTGTCCAGGTTTTTTGTGTGTACACCGTTTCCATTGCACACCTCATTAGGGGCGTGCACCTGCTCCCATCAAAACCAGTGGCAAAATTCCCACTTACTTCATTTAAAGCAGGTTTGGACCCAGCAGTGTGCCAACTGATAAATTAACTTTCAGACAAAACCCAAAGAGGTAGGAAATTTTCCAGGATTATGTTTTGCCATTTGAACAAAGGGAGATTTTTGTAATTGAAGTTGTCAATAACTTTTCTGTATATAATAAATCGCTCCTTTAGCCACTACTGAAGACCTGAGTGAAAGTAGACTCTCTAACAATGTTAAAAAATAAAAAAATATAAAATAAAAATTAAAAAAATAAATAAAATAAAATAAAATAAAATAAAATAAAATAAAATAAAATAAAATAAAATAAAATAAAATAAAATAAAATAAAATAAAATAAAATAAAATAAGAGTCCAGTAGATTTTTCATAAAGTGAACTACATTAATGTAGACACCATTAATACTGTAGACTACAATTGCTTAAGATAGAAAGTGATGCCTGCTTTTCAAAATGAATTGAAGATCATTGCCAAATGACCAATACAGGATATTCTCCAAGTAAAGTCGCTGCAGTAAAATTACAACTAAATACAATAAAAGAACATAAGGAGAAACATAAAATATTATTTTGGTCTCTGTGGCAAATATCAAAGAAAGCATGTATTATTTTTTTGGGAGGTTAGCCACATGGAATGAAAAATCAGGGTTGATACACTTTTAATATTATTCTGTCGTGATTACTATTTTGACATTGTAGAGATGTTTCTTCCACAAGAGATAGAGTGAGACTGTAGCATGCAGCAGCTTGAAATAGAAGACAAGCTTCATCTTCCTTTACAGTCAACATCAGTCTCTTATTTCTGTAACCTAGCCTAGCCTTCACACAAATCAGGACATGTTTAAAGTTGGTTTATAAAATAAAGCACAAGATGATCTACATTTCTAAATTGGTTTTATTGTGTTGAGTCAAAATTTTCAGTAAATCAATATCTGATTACAATTTTCTGAAAGACAAAAAAATTTTGTACTATTACTTGTTTGACTCACAACTGGCTATATTGTCAGATTTTGATCCCAAACATGAATTTCTACTTTTACTGGCTGCAGAACTGTAATATAGATTAATGTCCACTGAGCTATAGTTTGAGATGAAATTAATCTCTCTCATGATGTAAACCAAATTTAAGTCCTAGCCTCCAGAAATTGTTCCGTTAATGAATTTCTTCACTAGTCCTTCATCAGAAATAACGAACCCAGTCTGAAAATCTTTAATCAAATTCCCATGGAGCTCATTAAAAAATCTGGACATTTCTCTGAGTGAACTATAGGATCAAATATATTCTTTGTATCACTGCTACTGCAGTGAGTTTCATCTATCAGCTTTCAGCTCCTCTGTGTTGATGATACCTGTGTGTTGCCCAGAGCACACCATGCACAGGCAAAAAAGGCAGCAGAGGCAGAACTGAAGGAAACTCTGCTTGGTGTTCAGCAAGTATCAGATAAAGCAACATAATCTTATTCCTTGTCAGCATTGTACAACCCCCAGGCTTCCCTCCACCAGAGAACCTTTCCCTCCAGACTGGGAGGTCAGTTGCCATGACTGCACATCACATACCTTTTCTACCCAATACCATGCTTCCTATTGTTTATTATGGAGAGATATCAATTGCACCAGGTAAAAAAGTCTGAATCTTAGTCTTGATGATTTGAGAGGTTATAGCCATGGAAAGTATGAAACAGACCTTTGCCCCCCCTGCTAGTCATACCTTTCATTAATGACTTGATCAGTGCTCTGGGAAAGTAAAGGCTTTCAGAAGACTACAGCCCAGCTTCCTTAATTTGGTTTTCATATCAAAAGTCACTGAAGTCTCCTTCTCTTTACTAACAGATACTTGTAGGACATTAAAAACATGAAAGTCCCATGGATCCCCTCTGTAATGCTCTCCACTGTAAGGTTATGTTCCATATGAGGTTATTCACTTTGGCTATCAGCTGCACTG
The DNA here is from genome assembly GCF_001522545.3 of Parus major. Lineage (NCBI taxonomy): Eukaryota > Metazoa > Chordata > Aves > Passeriformes > Paridae > Parus > Parus major. Next base: position 13,501,564 of record NC_031769.1, on the reverse strand, counting down.
ATCTTCCTGAGCAGCGAAGACAATTTTACCCTGCACTTGACACACAATACACTGATTCCTTGGCTCCTGAGAACAGACTAATTGAGAGGGTGTGCTGTATTACAGAACACGATTTGCTTAAAAAGATTACCATCTAGCTCATTAATTTTACATTACCATACCATGCTTCTATTGACGTTATCACAATGCTTTCTACAACTACTTACAGTGATCAGAAAAATGCACAGAGATCACATAGCCATTAAGGTGATGAAAAGAATTTTAGAGCTGTTATTATTTATTTATGTTATAGCAATGCCTCCTGGTCTTGGTTCATTTTGGGGCTCACTGTGCCAAGCCAGAAAATGTGTTCCCTTTCCTGAAAATTTTGGAGTCTAATTACTCCTGTAAGTAACAAAGATGACACAAACAAATAGGAACAAGGAAGAACGCAGTGGTTGTAACTTGCATTTAAACAAACCAAATATTTACACAACTGGAGACCTTATGTGCATTTTATAAATATACATTATAGAATAGGAGTGAGCAACAACAGAGTGGAAGTGATTGGCAAGGGGACAACAAAAAGAAGACTGAGCTGGTGAGAATTTTCATGCTGAAATAACAGCCTGGGAAGGAAAAGAATTCAAATGGATCAGATAGAATCTGATCTCATCAGTGAAGCCAATGCTGCAGTGTTAGCATAATTAGATATAATATTTCTGACTAGTAATGGCAATATTACAATAATTTGTGAAGTGTCTTATACAAGGAACTAGATTAAATGAGTATGAAACAGTTTTTGTGAGCATCAGTATTCTCAGGGTTTTTCTGGGAGAAGCCAATCTGGGAGATTCTATCAGCAGAGAGTTGAGGGAGCCAGAAGAGATCCAGGTCTCTTCAAATGCCAATGCTGACCTGGTCTAAATTAACTATTTCTATTTTACAAAGAATTCTGTCATTCCAAGTAACACAGCCTTTCATTTCAGAATGAAATGTTAAGTAGAAATTGCTGTTGAAAATTAATTGTAATAAGATTCTGCTTGAAAGGATTAAAACATTCCATTGAAAGAAAATGACGAGGAATTCTGCAGCACAACCATATGTGCCCAGTACCATCTGAGACACCCACAACAACATTTGGAAGAAGCACAAGCTGTGAGGTACCTGGCATGGCTCTTTTGACTGCAGGAAGTTATAGGAGTGCAGCAATTTACAGCTGAGTTCGGAAAACTGCTGCCTGCTCTTCCACAGCAATGGATTTGAAGCCATGAGATGGCTGGCTCGGAGAGGAACCTACAAGTCTGCCAAACACAGTGTTGCAGGAGTGAAAAACAGAGCTGAAGTCCTCAGGTTTTCCAGGCTGTGTGCTGCAGAGGAAGGACACTACAGCAGCAAGGTTTGCCTTTCCCCAGTTCATCACAGTAATCCTTCACAGTGTGCTAGAATCTACCTGTCATTCCCAGTTTCATCTTATCCCACTGGTTGTAAAAATATCAAAAGGTCAATGGACAACACAGCAGCTTTGAGCTTGGTTGTTGACTGTCAGGTTGGCATGGGAGAGCAGCACTGATGCAGAGGTGGTGCTCCTGGGGCTCCTGGGGTCCCCAGTTCATGTTAGGAACCACTACATGCTGAAGAATCTCAGCTGAAAAGGAAGATGAGCCTAGACTTCAGATCTTATCTGGAAAGCTGATCCAAAGCTCCTGTGGTTCATGTGTGTATGGTGGGGACTCTGCAGACTCACAGAAAATCCAGCCTCAGAGCACCACATGACAGAGTTTGTCAAAATGACAGACTCTGCACAGCACAGTTGCTTTGAAGCCTCTGGAAGCCCATAAGATGAGCTGGCAAGAGCTCAAGCATGTTGCTATCAGAAATCCACCTGTGTTTCTCTTGTTTCTCTTGTATTTCATTTGAAACTACATATTTCCAGAACAAAATCTGGATTTCATAATAGAACTCCGCTGGAAATACCCAATACACTCAAACAGGAAGGTCAAGCAGTGAAGATAGGAGATAAGGAAAAATTAGACCCCTTAATCAGCTTTCCCCTGTGGCTATATATAAGCAATAAAAATACAGTGAAATAGCCTGTAAAGGACTAACAGAAAGGAAATACATATATTTAAAACTACTATTCATCCTTACAGCTTTTAATACTTATAAAAAACCCAACACCTTTATAGTTCTGCCATAAATTCTTCCTGCAGTACAATCTGGGGCATTACACAGCACTAGCTTACCCACAGTACCTTATACTGGGTTTTATTTTCCCCTTGCTAATGTGGTTTCTACTCAGAGGTGATGCAGCTGTAGTGATGCTCCTAAAGACATTTGTCCCACAGTCTCACAGACGTGGTTTCAATTAAGTTTAATTACAGCCACTGCAGTTTCAGACCAAAGTCCACTTCACACCATGGGTAGCTTCTGTTGCAGGACAGCTCAAATCTGAAATCTCTACAAGAAGGGAAAATCTGCTGCCACTCCAATACTATTATTTGCAGTCACAATGGGTGAGTTTCCAAGTCTATTTTTTTAGTGCTATTTGAGGCTTATCTGGGGCTTTACTGCTGCAACCTGTAAGCAAGGAAAAAGATGGAGAGAGAAAAAGATGAAAGCAGATCTCCTGAGGCAGACTTTTATCATGAATCTAACCATCTCTGATGCTTTTTTGGAAACCCCAGTTCCTGCTGTCAGTTGATTATAAAGACCAGATTCCTTTTTTCTTAAAAAACATAAAAAGTTATTATCACTGACAATTACAGAGAAAAGTCACGAAAAACATGACTGAAGTGTTCCTGCAGGGCATCAAGGAGGAGACAAAGGAAAAGAGTTGAGAAATTATTTCTCTGACAACCTTATTCTAAGCAAAACTCAAGGTTTCAGAAGGACTTTGGACTGTAAACAGGTATCTACAAAGAATGAAGCAAAATCTCATGCCTAAAGGTTTAAGAATAAGTAGAACCAATCCTTTAGTGCTGAAAACAGAGGGTTTGTCACAGATGCTGTTACAATCATGGTTGGTTTGTGCATCTCTTGGTCTGCTCCAAGCTTAACTTCTGCACAGTAACCAGCTTGAGGCAAGGCTTGGTGCTTTGGGTACTTCCAGGTTTTATTCTCACCCCAGAACTTTTTGTTCAGAACCCAAAACCTACTGGGATGGATTATGTGGATGTTGTGCTCTAGCCCTGTGCTCAAACACAGAAAATGGCATGCAAAAATCTGTGAAGGGAATGCAAATCCACCTCCTGAATAGGCCAGACACATGGCACCCTATTAGGAGCTGTTTCTCAGGCATCAGACAAGTCATTTTTTAATTTGTTGATGCCATGCACAGGATCCATATAAAGCCAGGCACAGGATCCAAGAACAAACTGAAAAGGAAAAACAAGCAGCATTTGCTCCCAGCAGCGATTGCAGCCACATGGCAATCTTGGCTGCTATGCAGAAAACATTCATTAGCCTATTTAACCAAAATTAACTATGAAAATGTACTCTGCATTTTCTTCCCTCCTGTTGGTAAGGTGTCTTTTAACATAAGTGTTTTCTAACCAATTTAAAGCAATTTTTTCCTGTAAATGGTATCATTATTATCATTACGTTGGGAAAGGTTAGGTCATGATTTTTCTCAGAGTTCTCAGAATCACATTTTACTTGCTAAAATGCCAGAAAAAAACTCATACTTTTGATTCACTGAGATGCAGTAAATTAACATCAAGAAATAAAGCAGAGAGCATCCTAATGGACAAAACAGAAGCAATAAACTGTAGTTACAGATAAATGTTCCCACAAATGCCTTTCTTCTCAGTGAAATCAAATCAATATCCCTCATTCAACAGCAAATATTTCCAATGACCTGACCTGACCATGTCTCACAGCATGGCCCTGGCTTCCCCAAAAATAGAAACAAAGGTGTTGCAAGTTGCAATCTTGAGTTCAGGTCACCAAATCAAAGTACCACTATGCCAGTGTTTGCACGCTTCCTCTCCATCTCTAAAATGTGATCAATCAATACATCTCCTTGGGAGACTTAAAATCTATATGTAAAACTGTGTTTACCACCCTATGTACACTTCAGTTGCAAATATATATATACTTGAATGATGCCTTTTTGTAAAAATAGCCTTTGAATGACATTTGTTCCACAATCTTGCTGAAGAGTGTGGAGATCTTTTGTTTCAGGAGAGTTTGGGCTTCATCTTTTCCACCTCCACAACCCCTCCTGTGTCATGAGAGAGCGTAAAAACACTTGTGCTGAACCAGGCTGATGGTTTATCTCACTCAGCATCCTTTATCTATTAGTGTAACAATGAGGCAGCACAAAGTGACACTTGCCCAAAATACAATCCAGCAATTTGGAACACACAGCTTCCTTAGCAGATGATGTCTTTAAACTTACTAGCCCTCTCACTGTATATTTTTGTAGTTGCTTTTTGAACTCCATAAACTTTTATCATCTGCAATATCCTGTGGCAAGAAATTCCATAGCTAACGTACATGCCATGGAGACCTTCTCCTCTTTTCTGTTGAACTTTTCAACTACTAACTTGTAGGTATAGGTGCTCTCCTAGTGCTTGTGCTGCAAGAGATCCATGCCCACCTTTTCTATTCCTCTCATGATTTTATACACATTTGTCAGAGTCAATCTGAGGTGGCTTTGTTGCTGAAGTGTTACATGGATTGAATACTTAAATGGGGGAGCTGAGATTGTACATATTATTCAAGGAGCAGATGAAAAATTAATTTATACAGTAAAGTAATATTTTCTGGGATTTTTTTTTATCTTTTTCCTAATTGTTAACACTAGATTTGGTTTTACTGCTACTGAACACTGAGCTCATACCCCACAATTTCATTCCTAAATTCTTCAGAGTTCATAATTTTATAGGTGAAGTTCAATTTTTTTCTTTTGTCCATCACTACAATATTCAACTACATTGAATTCTTGTGCCATTTTATTGTCTAATCGTTCGGTATCATGAGGTCCTTCTGTGACACTTTGTCCATGTGGGCTGTCATTTCTACTGCCCTGAGTAACAGCCCCATCAACAAGCTTTATCACCCCTCTCTGCTTCCTCAGTAACTGCTCACTGTTTAATCTCTCCTGCTTGCAGTTTCAACTGGTAAGTAGCATGATTTGTGTATGATTACAACACAGCACATCAGAAAGGAAAGATTTAGAATTATTGTATAATATTTCTATTCCTTTTACCACCTTTTCCTCTTCCCCATCTGGCCTATATTCTCCCTGTCTGCAATATCTTCTGAGAAAAAATATGTATTGTTCAAGGAAATTGCACTGGTAGCTGTTCTCTGAAAAGAACATTTGGATAATTAAAAGGCAAATTCTTTTTGATCTTCAGCCTTTTCTTAACTGAGCTAGAACCAGGGGTAACTCTGAAAAATAAGTTTGAATGTACATGTAGGGAGAATCATCACTTTCTTCATTTAGTGTGATGTTCTGACAGAATCAACTGCAGTTTTCTTCTTACTGTCTGGTGGGCTGACAAGAAATCTCTCCAAGGCCAGAACAAAGAATGCTCCAGGGATCTGACAGCACACAGGATTTATGTAGCAGCAGACCATCATCCTATTCAGAAGCATTTAGCCAGAGAAGTTTGCCTTGCCTCTACATCCAATTTCCATCAGTCAGAAATGTCTAGGGACCAGAAGGATTTAAGAGCAGAGTGTAACCTTTGTTTGTGAGTTGTTTTATTCATTCACAACATGCAGGAAGTATGAGTATGCACTTAAGAAGGAAGAAGAAAATATAAAAATAATTTTCAAATCTGACTGAAAACATACTGTTGAAAAAAGTCTCTTAATTAGAATCCTAAAAAATATGATCTTCAGGATTCTTGTTTTCTCTAGGACCAATGACAATTAAAATGTTCCTCTTGCATTTTGTCCTCCAAAGTCCTCTTTCTAAGTATGGGATTTTGACTAAAGTTTAACCAGACAGAAAATCTGCAGAAGCCACAACTAAGACAATTCATGGGACTCATTTTAGCACTTAACAGAGTTTGATAAAAATGGTGGCTGTTCTTATTCAACATTCAGAAATTTAGTTTCTTTTGGTTTTTTGGGCTTTCTGCAAAGTCTTTGCTATCTCTTTAAGCTGTTTTTCTTTCAGTGAATCACAAGTATTGAATGACTCCAAAGTTTTCTAACAAAGAAACAATCATCCAATTATCCTACATGAACCAAGCCAGAATAAGGTCATTCCCTTCTTGTATAAGGATTGTGTAAGCTTCATGTAAATAAAGCTGTATATGTACATATTACAAAACCAACTTATATTTGGAATAGTTCAATGTTTTATGTGACCAATGTCTTACTACAATTTATGATCTAGTTACTCAATGACTCACATTTTCTAAAAACAAGCACCTTCACCTCAGTCACACTCCACCTAACTGGATAATGAATGCTTATGTTATTAAAATTGGGAGAGACATCCCAGAAATTTCACTTGACTGTGCAGTTTTATCAGCAGTTATTCACAGATATTTAGAACCTCATGCTTTCCTTGAATATCCCAGTGAATTCTTACTGTAGCCTACACATCTTCACTGGAAACAAAGGCTGTGGGTATCAGAGTTGAAAGCCTGAATTTTTTATTCATAAGAAGTTTTTGCAGTCAATGTTGAGCCTGAAAATAGTGCTGTTTGCCTTGAGAGCAGAAAATAGCAATTTAAGCAAAATCACTGACTGTCATGCACAAAAAAAACAAGTTAGAAATATATTTGCATGAATAGTCAATGAACTGAAGATTTCTCTTCTTATGCATTAGACTTCTCAAAGATTGCCTAATGAAGATTATAGTGTTTCCTTTTTTTTTTTTTTTAAATTAGGAGTAGGTGTGCTTCAAAAAATAGTTATGCCATGTTTCTTTGCCAATAATCTTTGTTGACCACAGGATTCAGCAGCTACATCTTTACCATTTCAGCAGTCATCACATTTTAAATTTGTTTTCCATCCAAGAAATGCCAAATGAGGAATAACTGTCAAAATTATTATTAAATTTGCAAAAAAATGTCTCAAAGTATGCATATGGGACTATGTAGAATAAACCCAGACACTCACCTTTATGTTAAGAAATCTCACTATTTTTTGCAGGTGGACAAACTAGACTTTTCCTTCTCTCCTTTGAGGACAAAAAAAAAAAAAAAATGGCATCTGTACCTAGCACAAGGCATTGCCATCTGTATGCACTAGAGTAAGCCAATTTAATTCTTAGGATAATGGGACTTTCAAGTTTCCAAAGCTACAGGCAAAAAACAATATATTCCACTTTGTTTTCTCAGATCCTAAACATATTTTCCCCAAACTGAAAGAATTGCCTTAATGATAAGTATTGATATTTGTATATTTACTTTGTGAGCACAACTTTTGAAAAATATTTGAATAAAAAATTCTGTAAAGGAAATAATGAAAGACAAGTAAGGTCATGTGTCACTTTTGAGCTTTAGAAAGACATAGAGTTCTCAGAAAGTCACCTTCTGTATTAAGAATGTGCACAAGAAAATGAGTGATGGAGAGAGAAAAATCAGGGGTACAGCTACTTTGTGTTTCATTTTGATAGAAAAAATCTGTGTCAACCAAATAAGGTTTTTTGCTTTAACATAATTCAGATGAGTCATAATGTTGATTCTTAAACCAAAGGCATCAGACTCTATGAGATAGCAAGCTCAAACCCATAATTGAAAGAATTATTTATCAGTCTGAGTTGAATAAGACATCATTCATTTAACAGAAATTAGAAGTAGCTGCCTTGGCAGAGTTTGCCTGTGGAATTACAAGAGGATGGGCAAGAATTCTTATAAAGCTGAAGAAGTCTGTTTACTGACTTGAGCAGACTTTGAAGGGAGTCTCTTTGCATTCTGCGTGCAGTGCTCTGTGCACAGAGTTATCCTTATCTTTAAATGAACAAATGCTGAAAATCTTCTACCCTACCAGTCTGTCTCAGCAGAGCAGGATAAACGTGCTCAGCTGAATGCACAGTTAACTCTCTGCACCAGGGCTTTACATGTGGACCATTATTTTTGTCTTTATTTTTAATGATTTGTTTCAGTTTGAAATTCTGGTTGCCTTCAGAGGGAATTTAACTTTTTGTACTCTCCTTCTAGCTTTTTTTTAATCCAGATTAAAGAATACATCCCTATTAAAAAACTAACTATGCTTTATTCTGTCCAGTGTAAAATTCCCATTTTAAATGGTGCAATCGTAAGTCACTTTTTAAAAATGTAAGACTGAATTTGCATTGTGACTGTTTCTACTTTTATTCCCTATGAAAATGTTATTCAGAAAAGAGCTATATATTCTGGGCAGATAAGCACATAGTTTCATTTTATGGTGTTCATGGCAGCAGAAATTATATTTAACATTTCAGTCAAGCCTCTAATACAATTCATTGTTTTCCCTCATTCATATTTTCTTCGAAAAAGACCCTGAGGACGTGATAATCTTAATGCCTCCATTTTCCTAAGAAGCATCCTTTTTTCCATTATAAATGATGCATTTGTTGTTTTAACATAACTTAAGCTACTATTGGATAAGCAATAAAATTAAACCACTGTACAAAACACTTCTAACTTTGACATATTATCAGTCATGAGTAAAGTAGCTCTTTAAGTCCAAATTGAGAAAAAAATTTGAAAATAATACAATGAATTTAGAAAAAAACAGATCATGAATGAAGAGTGTTAGATAAGGATCAGCATGTCAGTCTTATCAATAACATTAGTTCTAACACTTATAACACCTATTTGTTCTACCAACGTGCTTTGGACCCAGGTCAGGAGATAAGACAAGATCTTAATGAGGATGCTCCACATCCATTAGGCATTGGGATCTATCTGTTTCTGCTGCTGTTGCTGTTAATCACTATCTTTATTGAATTTTTGTGCATTTCAAGACATTCTTGTGCCAAAAATGGCAAAACCGGTCCCGTAGCCCATAACTTCATTGTTCCTCACTTGCCTTCTTCCTTTGGTGGCTCTCTGTGCAAGTGAAAGAGGCGTAATTTACCCAGAGAGAGACACAACCCCAGCTCAGCTCTAGGTCTGACATCCCTCCCCTGCCTCTGTTTCCCCTTGATCCCCCTGGCAGTGATGCCAGCAGTGCCCACAGCCTTGGGACAGAGAGGGGACACCAGGGGCAGAAAATGACTAAGGGAAGGAAGTCAGCTAAGAGGTGACAGGCAGGAATAGAGTAGAAGAGTGAGAAAGTGAGAGTGAAGCAGGCTGTGGTAATTACTCAGGACACAGAATCAGCTCTCCTGCTAAAATGAAAGGAGAATAAAGGGAGATGCTGGGTTAACAGGAATGGGCATGACAGTTTCATCCTAATACATACCGAGAATAGGAGCTTTATCAAAGCTCTTTATACACTGCAAGGAAATCATGTATCCTCCCTTTAAGGGTGCTGAAACACTGCTCAAGGACCTGATTTTGAGTTTTAAAAAATAGTGTAGTAGGGAGAGAAGTGCTAGAGGACTAAAAGCAGAAGGAAATACCCATACTGTGTCAATCCCAGCCATAATATTCCAAAATGCTCCTTTAATAGGGCTAGATCTTAGTCTGCAATCTGCTACCACTTACTCAAACAAGGCAGCTACGTCATCAGTGAGGTCAGTAAAGAAGCAGCAAAACCCAAAATGTCAGACTAAAAATCCTCTTCTCTCTTAGTCACTCAACTTTCATTTCCCTGGTCCTGACAAGGTCAAAATATCCCTAAAGTAGCTCCTGTGTAGGCAAGCCAACAGAAGATCAGATTTTAGGCATTAAATGCAGTTGTGGAAAAAAAAATAGCTTTGTGAAGGCAGAACATGGTCCTTAGGTGTATTTTAACATCAGACATCATGTCTTTATATCTACCAGCCACTTCTTTACTTGTTAAAGAGGTCTGATCTTAAGAAGTTATCCCAGTCTTATATCATGTCTCTATCATTATCTGTCATTTATTTTGACCAAATTATGGATAACTACATATTACGTTCTGTATGCAGTAACTTTCTCACCTGGTTAACTTTGATTAAAATTATTGGAACTAATGGAACACATGATTCTGAGATGATAAAATTACATTCATATTCTTACACCTGCTAAATTCTTCACTTCTAGCAACAGGTCATCATGTGTGATTCAAACTAAATATGACATTTCTTTTTCTATTTAATCTTTTTTTTTGTATGCAGCACAAAAGAAAAATGTTACTTGGCTATAAGCATCTTTCAGAACAGCCTAAGAAAGAAGACAACTTAGATCTTCACTTCTTATAGTTGAATTTTGGTACAAAATTGCATATGTTACCAAATTTTTCCAATGACAGATTGCTGATATTCAGACTGTTCAGCATAATATGTAGAGATTTTAAATAACTGAATGAACTTTCCTATCAAAAGCAACTTCATTTTCGCAGGCTAATCAAAGGACATTGTCAAGGTTGTTAAGTATTAAAATTTCCATAAATTGGCAGTTGTTCCATTTGAAAGTACTTACCTTAAAGAGACACTATCAGCCTAAAAAGAGACACATTTAAACTTGATCTGAATGCAGTGTACTTTTAATCAGTGAGTTTAAAGAGCTGAAGGATAATGTTTTATTTTAATTTTTGGGAGGCACTGGAAGGCTTGTTTGCTTTCCTGGCTTTTGTGATATATCATCTTGTAAAGTTTTCAAACATCTAACTGGCGAGAATGTAATCCTTTCCAAAGCAGCTTCAGACATGTTTTCAAAGGTAATTTTTCACTTAAAGATGCAGATTTCAGTGGCAGTGTAATGGGTGCTTTTTGAAATGGCAGGAGGTGCTTATCTAAATTTTAGATTTCAAAATACTTCTGCAAATTGGGTCATTGAGTGTATAAGAAACTGTGCCACTGTCAGACAGTGGGATTCGTATTCCTGAATTCTTTAAGTATCTATAAAGTTTTGTTCTCCTGAAAAATTCTTTTCCCCATCACACTGTTTCAGCAGTGACTAAGACTTGACTGCTTCTGTGAGCAGTTACATGCTATTTCTATTTCACTTACACTGGAGGTTTTATAAGACCTAGACCTTAGGTATTCAGTTTGAAAAAAGGACACACACTAGGCACTGCTACAAAGTAGCTCTATCATACACCAACATATGTCAAAATAAAATTTTCCCAAATAAAATATGCCAAAAATATGCCAAACTAAAATATGAGTCATGTTCCCAAATCTTTTTCCCATGAAAAGTTTAGCAAATTGGATACTGGTTTAAAGGTAAAGTACATGCTATTCTAAGATAAATGGTCTTTTCAAATTACTTGTGTCTCTATTACACCCCACCATATTCTTACAGAGGAATTTTAGTTTGTGTTGACATTATTTCAAAGGAAGCTGATGCACACTGATGACCATTGATGCCAGGATTCTTTTATGTGGTCAACTACACCTATGAGAATTTTTGACATCTATTAAAAATCATGAGATTCCAGCAAGTAATTTAGGAGCTGAAAAATGCACCAGTTATTCTTGCTGTCAGGAGTGGCTGACAGTTGTCTACATCTGCCCTTTACCAAGTGATGTTGTAGTTCTGTGAGACATTCTGTGAAAGCCTTAAATTACTTAAGAGGGAGTTACTGCAGAGGAGATGAAATTTATACAATATGAACTCCAGCTACATGTTCCTTTTTGATGCCAGCTCTCCCATCAACCATTTACAGTTTCTCTTTTAGTCCCCTTTGGTATATTCTGTCCCTTCATGCAGCTTTTCATTGTTATCAGAGTCATTCCTTTGCCTTTGGTGCCTGTGAGCTACTGCTGGTCAGCAAAAGTCACCAAGCCCATCCAGAGAAGGCTGCCATGCAAGCAGCTCTGTTTTGCAATAGAACAAATCTCCTGTTTGACATAAATACTATACTCAGGCTAACTATCATCCATTTTCTGCATATCTTTATCTTACTTTGGAAAGAATCTGTGGTTTAGATGGTGCTATTCTACACCATTCCTAGTAGTACTGCTGGGCTGTTTATTATCCCATAGATGTTTTGCAAGGCTTAGCATGACAAGAAACAACACTTAAGAAACTGAATTAAAAATTGCTGACTGTCAGCTCATTGTGCTTCATAAAATTGCTACTATTTGTGACATTGGTTTTGATGTTTTACTGTGCAGAGTCACACCTGGTGTTTATCTACCCACTGCAGGAGAAATGTGGGCATATTATAAGACTATCTCATTTTGAGGGTAAATCTTTCTCAAAGGACTGTCTAGTAACAATGCATCAGGTTTTTAAGCTAGGCAGTTTTTCTGTCTCACACTCATGCTTTAAAATATGTTTTTCACATCAAAAGTGTTACCACACTGTCCTTATTCCTGGTGATATATTATCTCCACTTCTCTCAGAATGAGGGACCTTATAAATGATCAGCATCATCTCATATCTTCTAATAGTAATGTATGTTTCATTTGCCACACTGGAACAGAATTACCTCAACCCACTTCATCAAATCTCTTTGGAGAATCTGATTTTAACCTGACATGTTGGGTCCATTAGAGACTGTAATTATTTAGGGTTAATTGTACAGGTGTGGAAGTAGGAAGGATATTTTGAGTCGTGACAGATAGTATCAGGGTCAGACTTGAGGTTAAGAGAAGGAGGGTGTGTGGCATTTCTTCTCTCCTTTAATAGAACAATTAACACTTAGCCCAATCAATCTTCCATTTTTGAATGTTCTGCTGATAGGTCATGCACCATTACATCAGCATGTGAGAGATGGCCAATGCAAATAGGTCACTGGGTATCATCTCAATGGCAGCTTGCTGTAAATCTGATATGGCTTAAATGCAACAGAAGAGCACCAAGATGAACAATACAGGAAGACTCACATATTCAGAAAACTTTATTAGCTAAAAAGAATGCTTTCTTAAGCATGGTAAGCAGAGCAGCACTGACCCTACCACTGACTCTGGGTGCTGATATAGCTGGAGGTCTCTAAATCTAATAATAACTGTAGAAATATCTTCAGACACCAAATCTCATTTTGCAGTTTGCTGTCCATGGGTTAACAGAGGTTTTTCCCCTTTTTTAAAGAACAAAGAGACAGCAAGCCCAGTTCTATTTGTTCAAACATGACTGGGTAGTGAATTTAAATGATGATCTTTTTGCACAGATGCAGGCCATTTGTTTGTCCATTCTTTCTGATGGAACAATATGAGAAAAGTCCACCCTTGTGTTTAGGGTGTGACTGTAAAGAACATGATCTGTTCCCAGTCAGGGCACAGGTATCCTGGCACATGGCTCCACCCCTGCTGTGTAAGGAAGGCTCTGGGGCTGCAGTGTACTCAGGCACCAAGAGAAACCCCCTGAGGGCACAACCTTATTTCACAGTGACCTGCTGTGAATGCAAAACAATTTCTCATCTCACACTGTGTGTCCCTCAAGGGTGGCACTGGTTTCAGTGTTGAGCCTCAACAAATGTGTGCCTCCAGTCCCCAGCACTTGTGAGTTTTTCTGTCATATGAGTTTTAACATGTTCACCATATGCTTCTTTAATTATTAGATGGCTAATTAATGCATGCAGTAGTTAAATTTTGCTGCAAAGTGGGGTTTCTCCACTGTTTCAGTCTGCCTCAGGGCATGCTGTTCTACAGTGGTCCCTCCTGTCTCCATCCACACAGTGCCCACCACAGCCCCCATGTCCCACCTCATGTGTCTGAGCAACTCGAGTGCTCTCAGCTGAAAGGCAGCAAGATCACACCTCACCCACTCTGCTCTCAGGTCCTCAATTAAGATCAAGACATATGCCTTTATAAAGGGTGTAGGAAAATAACAAATTCCCAAAAGCTGATAAAGAGTCTAATCAACTTAATTTGAAGTGTGCATTATTTGCAGCTCTGAAGTTCAGCTTCATAACAAGAACACCCAGAACTGCATCTTGTGCTGTAATTTTAGTTTCCTTCATTGCCATCACATGGAGGGACACATTTGTCAGCTGCATCATTCACAAGAGTATTGCAAAATCTTTTATAGCTGAAATATTCAAAGCTTAAAATTCCCATTCCATATGATTTTTTTATTTTTTTTTTAGTTAAAGCCAAATCCCTACATTTAATCCAGAATAAAATAACAATCTCTAAAATTTTCCAGGGAAATGAAAACCTTGTCTCCTGACTCCCACATCTCCTCACCACGTTCCAGAAATCATGCAGGAGCATCAAAAACTCAAACTGCCTGGCTCTGAGGCTCCCATCTCAGTCTGTCTGTTCAGAGAGGTCTCTTAAGTCTTGAGACTTTCACCTCTCTCTGCTGTGGGAGCATCAGGATGTCTGATACAAGAGCAGGCTGCATTACAGGACCCAGGCCTCTGGATTGTGTTTGGGAAGTCGAGGGTTCAACCAACCTCCCAGGGGTCTGACAGAGACTTCCATGTCATTCTGTTGTTGGGATTTTTCACAAAACTTTTTGTTATTTCAGGTTATCCCTGTTCTTAAGACTTGGAAAGTTTTTAGGGAAATATGTTTTCCCCATTTGTCTCTGGAAAAAAAAAGGATGAGTTGCATGTGGAGCTTCCCTTCCTTTGATGTGTCAATCTTGAACTCCACTTCTGAGTTGGCTGAATTGGTTCCTCTCTTTTCATTTATTATCATCTTCTGAAGAACACTTTTAATAACAACAGGCTATCTGCAGTGTCTCTGATTTAAGTAGCAACTATTGATTGACTAGTTAGAACTTCCGTGCTTTATGAATTGTTCTCTAGAGGTGACGAAATGGGGAAATCAATGCATCAATTTGCTTTTATATTCCAACCTCCAGTGCAAGTTAAACTTTTTCTAAGCAAGTTTCAGAAGGTGAAGGAATATTTCAAAGTACAAGCAGATTTTGTGGGTGCAGAAGGGGAAAACATATCATCAGACATTCAGTTTATCAAACGTGGTAATTGCAGCAAAAAAAATTGTAGCTTAAGCCAGTGATTAAGCTTACTCCAACTAGAGCTCTTTATTGAAGAACTAGACCATTTTAGTGTATATGAAATAATTTAAAAAGCATTTTAAAAAGGCTCAAAACTGAATCGTTTGAATGGGTGGAGAAATACTTTTATTACTGTGGCTGACCTAAAATAGTAATGCAAAATTTTCACTCCCTGATTGCTGTTATTGCCATGGCCATAGTGGTTTACTCTATCAGCCTATATTTATACAGGGGGAAAAAGGTAGGGGTTTACATAGATTTTCAGTAAAAATACAGTAGAAAGTCATGATGTAATAGAAGCTGCTATTATTTGAGTCACTATAACATTTTCTGGGAGCCAGAATAGTGCCACATGATAATTCACCTACCTTATCACAGCAGAAAACCTCTGTACACTGAGAATCAAGCACAGGACAGGTTAATCTTAATGGCTTATATTGACAGATTAAGTGCATATGTTTTGCCCATGCGTCAGTTCTGAATTCAAAGAAACAGCTACAGGCTATTAATTTTGTTCATTTTGTTACAGAGTAGGTACTACATATGTTCAATACATTAACAAAAATATGTCATGCATCATTTTCTTTCAGAAATGAAAACAATGCACTTTGAGGTTTTTACATATTGCCAAGAATGTTTGGAATAAATCGACCTTCAACCTTATGAAATACAGATTCGGCTAAAATAAGAGACATGTATGACTAATGGCCATACCAGGTAGAAGAAAATTATTATTCTGGTTTTAGAATAGCCATAAAGTAAAGATAATTTCCATATTTCTGAAAACAAAATGTCGTAGAGACTGATAATATGCACATGGCCATTATTCAGCAGATGGGGCATATTATATTCATGGGTCAGATCTTACCCTAATGAAAAAAGTGTCTCCATCAGCTTTGAACTCCTAGTTCCATGACTTGTAAAGGAACTGTTTATCCTGAAAGATCAATAATTTAATCAGCTGCTGATTATTGTAATGATTAATATGAAAAACAATTCCAGGTCTTGCTTAAATGAACACACCCTCTATTTATATCTGTGCTTATTTCAAGGAGTGTAAATGCTGGATACATTAATGAGGAGCAGGACTCTAAAAATCTTCACCATAAATCAAAAACTTAATAAGCTACCAAAACAAGAATTAAAATTATAGCATTTAAATGGTACAAACAAAGAGGACATTATAAAAAGCAAAATGGAATAAATGGTCACCATGAATTACCTGACAATAAATCTTTGACAATAAATAGTGTTTCCCAGCATTTCCTTCTCCCCTGCCCAGTTTAGTTCAGAAGTAATAATTACAATTTCAACTGCCATCATAAAAAAGCATCCTTGCAGAAAACAAACCAGAATGTTGTATTCATAGCCAAAGTTAAATAGCAAATCTGTGGGTTGCTGGATCCATAGGCCAGGACCAAAGCTCACCAGATGTAGCTTCAGCTCCTGCCATGTACTTCTGATATAACCTTGAGAGGCTTAGGGCCGTATGCATAACTCCCTCTCCAAGCACTGACTCCCAGGACAGGCAGGGTAGTGAAATAATCTTGTTTCACAAGGAATATAAAAATGGTGAGATAAATTCCACAAGCCAAAATAAGCCTAATTTTCTCATGCAATCTCTCCAGAAATCAGATGTATATTCAAAGACCCATCTGTTCCCACAAGAAACCAGGGATACTTGTCCTGCCTATAGGAGGGTATCAAGTAAGAAACCTAAAGGCAAGAAGGGCTCCCAGCCATATCCATGTCCTTGAGAGCTTAAAACCACTGTGCTTGTATTGTGCTTAGATATTTTTTTAAGCTGCAAGAAGGCAAGGTGTCAGCTTCTCTTCTATGTCCCAAGACTGTCTGGCCTATGGCTCATGGCTTGATTTTGTTTTGTGCCATGGACGTTGTGGAAACAAACTGTCTTCATGCTTGGGAGAGCAAATCACTCAAACTGGTCTGAGAAATGACATAATTATTCAAAAGAGTGCAGTACAAGCCCAGCAGGGCTGGTTTTTAAGGTCACTCTTATCACATTGCACGCTTGCTTAGGCACAGTGCCTCTCCTCTCCTGCCAGGGCCTCTGACCAGGTGCAGAGCCTCTGCCATGGTGCCTCAGGAATCTTTTCTGGCTCCAAAGTAGGTAGCTTTAGTAGGCCAGGCACTTTCAGCTTTATGCAGAATGCTAGAGTTTGAATTTTCCCTTGGTATTTCAGCTGAACTGCTCTCACAGATCTGTCTAGCACCTTTGGTGGGTGCCCACTCTCAGATGCTGCTCCAAAAGGACTCTCACAGGTGCCACATCTATAGCACTGTCTGATAACATACTGGATGCCTTTGCTTAGCACTGAGCCAATGAACTGTGATTAAATCTTGATTTAATTGGAATTTAGGCATGTGAATGAGAATAATAATTCCCAAACTGTAAGGAGGATTTGAGAATAAGCTCACTAGTTCATCCTCCAAACCTAGAGTGAGACAGTCACAGAAAACAGTTCTCTATTACTTTCACACATTATCTAACGAATCTTCACAGGATCCTGGTGGAACCAGAATTATGATTAATCTATTTTTATCCTCTTATGGTTACTAAGGCAGAAAAAAATATCCCAACATATATAAGTAGGTTGCTAAAAATGTCATTCATTTATTCGTCCTTGCAGACACATATTTTACATGCATCTAATGATAACATTTTAGATATCTTTGTTAGAAATGTTTGGAGTAAATCACATGGCTGACTGAAATACGGGATTTTCATGAAATATGCTGACAACCCATGAGGCTAATTACCAACCTGTGCACTTGTACACTGGTTAGTTATCATGATGGCATACGGAGTAAATGCACAAAAATATCTTGCATCAGCTCCTGAAGCTAAGACAGTAGAAAGATGAAAAGACAACAAAAAAATAGGGGGGCAAAAGATGCTGAAATTACACAAACTTTTCTTCTATGATGTAGGTACATGCTATTTCTCCAAGGAGCTTATTACCTATGTTTTGATCCCAGTACTGTTATTACTGAGCCTGGGGAAAAAGGGGATTTGAGAGACTCAGGTAACTATCTCCATTAGAACTAAACATGTTTTAGGGTGCTTGTTCCTATTACAGAAACAAAAAGAGGGATTGTTTTGTCACATGGAAGGTGTTGAAAGGCAGGTCTGGTCGAACATGCCAAGTTGTATTTATGCCTGCAGCTGGTCTGATGCTCTGCTGAGGAAGGCACAGAGAGCTGCAGCAGAGGCAGTGGAGCTGAGCTGTCTGTACAGCTGAGAAAGGCTCCTGAGCATGTCTCCTGTTTTATTATGATTCAAACACACAGGTAAGTTTTTTAACCTCTCATAGAAGTACCGGGTTTAAGATCACATGGCAATCAAAGTGTGGTTGTTTCCAGTCAGTAGGGCACTCTGGTCCTTTGTCAAGCTCAGATGTGTCACTCTCAGGGTACATCTCAGGGCTGGGGGACCCACATTTCTCTTGCTGAGGATGGCAGGTGTGGAATCCAACATCTCTCAGAGTAAAATCAACTGCAGAGGGGTTTATGGCTCACTTTTAGTGCTGCTTTCTTTTTCTATCACCTCCATCACCATCACTAGTTTAGTGGTTCTGTTCAGTGCTGCTCTCTAACAGCAAGAGATTAATTGCCCACTAAGACACCTGAACAAGAAGCCACAGCCTTGAGTAGAACAACACCTGCAGAGAAAAGCAGATCCTCCCCCATCTTTGCTCTTCAAAGTCTCTTCCCTCCTTCCCACTCTGTTACTGTAGGATTTTTCACAGCCAGGTAATCTGAACAGCTACCTCTGCTTTAAAGTACAGAGGGTGGTATAGCAGAAGGAGGGCAGGCTATCTTTTAGCACATGACTATAGTCCAGCAGTGATAATCATTTCAAACTACCTAGGAAAAAATAAGCAATATAATAATGTTAGTCAGGTAGCTTTTTCTACCTTATCAACACCTGCAGACACAAACCTGCACTGACAAATGCTACACCAGAGGGTAGGATAAGTGGAATTAGAAAATATTACCTTCAGGAGCTATTGGGCTCCCAAATGCGATATGCAACAGTAATGTAGATAGCAAGGAAAAACAGACAATAAGTACAGCTTTGAATTCAAACATGACCTTCAAAGAGCTTTTTCTTAGAACACAGAGTAAAAGCCCTAAACCTTTGAAAGAGCATGACCAAACAATAAGCCCCCAACTTCATGTACACCTCTGAGAATTCATTCTCAATAATGGACTCTCAGAAATCTTTTATCACTATTTTGAAGACTTTATTTATCAAATTTGAAAGATATCTTCTTTTTGCCCCATTTTTATCACAGTCTCAAGGTATCTTATCAATATTCACTCAGCAAGCACAAGCATATTTCTAAGTGACAGTACAGAACAGTATGTGACAAACTGGAACATTTTTGCAGCTCAGACCAATGTGCAAGATAAAAGCATATAGGCTCCTGCAAGAGCAGCAGGGCTTTGGCTGAAATGTCAGAAGCAACTATTTTGTGGGGAATGATTCATTAAGCTGGCACTTCAAAAACTGGAGGAGCTGTTCTAGTGCTGCAAGTTAAGTTTGAGAAACCTAGACTGCCTTGAACTATAGGTTGAAAACTGGCAAGAGACTACTGACCCTACTCCTACTCTTCCAAATCAGAAAAACTGTGCTTCAGGAAGCCTAATACATGATGTTTCATAGGCAAGATCTTCTGTAAAATGGAATTGTGTTTGCAATTCACAGACAACAAAAACCATTACACTTTCTATTAGGAAAACATACATTTCCAGACTTTTTGGTCAAAGGTGAAAAAAAACTATTCTCCTTCAACACTGAATTTTGAGAGTGGATGAAGAAAATTCCTTTCTTAATGTAATTTGAGTATTCCTTAGAATGAAATGTGCTTAGGAGAAAAAAACCAAACAATTGTCATCATTTAATGCATCCTTTATTAAGCAGATAATTCAGGTAAACAGATGAAGCTTTTAAAATGAAATAAACTTCCCAAAAGATTTTGCAAATATAACTTTAGCTTAGGAATTGTATAGTTGATTCAGAAATTATTACATTTGTAGTGAAACTTCATTGCCTTGGGCACCTACTGTGTGAATGCATCTGAGCCATATAAAACATTTGTAGCTTACATATGAGATAAATGAAAAAGCTTGGAAGCTTTTTCCAAATTTTTAAGTCAAAATTTTAAACCAAAATTTTTAAAAAAACCCAACCTGTGAATAAGCAATCATAAAATCATATTGAAAAGATGAATTAAAGTATGCAAGACCTTGTTCGTGAACAAATATTAAGATCAGCCTGATAATTAATACCATTATGAATAAAGTATAGAGGAATAATGCTCTGTTACCTCTAACTTACTTTACAATAATATTCCACAATGGCTAGACAAACAGTCAGTCCAAGAAATGCAATACCAACAGTGAATTCTTCAACGTGGATGAAGTTTTACCTTGTATTAAAGCAACAGACAGTTCTTTGATTTAAATATTCCTTTTGTTTGTCTGTTATATAATAAAGGCAGACTATTGCAAAATTGATCTAAGGCACTTCATAATTGAGTAAAATGATTGTTTTTGAATGCATTTTTTGTTTATGACTCTTGTTAAATTACTGTGTTCTTCAAATGAGAGAAATCATATGTTTATTGATGAAAGAAAAAAAGAATTATCCAAAGGCATATTATTGAACCAAAACTTGATTCTGAAATGTATTTAGTCCTTTACAATCAAGTGTTAGACAGTGTGTTTAAGCATTTTGTCTATCATTAATGTGCTGGAAATAGCAGTGGTGTAACTCCTCTTGGCCTCATCAAAGTTAAGGATTAGTCCTAGATCCAATTACATAGTGCTAAACAGCTCTAAGTCCCCGCTGAGATGATATACAATATTTTTCCCTGGTAGTGTGTCTTTTCTAAAGATAATACCAACCATACAGCATTGATGGATCACAGAACTTGTGGGGCTTTCTTATTCTGAGAAAAAACTCCAGCTATCACCTGAAAGCAGAATAACATGTTTACTGCAAGCCTGTTAAATGCAGGGGTTAACTCCTGTTCTTGGGAAAACTGGGGGTGGGGAGGAGGTGGCTCACTGGCAGTGGCAGGGCTGACCAATCTCTAAAAATCAATTCATGTAATCAGCTTTAGAAAGGTAATCAAGTGTTACATCTACATTCCCCTAACCAGTTCCAATCTACTGGAGGTTTAACTACAGTTGATTTAATGAGGCTGTTCTGAGAACTGGAAGGAAGTTTGGGGATTTTACTTAAGAAACAGTAGATGCAGGAGCAGACACTTGGGATTTGATAAGTGAGGATGAGAAACCCTTGTTAATCATGTCTTGCTAGAAGTCAATAATTAAAATCTCATTTTTTCCTAAAGGAATTCTTACTTCACTGTGTCTACAAACACAGTCCCTGGCAATTGTCATATGACTTTTGAGTTAAATGTTTTAGTCTCTAGGAAAATTATTTAATAGGTTTTTTATTCTTTTGAAGTCTGCCAAATTAATTAATAGAGCTACATGAAAAGGGACATTTACTGCAGAATAAATCTGCTATAAACAGCTAGGACTTGTTATGTTAGATTTAGCTCTCTCAGAGTGAAAAAGTGTTCCTTTCTTGCACACCAACATTTTAGAAAGGGGCAGGAAGAACATCAGAATAGTCCAGGAAGTTTCCGTTTGGGGAATGCATTGGCTCATGGATTTTGGTGACACTGTGTGAACTCCTCTTTCAGAGAGCAAAACCCAAAACACAGAAGAAAGAGTGATATCATGTATAACTTTAGTGAGAGCACTTCCTGTAGAAATGTTTTCTACAGTGTGTGAATTTCACCATCCTTAATCTGTTAAATGTGTAAACAAATTTGCGTGGTGTGAGAGAAAGGAATAAAGGTGACTGAACCATCCAAGCACTGCACATATGTGACAATGCTTCACACTGCTTACCAGGACATAACAAATAGTTTAAAGACATTTTTTCTTCTTGCTCTTATCTCAAAATGAATCAGTTGAAGAAAGAAACAACAGGGAATTGTTGAATTAACAGTTTACCTAGCACTCTCTTGAAACTGTCCTGGGTTCTGACTGCAATACATCTCACTCCTGAGATGATGTTCAGGAACCAATACAATTACAACGTGAAGATTAAAATAAATAAAATATTAAAACAAATAACAAATCAGTTCTCCATGGGAAGCAATAAGCAAATGTCTTTATGCTATTTGAGATTCAATCATCATGTTGGTCTGTGATATTGAAGGCTACTTTTGAAAAGTTGCTGGTAATAAAGACAAGTAAAGACAAGTCAAACCAAGTGCCTTTTCTCATAAAGTCTGCTCTAAGCTTCTTTTGGTTATCTGTGCAGGAAATAAAAATGCAATTAAAAAGAAAAAAAAAAAAATAAAAGAAAGGCCAGCCAAAGTAAACACACACATTTTATTTTCCATTTCTCTTCTCACTTGTCATTTATTTCCTTTTATGGAGGCCACCAAGATTTTTAATTTATTTCAATCTCATACTTAGAGCCCTCTGATGTCATTAACCATTGAGGATTCATCTACTTCTATTCTTATATGATATGGTGAATATGATAATGCACATGTGGATTTCTGGTACTGTACAGCCAACTTTCCTTTCAGACACACTGATTAGAAAACTAATACATAAAACACCCATTACCCCCATTAGGACAAATATACTAATCCAATAAGTTTTCTTCCCACCTGGAGAAACTCTGGAGCACACTGCATTAGATTCTTACACCTTCCACTTCCCAAATGCTTTCTTTTTATACCTCTGACTCATATTTAGCTGAGACAGAGTTAACTTGTTGGTACAGTGCTTCATTTTTTGGATTTAATATGAGGATAATGTTTCTAATCACTGATGGTTTAGTTACTGTTGAGTAGTGCTTGCACTAAGGACTTTTTAGTGCCTCAGGCTCTGCCAACAAAGAGGTGCAGAAGAAGATGGAAGCCCATAACCAGGAAAGTTGGCCCAAACTATCCAAAAAGGTATTCCATACCACAGAAGGTCATTCTCTATATATAAACTGTGGGAAGTTGGCAAGGAGATGCCAATTGCTGCTCAAGAACCATCTGGGCATCAACCAGCAGGCGGTGAAAAACTGTGCCTCACTTGTCTTCCCTGGGTTTTATCTCCCTCCCCCCTCTCTCTCTTCCCCCCATCTCCTCTTCACTGAATCCCTTTTCATTACATTATGATTTTATCATCATTAATATTACATTTCAATTATTAAACTCTTCTTATCTCAACCCATGGCTTTTACCTTTTTTTCCAATTCTCCTCCCCATCCCTTGGGGGCAGGGGAACAGGGTACTTAGTTGCTGGCTGTGATTAAACCATGACAACTTCCATCAAGAAAATAGCATATATTGTAAGGATTAATGTCTCCCAATAATAAGAATAGTTAATTTCCCAAAGGATATTTAATGTATTCACATCAGCACATACTAGTGGGAAGTGTGTAGCCAATAAACACTTGGGGTTAATACAAACTAGTTTTGATGATCTCAGACCCAGATATTCAGCTGGTGTTCATTGGAATGTATCTCCACTTCCTTCTATGAAGTAATAACAATGTATATCTGTTGAAAATTTGGCCATTCAGATTTATTATTTTACAAAGTTAGAGAAGAAATATCTAGAATCAATTCCTGGTAAACTTTTAATCTCAGTGATATTAAATTTGATTTGTTATATGATGCTTTATGAATTCCAGATACTTAATCTTTGCTAAATAGTTTTTCATCAGTAAATTCTAATGGCTTTGTGAAGTGAGTAAGAAGATGAAAAAAATTATGTTTCTCGCAAGGAAAAATATGTGCTTGAAACACCAAATAAATGAATCTTTTATCATGATTCCTAACTTTTGAATGTTAACAATTAAGATAGGTACATGCCTTCTGCCTGGTCTAGAGGGAGAGAACTACCTTCTACTACACCTCAGATCTATTCAAAGTGATAGCCAGAAAAGGGGATTTTAAGTTAAATCATACTTTGCAAAGAACGGCATTTTTGGCACTGTGAGTAACTCACAGCACACTTCACCTTACTTCTGGAATATTTAGAGGGGTTTCTTTCTTCTATCTTAGGGAATTCAATTTGTGCAAGGCAGAGTGAAAAGTAGTCTTGACTATGAGGTCCTACTTCTATGGAGCCTCAAGAAGCAGCTGTTGCAAGCCCCAGTGCTCCAAAACATTGAAATACTTGCAGTCAGGGAAATGGAAACTGTGGCACACAGAAATGTAAAAGACAGAGTAAATATGTTACTGAGTTATTTTGTTAAAACCCTGGTGGTTTTGAAGAGGATCTCATGCTACAACTCCGAAAAAACAAAAAAGCGCAGGAAATGGTGAAAGAAATGAATAGTGAGCAGTAATTGCTGGTCCATGTTAGATACCACATAAGTACAGAAAGTACAGATTACATGGCAAAAGCCATTGGAGCCAATAAGAAAGAGGGAAATCAACTTACCATGCCATAAAACTCAGGAATGACAAATTGAAAATAAATCTCAGAGCAGAACCTCATGTCACTCTAAAATGTTGTTGAGAAAAAGGTGATTATGAGCTTAGTCTAAATTACCACAAATAAAATATGATCCTATCAATTCTGTGTTAACTTGAATTTATGGAAACACCTTGAATTCAATCAAGGCATGACTTAGAAACCATTAGTTTGCTCTTGGGTTGTAAGCTTGAAAGTAAAATACTATTTTTAATGTGTTTCTGCTGAAGACAGGCTACAAACATAATGAGGGAAAGTGAAGAGACATCAAGATTTTCAAGAGACATCTTATTCAGATTAAAAGGCTTCAGAGATACAAGCAATTTCCATGTGAATAATCACAGAAACTACACAATGTTTGCAGCCACATCATAGAGGAGCTGGGTACTGTACACAAAATTGCAGTCTTCAAACCAAAAAATTTCTTCACCTCTGTAGTGCACACTATTTACAAAGACTTACTCATGAACAAGTGTATGTCATTTACTCCTGCAGATAAATTGACTCATCAGCCACAAAACTACCCTTTGGCTGTGTTTAGTCATCGTTATTGAAGGTACAGACATGGCAGGTGTCACGCATTTCAAGCAAATACATTTAAGTAACAAGAAAGTGAACTGGTGCTAAATATTTCTACTGAGTTATGCTATAAAAAAAAGCCAAAACAAAACAGTGATTCAATGGATAAAAGAACTCAGAGAAGATAGTTGGGTGGGTGGATGGGTATAGTACACCAATAATCCCATCCTGCTACAGTAAAAAGATAGGATTGTCTAATAGAAGATAGAGATAGAAACTTCAATAAGACAAAACCTTAAATTTAGCCCCTTCACGGTATAAATATGTCAAAGATAATTTTCTTTAAACATGCTGAATGTTTAACATGTTCCATAAACATGTTGAAAAGATAATGCTTCTTCTCTTTCTCTGAAGTTTTGACTCTTGAAGCAAACATTTTCCTTCTTGATGTTTTGACTTGGAGAGAGAGAAAATGATGTATCAGATATTATCCTGCTGAAGTCAAAGAGAGATGGAAATGAGAGAACATAAAACTATTTTTCACTAATGTCTGGTGAGTTTGTTCAAGTATTATTTAGCTTTTGAATATCTGTTAAATGTGGCAGTTTTTCTGTTTATTTGCATGACTATTAGCATGACAATTTCCAACATCCAGAGATGGCAATAACCACATAGACACACTGTTAACCACATAGACAATCTGTTTGGAGACAGATTACTTTTCAAAAGTTGTTTCCTTGGGAAAAAAAAATAAAAATTATATTTGCTTTTTTGAAGTGCTCAAATGACTGGTGAAGTTCATTTAAAATAAAGCTACAAAGGTTCAGGAGAATTTTCAAGATTAAACATGCCTTTTGTTAAGTACTGAAAGCAGAGCAAACCACGTAAAGATGGGAGAAGCTTATCCAGATCAGCTTTAAGGTATCTTAATAAAGCTTGAACTGCTGCAAATGATTAAGCTAAATTCATGCTAACATACTAATGGTTCTGCATATTAGCAATGTTACCTACTCAAAAGATTGAGCAGGGATTATTACCTGACATTTTCATGTCCTTCCTGAACTCCGGAGTATGACAGTTTGACTTAAAACAAAGTTATCTCTGTCAGGAAAGGATGAAATAGAAGTGACAAATACTTAATCAAGCCAGAACCTGGGATGCTGAATTGGGGCTGAAGGTGATTATAGTCACTGGTGATGGAACATTATCCACCTATGTGTTTTATCAGTGAAAAATTATAAGTTATTAGTTTGAAATTTGTGAAGTGATTTTTTCAAGAATCTTGCATTATGATGACAGAGGAGAGATTTACTGTATTTCTATTAGGAAAAGGCTGAACATCTCTGCTTGAACTCGGGAAAGCATCTTAACAAGTGATAGGAAGAGAAAATGAGTTGAGAGGACATTCAAAAGCAGACCCTGGAGTTCAAGCTCAAGCTGAAACAGGACCAACACACAGATTGCAAAATTTTTGCAAGCTTTTATAAACTGCCTTGGCAAAAATCCTATCAGATGAACTGATCATATGCTTTCTACATCTCTTAATTAGCAGAAATCATATGAAATCAAGGAGTTCTGTGAGGATTCCCACACAATAAAAATCATCTCAAGAGAATGGCTACTTCACTACATCTGAGCTAGAAAGCAGGTAACTCCTGTTTCTGGATCCAGTTGTGAACACAGAAAAGATCTGTGGTTTTTACTCATATGCTGGATATTAAAAATAAACAAATAAGTGCCTGTGTGGATGTCTTTTTTCCCCCATTTATTAGCAATTTCCTATAAAACCGCAGAATAAGAAATATCTGAGGCACCCTCCTGTGTATTAAAATTCAGTATCTCTGTGTTTGGGCGATAAAGATCAAATATGTTTCTATGTCTGACTAGCTAATGGACACTGAGGCTGGCACAAACAGCATTTCTTTCATGTCTTTTCTTCCCCTCAAATATGCCCATCAGGATTTTCTAACCTGACTTTTTTCTCTAATCCTGACAAAAAATGGAACTCCTGTGGCTCACAGGAAATCCTGAGTGGTATATTCTGACACAAAATTCAGTTTGGGCAGAGAGCTGTAGGAAGTGGGTGACCTCTCCCATGTAGCTGGAGTGCTGCTGACCAGATGACTCACGGAGGAAACACAATGTTGACACAGACATGCAATGCTGTTGAAAAGATTTTGTTTAGCAATTGTTTATTTACTCAGGAACTTGGTACCACATTAGCACCTTTGTTCTGACTTGGGATTCACTGATTATTTCCAGAAACCCTGACTGCTACCAGAGTAACACCCTTAGCAATGCTTTAAAAACAAACACGCATTTCAGAATCCCATATACAGAGTATCCATATACAGGCAGGTTGGTTCCTGCATAATTCTGCCATGCTGCATTTTTAAAGAGATAATGAAGCTGGAAAAAAGTCCAGGAGCTCAAAACATTTCAGCCATGAGTTCTTTATTATCTTATCCACCAGTAAACACCTTCATCTAAACTTATATACTGTGTCACTTTGGCGACCGGAATTTGGCACAGGAATGTAGGTGCAATAAAGTCCCCATTCACCAAGTGATAATTTGTGAGTCAGTCATTGCAAGGCTGTGTGTTTTAAGCCATTCAGTTTGTCTTTCTCGTGAGGTGTAGGTGTTCCATGTGTTCTCACAGCATTTGGTAATAAGCCATCAGACACAGATGAAGGAACCTAGTAAGCAAAAGAGGGATCCTCGTAGGATATTGTAAATACTGTGCCTCCCACTCGAGGATGGTTGAGTGTCACTATGGGAAGAAATATTTCATTGGTATTCTGCAGGCATTGCAGGAAAATGCTGCTATTACAAAAGCCTGGATCTTAAATAGTGAGAGGGGGAGGGAGAAAAGGGTTTAGTTCTCACTCTAAGTCTAAAGGATGTTTCTAAACAAAACTAGGAAATAAGGAAATACTGGTCTGATTAAAGCCTATTGATATGAACTGAAAGATTTCCATTTGTGTCAAATGATGTTGGCCTTGTTCTTTTGTGATTCTGTGATGTTGTTTGCAATTTATTTTTTTTCTGGGACACAGCAGCAAAATCACCTTTCCATTTGAAAAGCATTTCTCTCTATCGTATTTTATAAAACGTGAGGTTCAAGCCTCAGGGACATGGCATTTCACCTTACCTAGAAGGTGCCCAGGAGAAAATAAAGGCAGAGTGGTCAAGACAAGCAGTAGTAGCTTCTAATCATTGAGTTTTACTGTCCAGCAAAGCATGAACACTCAATTTTATTTATTAATGTGAAATTTCAACAAGGAAAAAAAAAACCAGACTGAGCCTTTCTCAGGGGTATGAAATTAACCTATGGAATGATCAAATGGCCATTTATGTGCTTGTACAACTAAAATTAATATGGCACAACATACTTTTTTCTTCTGCTTGGCTGAACTTTATTTTCATAGCAAACATCAATTAAATATGAAAGATCAAGCCAATATCCAGTATTCAGCACACTCCATGATTATTTGCAGAATTCTGTATTTTCCTTATAACAAACTGTCACTTTCTAAAAGACACAGCAGAACTCAAGGTTTCTCAAAATAAGAAAGTTGCCCACAGAAAATTCTATAACATTATTACTTCTTTTTTGCATATGTAAGTTACCTAAGGGAAAGACCTCATATTTCATGCTACATGGGCAAGACTTAAAGCAGTGATACTTACATTTTCTCAGGCAGTCTAAGTAAAGAAGATA
The DNA here is from genome assembly GCF_001522545.3 of Parus major. Taxonomy (NCBI): domain Eukaryota; kingdom Metazoa; phylum Chordata; class Aves; order Passeriformes; family Paridae; genus Parus; species Parus major. The sequence goes on along the minus strand of NC_031769.1, from coordinate 13,472,864 downwards.
ACATTCCCTGTTTCTTTCCCTCCTATCCCTTTTTCCATGGCTACATTTTCTTGAGGCTGGGAATGCTGTCCTCAGCCAGGGCTCTCTTTCTACAGAGGCTGCAAGTTAAAGCAAAACTGCACTGTGTCAGTGGCATACTCCAAGGTAAATAACTCAGAACAGACAGGCTGATAGCTTTATTTATTCCACTGAAAAGGAAAAAGCATCAGTCAAAGTTAAAGAAGTTGTGTGCACTAAACTCATTGCCATGAATGAGTGCATTCAAATCATGGAATAAATCATCAGTGAAGTAGAATAAAATGAGGATGGAACAGGTAGGAAATGTCCACAGACCTTTTGGCTTCCTTGAGCATTTCTGTTGAGATAAGATTAAATAGCAGTTCCCCAAGCATCTTGATGACAAGCCCTCTTCCATTTGTCTACTGAAATCTAGAGATCTAGAGATCTAGGTTAAAAGACTACTAAATATCATAATTACCACTTAAAACCTAAGACATTATTACAAATATCTTCAAATGAGACTTGATGCTATTATGCTGAATTGGATCTGTGTGTGCCAGAAGAAGCCACAGCATGGGCCATCTACTTATGTCAGTTTAAGATGTGCCAGTAAAGGCACAGCTCATGATAAATTGATTTGCTAAATGTTAAATATAAGCCCATCTACAACCTACCCCCCTCTAACTGAACTGAATTAAGACAAATTAGTCTGACTTGGGTCTAGTCACAGACTCTGAACACAAAGGCAACTGTGTGTGCAGTGGAGTAACAGCCACCAGGGACCTGGCAGATTTCTTGGTCAGCTCCAAAGGGGCAGCCAGCCTGTTGATTAACCTAGGTAGCCAAAGTTTAATTAGTGAGGGCTGGAGAAGAGTCTAATGACAATCAGTGTCTTGATCTGCAGTTATTTGTTGGAATTTTCAGCTGGATCTTCCTTGAATAATTTTAATTGTTGAATGTCTTGTGTGAAGACTGGGAATGTCTGCAGGACATACTGCTAGCTTCCTTAATAGCCCATTGAATACTGTTTTTTTTCTTTTTAAATGATACTCCTAAAATTATACAGATATAAAATTATCTAAAAATAGATGGATTTTTTTTGTTTGTTTTTAAAGGCAGAAATGATCCTACACAATGCAGAATTAAAATGTTTCCCTGTCTTTAGTGATTGCCATGGTCTGATCTGTAATTGCAAAGCAAATCAATACAGTCTCCCTCCAGCAGTACTCCTGAAGGAAGACACCCCTTGCCAAAGCACCTGGATCTACTCTATAGCTATAAAGATTTACACAACTTGCCAATAGATATGAGATTTCTATTGGTATGCCTTGTTCTATTAGATACAAATAGGTTTTCCATTAACAGGGCACAATGAGACGAATTAAGGAGAGATTTTCAGTTGCTAAATTTCCTCGCTTCTGAGAGGTTAAAGTAGATGGTGGTCATTTCAATATAACATTTTGGAACTAAAGACTTTACTTAATTTAATTTTTTTTAACATGGTTTCCTACTGGAATTGTTCAATTTCTGTGACTGGGGCTGCATGGTTTGTCAGGCTTGTAGTTATTTATGTTGGTTTCTATCTCCTCCATAATATTTTAGTAGTAAATATGATTAGGAGTAAGCTTTCAATACTCACTTTTTAAATGTTTTTTATTAATAAACAGAGAGATTTTCATATCTTCCACCTAGGAAGCATTTAACAAATGTTTATTACATTTCCAAAGTAACAGAGTTGTGAGGTAGACAAAGATCAAGAATTTATCCAAAACAAACAAGGAGACTTATTTTTTTTCTCCCACTTAGCACTAACCAGTGTAGCCCTTGCTTGTGAAACATGGGACACAGAGAAAGGCATTCACCTGGATCTGGGGTCTCAGGGACTTTAGTGCACTTTCCTCTTGAAATATGAGAAAGAAATTCTCTTAAAGAGATGTGTAAAGAACACACCCTCATCTCACTGAAATACCAAGGAATCTTGGTTTAAATTTAAGTAGGACAAGATTTTGAGATTAAAAGGGTGGAATTCATCACACCTATCTTCAATACTCTAAATTTAGCTGTCAATCATATAGGCTTTCCTTAAGGTTAGGCCAGTCTTAGCACCCAGTCTTGAACCCTTGTTTAGGGCAGGCAGAAGTTCTTTGTGTAGGCAGTTCTCGCTCAGCTGACTCAGAAATATATTTATATGAATAACTTACCCTGCATACTTTGGACTAACTCAAGTTAGAGAATGTAAATCCCACCCTGAATGGAGAGCACATGATAGAGACACATCTTGCAAGCAGCATGGCTGGGATAGGAATTTCTGGTTTCCTTTTGCTCAGTCTTACATTCAGTAAAATGTGCTATGAGGCACTAAATTCCTATACTAAAAATAATAGAGAAACGGCATTATTTTATCCCTTTCCATTCACTATGAAAAAAACCAAAAACATAGTGAACCATCAGAGCTGTAAAAACAAAAAAAGGTATGAATGTAATATAGGACAGCAGATTCAGTGTTCCGTCAGTCGATGTGTTCTTGGTGGCAGCCCCAGCTCTGGGAGCGCCTGTTCCCCCAGGCCTCCGTGACCCTGCTTTGTTTTCGGCCAGCTGAGCTCCCGGCAGAGCCAGGGCTGAGGGGCAGCAGCTTGGGAAGGGCTGGAGGGAGGGAGGAGGGCAGGGAGGAGAGAACTCCATCCCTCCTCGCTGCAAGGCTCCCCTGTCCTAAAGCCACATGCAAGTGCCGCTGGTATTTCCTCAGCCACCAGCTGCTTTTACCTCATAAAGGGGCTTGATTGCTTTGTTCCCGTAGCCTGGCCGATTGCTTGGCACACCCATTATTTTTAACGAGGATTGTTATTTTCCTTGGAGCCAGAACATCCCTGTTGGCAGCCACGAACACCTTTGGGCCTAACTGTACGGTGCTAACGTGTAGCTTTAAGCACACTGCAGATGGAACAGGCAGCACAATCCTTTCCTCAAAATGTCTGCACCCTCACCAATAAAGGGTAGGAAAATCTGTGTGCAGCTCACACCCTGACTCACGACGGCAGGAACGAGCACAGAAAGTGTGAGAATTCAGGAATTCGTGTGTGCCCTGGGCCTCTCGCATAATGAACATTCAAAGAGACTCGCAGAGGTCAAGCTCCAGGGCAGGAGAGTTCACAGAGATCTCAGAGCTTACATGTGCTGTGCTAGAGAGTGCTTTCTTAACATTTCAAACCTCTCTCACCTCTGTACCCGGGCCAAACCAAAACCGGCCAGAGACACTGAGGTACTGAATATGCAGCCCAGAAGTTGGGTGTTTGTTGCAATACAATTTAATTGGAGGCCAGAGGAGAGAGTGCCTGGCCCTGTCTTGGCCAGACAGCTGCTCTGGGGCTCGGGCATCGCTCCAGCTGAGACTTACCACGCTCCTGGAAGTGCTGGAAGTCCTGGGCTATTGATTATTCTGCAGGCTTTATCCTCACTGTAAAGTTTTCCTTTTGACAGATGTGGTTTCTTCTTTATGATTAAAACCTCTCTGTCAAAAAACTCCCCACCAGTTCTTTCACTAAGACAATCAGTGACTCAAATCAAAAGAACTGCGATAACCCCAAACCTTAGGACTGAATTGCCTTAATTATATATTACACTTGATAGAGCAATCAGAGTTGCTTTGATTTGGGTTATGAATAGATAAGATCTGTATGAAAGATTTAAAAAGTCACTCTGTGCCTCTTTTTTCCCCTTTCTCTTTTTTTTTTTTTTTTTTTCTTTTTAATTGATATTACCTTGACATGCTCATGTAAAGTATCATATTCTCTCCCTGGCATGACTGAACTCTGCTGCTCACAGTTTTATCACTGCAACAGCAAATATTCTTCTTAGTTTAGAGAAAAAAAACTTGGCAGGAAAGAAAAGGAAAAAATGGATTTGGAGTACTGGCTCTGGTTTAGGCACTTATCTTGAATTTAATCTTCAAGCTGAAGCTCCTGTTCTCCTTTTTGTCCTCAGTACAAAAAAATAAAAATTTATTAGAATACAAAATATTTATATTTGGTTTTCAAATCAAATTTAGATTTTCAGTCACCAGATACACTGCTTTCTTTGAAAACAGCTTCAGTCAGATCCTAGGATTTGACTACAAAAGGATATGAGAATGCGTCTGTTCAACAGGGAAAATAAGATTAAAGCCCTTTATGAGAAGATGGTAGGTTCAAGGTGACAATGCATCATGATTTTATACCAAACAGAAAAAGCATTAAGAATTATCTCTAGGTCACAGTACTGACTAGCAGTCTGCAAACCATCTCTTTGTTACACAAGCTTGGTTTTAGTCACAGAAACATCAAAAACAACCCCATTAAAAAGAAGATATTGAAGCATCAAGAGAATATTAACTTGACAGCAGCCAGTATCTTGAAAGTGTATTTCTTACTTGTGGTATTTACAAGCCAGATTTTCAAAACTGCTCTTTATTTTTGACTGTGTCCAGTTTGCAGATGGAAATTCAGCATGTAACATCATTCTGGGCTTCACTCTTCCTCCCTCTCTCCCTCCTCTCACAACACCTGGGTGCTCATTTTTCCATGATCAGAAGAACTTTTGAGACTCAAGGCTGATGTTTCTCATTTGGAACCCAGGTCTTATTGAGTCATGTTCAGTGTGTAAAATTATGTCTATGTAATTTTGCCTTTAACTGAGCAAACAAAAAGGCACAGCAAGATCATTAAAGATGAAGTTAGCAGACTTCAGACTGACAATAACATAATTTTTTATCAGTGCAAGCAATTAAAAATTAAGGATATTGCTGGAGCATGTGGTAAATTCTCTGCCCCTTATCATTTAAATATAAACTGGATGTCTTTCTGAAAGATTTTTTTTTATTTCAGCCACAAACTGGGTTTGATGTGGGAAGTATTGAACGAAATTCTACAGTCGGTGTTAAAAAGGAAGTTAGGTAATAAACTAGATTATTATAGCAGTCTCTTCTGACCTCAGAATCTCTCCAGAATCTATCTCTACCTTCAGGACTAATTTATTAAAAGCCTGGCTGGCTGTTGCAGGCAATGAAGTATTGCAATACTTCAAGGGTTCTGTGAAAAAGGACTGTTGCCAACATTGCTGACTGCAGTCAGCGTTTTCTGAAGATCATAGGAAGTGAAAATACAAAATAAGCATCCTTCTGATTCATGTACATTTTCCCCAAAATGCTTGCTTCCAAGTATTTTTCATTATCCAGCAACTGCACACCTTAAAATTTGAAATAAAATATTAAAAATTAATAACTTCCACTAGCTTATGATGCTTCTTCTCTGTCACACAGAATAGATGTCTAGGAAATATTACTTCTGCACACTAAGTAGGGATGCAACTCTGGCTGTGAAGAGCTTGTCTATAAAAGTCTGCTTGCCAAGAAGCACAGTCTAATCTGAAAATACTAAAAGAATCAGCAATTAGAAAGCTATCAGTACTAAAAATTTGAATGTTCATTCAGTTCAAAGATAAAAAAAAGTAACTGAAGTCTCCAGGGCCTGATGCCAAGACACAGTTGGTTAAGTTATTAGACAGATCTAGGTCTAGTGCTAACACCACACATGGGACAGTCTGCTGCTTGCTGCTGGGTTTGGTACCATGCTCATGACTCCTGTAATTTTCACATTTTGCTGATAAATGGGACAAATGGCATTTCTTAGTTTTGGAGCCTTGGAACATCTGCTTCCAAGGTATCACTTTTTATCCTCCTCAGGCAAAAAAGGTAACCAACTTCACACCTCGGTGAAAGAAAAGGAAAAAAAAATATGAAAGGAATCCCAGATTTTTTTCTTGAGATGTCCTCTCTAAAAGAGCAGAAAATCTATTGTTAAAATAAGTCAGCTCAGTACTCAATACTTAGTAAAACACCCAGAAATCTGGAATGACTACAGAGAAGCTCTATACTGTAACCTTCTGAGAAAACCTTGAGAGGACTTCTCATAGAAATTTTCCTGCTTTCTTTGCCCAGATGCAAATCAATGTCAGAAATATGTGGGGCCTGCCAGGGCACCTGCTCTGGGACCCCTTTTGGTAGCACAGTGATCCTGGAGGTGTGAAATCAACCTTTCAGTTTCCTGTTACCAATCCAGAAAAGTGTATTATGTCTGTGTTGAGCTGTGCTGCTTTTTTCACTCATTTAAGAGGAAAAAAGGGAAACATACTGTATGGAAAAGCATTTAAAAATAATATCTCCCTCATTCTTTACAAAATCTAGAGTTAGCTCTAAGGAACAGAGTTAAGGTTTAGATTTTGCAACAGGAGAATGTGCCCTTTTGGCACCTGGTATGGATTTCTCTGAACTTTGCTGAGCATTTTTCCACTAAGTGCATTGTAATGTATTTGAAGGAGAAGAAAAAAATTAAAGTGTTTTTTGGTTTTGTTTTTTTTTTTCCCAGTGGTGACTGCATGGGACTATATTTAAAGAAAATTCAGTGGTTCTTTCCATATGTTGAATGACATTCAAGATCCAAATGAGCAGTCATTTTTACCTTAGACATTTATCAGGAATGTGCTGGCAAATATCACAGGCAGAAAATTTGCTGGAAAAACTGGGCAGAGATTTCTATTATTCAATATGCCTTCACTCTTCTTTGCTGATGCTTTTTAAATTAAAGGCTATTTCTTTGGCATCAGGGTGCTCCAATTTTACTAGAAATCATGACACTAAATATACCATATATATACTATGAGGGCGCAACCTAAAACATATTTGCTCAGCGGTTGTATCCTTAAATGTCTACAAGTTACAATGTGTCAGGAAATCTGGGTTAAAAGGGTGCTAGAACTGAAGCCTGGTAAAAAGGGGAGCAGCAAAAGAGCACCTGCTCTGACAGGTCACTGGATTTTGATTATGCAGTCAGATATGGTATTCATCCCCTTGATAATGAAAGTTGGGTGGCTGGCTGGAAAGAAAAGGCACGGAAGATGGCTTTTGGTCATTGTCTGAGCTATTTCTGGTAATCCTCCTTACTGTTTAACTTGTGTGTTCAGGAAGGATTTGGGCCTGTGGGGTAAATGGAATTGAAATCTCTCAAGAGGAAAAAATGATAAGGAAACAATGTGTGCTTGCCAGCATTTTTAGGCTGAGATGTTTAACAAAAGAAGAAGCCTGTGTTCTGTATTAGGTTACTGCATTGCCAGCTCTACTGCTTTCATTGCTGCCACACAATGCCAGCTCAAGACAATAGGAGGACTGTTGCTGTTCTCTCAGCTCTTTGCTGAAATTGTATCAGCTGGATCAGAATATCACCCATCAAATGTCATAATATTGCAAATTACTCACCATTTAATAAATACACATAGTATTTAGAGGGAGATTAACTCTTAACCATATTTCATTTATGGTTTAGTGTGGACTGGGACAACACCCATGGTGACACTAGGAGACAAATCAGCTGCTGTTGTTATTGTTGTTTGAGTTTTTTATTTTTTTATATTTTCAGAGCTACAAGTCAGGTTTCCAGATGCTCCTTCCCAGCCCGAGTGCTGCATCTTAAACTTTGTGCAGCAGAGGACATAACTGTGAAATTCACAGCAGATCAGTTAATTCAAGAGAAATGCAACAGCTAAGTAAACTAACATTACTGCAAAGGTTTCTTCTGTGGTAATGACTCCCTAACACACAGAGAGGGCAAGGTAGTTCCTGGCCCTGCTGTCCCTCCATCGTGTTTGAAGGAAATGTTGCCAGCTTTTGAGTCAAAGCTTCTAAGAAGCAACAGTGATGGTGTTGTTAGCACACAGCGGTGGGGCAGAAATTTGTATCCACCCTCAGCAAAATAAGAAAAAACACAACCCAATTTGCCACCTATGGACAAACACAGCTGAGGTGGGAAATAAAGTGGGCTAAACAAGGTTCAAATTACTCCCTTGTACTCAGATGGAACAAACGAGCCTCAGGCTCATGATTACCTTGGTCCTGCACCCTCCACTTTCTCTCACCACCCTTCCAAAGGGGTGGCAGCAGCTTCACAAGGGCTCTGCCATGCCAGAGGCAGAATATCAGAATGTACTTCCACCATGGCAGTGTGTGGAGGGCTGTTTGCCATTTGCATTTATCTGCCCAAACCTTCCCAATCGCTTTTTACAGTTTAGCTCCAATCACTGTAGACTGTAACATTTAATATCAAATACTCTTCCAACATTCCCACATTAATAAACACAAACAGTGAATCTTCTCTCTGTTGTAATCGTGATTTCTGGCAGCATTTAAAAGTGCATATTATTATGACAGTATTAAGAATTGGTACAGCTTCATGCAGTGCTGGAATATATATCCAAAAACTAATTTACTTGAGTTGTAATGTTAGGATTATCCTTCTGTCTTTCATGACTGATGCTTCATCTGGAGAATGCTTAATGTTTTCTTGTCAATGAGTGTTAACTCAAATGAATTATTCCAATCTGTTTACTTTGTCCCTTTCTAACAAATGCAAATTATAATTAAAAAGGAAAAAGAAAAGGAAAATGCAAACAGCATTGAAAACCTGGTATGACAACACTGTAGATTTTTCTACTCTTAAGTCCACATCAATAAGCAATTTAACAATAGAACTCTTAATGGGAGACCAACAGATGAAATTGTTGTAGAGCAGATCCATGGATGAAGTTTTTTCTTTGCTCACGTAATTGCATGCAGCCACCCTTGTGTGAAATCCCCCATCAGATTACAGGGTTTGTTGTATGTAAATTGAAGACTAAATGCTTGGTAGCACCTTTCAGCTCTGCAATGCTGGAAATGAGTTTTTTAATAGGAAATTAGATCAGTAATATTTTAGTCAACAAAAATGCAGAAAATTTCTGCATAGAGATGAGAAAATTATTCATGCAAACTGACTTTAAAAAAAAAGAATGAGCAATTGTTAAATTCTGTACACTACTATTCACAAAAAATTCTGTGCATTATTTTGTAAAAAAAGAATGAGACGTGCAAAGACAAATTATTTCTACTTTGATGGCTATAGTATTGGCTGAGCTTTTGACTAGCAACAGGTTGCATAATTTAGTGGTTTCAATTTTTAATATGATTCTATTCACTTTTCAAAGTGAGGAACAATATGTGGAAAATTACAATTAACTCAGTCCAGATTATAAAACAGACTTTTGCAAATCATCAACCAGCCACTAAAACAAGACATTGCCATTTCCAGTCCCTTTCACGCTGCAGTGGATTATATTAACCTTCAGTGAGTTTCAGAAGCCAAAGCCAGAAAAGGACTTCTCAGTCTTAAACTGCCTTTGCAAATGCAAAAGTAGTTCCTCTGGTGTAAATTTGCTTTCCTTTGTAGCTGATAGCCCAGATTTTATTACTATAAATTATCATTACTTATAAACACTTATTTAAATGGTTCTTGCAGTTGAGGCTGGACCACAGAGCAGAGCCTGAATGTACCACACACAGAGAAAGCTGAGGAAGACGTGTGTCACCAGCAGGAAACAGCAGATGGTTGGTAGAATGAAGCAAAACGTACATCACCACCATCAGATGCAAAGTTTTAGGCAAAGACATTCCTGCTCCTAAGAACCTACTGGCTTTTAATAGCCTGGCTACAGTTGAACTATTACACAGTGAAAACTAATGTCCTCTCCAGCTTTCTGAACACAGATGAGAACTGTTCTGGGCTCCTGACAGAAGGCTGCAGCTCCTGAAAATCTCTTCAAATCCTTCTAGATAGTTTGCAATCTTCAAACAGTAACCTTGGGAATGTGTCTCCTATTTCCACGAGAAAGAGGTTTTTCTCTCACTCTCTCTAAAAGCTTTAAAGAGGTGGTACCTTAGAAAAATGAAGAGAACTGAGGAACTCATTTTAGCTGTAGCAAAGAGCCTTCCAATATGGTCTGTACTTCTAAATGAGAATATTACTATTAGGAATACATCATGCACCTGCTGCAAAACTCCATATAAACCAACTTTAAAAAAACCCTTTCACACCAACTTCCCTTCCACCACCAAATATTCACTAGCTTTTACAGCCAACAATACTATTCTCTTCTATAGATAAAAAAATAAACACAGCTCCTTGTCCCAAGGACTGACAATCTAAACACACCCCAGGGAAACCCACAGAGGAAATAACAGAGGGACAGTAACATTGTTCTCTTTGTCGCCGTGTTAATTCACATCTTATGTGCTACACAATAGAGTGACTCTAGGAGAGTTGTGACTTTTGTGCTGAGGTTACTGCTACCAAGTTTATTCCTTTTTATGCCTTTGGGGCATAAAGGAGAAGAAAGGACAACCAAATCCCAGTGGCTGTAATGGTGACAAGAGTGTAAGGGAAGTGGAGAACCATTTTACTCACATTTTACACCTCTCCCTCACTCTTCATTTCTTTCCTTATTTTTCTAAGACAAGGATTACTCCAACAAATAAGCAGATTAAAATCGGATACATGAAGCTATTATCACCTCTCTCCCTCCCTGACAGGTGTCACTGCAGCCACTGCACTGAGAGCTCAATTTGTGAATGCAAGTCCATTCCAGACCTCGGCTGCTGTAAGATGTACATCTGAAAACAGAATTTTGGGAGCCTATTTGCAAGGGAAGCAGGTCCTGGCATCCTCTGGAAGGGTGCAAGTGGCTTCCGCTTCCATCCATCCGCCTTTAAACCACAGCCATGTCGCTTTGAGCTCTGACACCATCAGTCAGGAAGAGCAATAATACATCTAAGGAATTTTGGTCTTTTTCACAGTAGACAGAACAGTGGGCATAAATATCTTCCAAACTCCCCCTAATTTTTTTTTTCTTCCAAAGATCCTGGGCTTGATGTTTTTCTTCATCTCATTCAGAGATGAATTCTGCCCAGTCCCTATAAGTGCCTAGGAAGTGTGCACTGCACACAGAATAGAGATCAAAGCCATGTTTTTTAATCTTTAGGCTTTTGTGTAATCCCAACTCAAGCTTCCAGTCTCAATTTTTAAAATTGATTAAGGTGTAAATTACAAAGATAATATTACTCCCAAGGACAGAAAAATATTAAAATAGGTTTACAAATCTAAGAGAGAAAAATCAATCACAGGCAAGAAGTAGCCTAGGATATGAATGAATTGCATGTCATCTAGAGAAACAAATAAATGCAACAGAATTAATCAGCAGATGTAAAAGAGAGTGTGATGCTGATATAAAATGCAAGAGATTACAAAGAGATGTGAAACAATGACCACATGCACCAAATCATAGCTGCTTTCTGCATGGATAGGAAAAACACTGAAGAAAAGCTACAAGTAATTCTATGAAGAGGGACATGAATTAAAGGTAAATTAACCCAGTCTGTGCCTCTTTCATGTACACTGACACACACACAAACCCTACTTTCACAGTCAGTCCCCTCTGTGGATTTCTGACCCTCAGCCTTCCTCTGCCATGCTAAAGCTGAATTTTAAATTGAGTCTGGAAGGCTAGGATGGAGTGGTACAACAGCAGCATAAGAAATAGGAGAGGTTTTTTCTGAGTTTGCATTCCTGACAGATTCCTCACAATGCTTATTATTAACTAGACTGAGGACTTGGGAAAGAAAGATGTAGAAACAGTCAGGCACAGCAAATAGAATTAGGAAATATTTTGAAAACAGTCTTGCAAGCCAGGACATGCAATAGCCAAATTCACTTTAAGTCTCAACAACCCAAGTTCAAAGGTTTGAATTACTCAAGAATATCCTATGTTTAGCCAACACTGCTAGTCTGGCACATCTCTTCCTTGTCTGGCCAAACCCTTCCCTTCTCAAAATGGCCAGAACAGATAAATGCAGTGTTACAGATACTCATTAACAGAGAGAACGTGACCAAAACATCAGTGCAGCTTTGAAAGGCAGGCCATATATCTACAGTCATGGCCACATATCTAGTCATGATGGGCTTAAATTTTGTTCTGTTGTTCTTCCAGCTGTTTGCCAGCAATAAATGGCAATTGTACTTTCCAACCATGTTCAGCTGGGCTCTATGCCATTTTTTGCTGTTTTTGATGGCAGAGTTCTCAAAGACATGCATTAAACTATCTGGCCCATGCAATAACTCACTAGGATTGCACTCATGCTTCCAAGGAGGCCCACAAGAAGAGGGAAAATAGGTTTTTTGAGAAAAGCAGCAGTATTCCGCATTAGTAATATTAAACTTTCCCAAGGAATTTCAATAGCATTAACAAATTATTTTGATAAAATACAGGAGGCTTCGCAGATGGTTTTCTCAGGGTTTCAACAGAGCAAAATGTGCAAGCTGCACACCCACTCCTCGATGTTGTAAGCTCCCTTAGAGTCTGTCCTGTGACCATTCTCAAAGATACTAATGTTACAGACTTAATCTCATAATGGTAATGCGTCCACAAACAAATTACTGTAGTAATGTGGTTAGCTCAATTAACTTTTGAATCTATTCACTAGGCAGAACTAAAGGTCATTTTCTATTAAAATATCTCCCTCCCACTTCCTTATCACCCTTTGTAACTTATGGGAGTTAATATTAGAAATCCTGTCTACACTATGTCAGGAAGAAGACAGGATGACGAAGCCAGAAAAAGACCTTATTCTTTACTAACATAACACAGACACAGCCCAAAGAGAACATCTGCCTTCTTTCATGAACACATCTAATTATGGTAAATTGTTAACACCTTGAAGAGGAGTTTCATAGAAGAGTAAACTTTAACATATGCCATCCTCACACATAAAACATCCTGTACTTCATACTTTTCCTTACACATGCCCTTTTTCCTACAACAGTTTATCAAAGGCCTTGTTTTGAAAAGGACTTCAACCTGTTTTCTATTCCTGTGGATGCATTCTTTTAGTGCTTGCAATTATTTGCCAGTGCAAATAAATCTGTAGAAATGTCAAAGTGTGTAATCTGGGAATGCAGTCAGGAGATGAGACAGCAAGGCCCGCAAAACTGCAAATGCAATTATTTCCCCATGCGCAAATGCAAGACACTACAATTTAAGTATTTTGGAAAATCCTGCCTTTACTTTATTTGGGCATTGGAAGCTGCCTGTCCACCCTACAGCTCCTGTTACTCTTCCCCTTGAGATCCCACACTAAAGTCACAGTGAATAATTTGACACTATTATTGCCATGGAAACACCTTGATGTCATGCATACACAGAATCATGATTGACATTCCTGCAGTAACCAACTGAATGAGAAATGAGGGGAAGAAGGAGAAAGCCAGACTCTGCTCCAATACTAATGGGGGAAACAGACTACCATTGGCACTGTAAATATTGCTTTATTCATAAATCTGCCTTCTCCCATTTTTCTCCATGCCAACATATCTGTGGAGAGCTCCCATCAGACCCCAAAACACACACAAAGTGCAGAGGGGGTTCCTAACACATACCTGGATTTGGCCAGGTTGCAGTGGATATCCTAACAGAGCTCTCCTTGGGCAGAGGACTCCACGCTACAGCACAGAAGATTTTTGCCACAGAGGTTAGTCTTAGAAATATGGCTCTTAAATGTCATAGGTATGGCCTAAAATAACACAACACATTAAGCAATGTGGGTTTTGCCTCTGAGGATAGTCTTCAGGTACTCAGCTGGGCTGTACACTTCTCTTCTCTTCTCTTCTCTTCTCTTCTCTTCTCTTCTCTTCTCTTCTCTTCTCTTCTCTTCTCTTCTCTTCTCTTCTCTTCTCTTCTCTTCTCTT